>NW_023494806.1:2096253-2151253 GCF_904425465.1 Colossoma macropomum | reverse complement strand
TACATATACAGATAGAAAGAAAGAGAGGACAAATGAGACAAAAGTGTGTGTGTGTATATATATTACATATATTACATTATATTACATACAACCACAGACGCATAATCTATATAGAGGAAACTAATGATGCATTGTCCGTAATTAATATTGCTCTGATAGAGACGTATGAGTAACACAAGTAATGTAATTCTTATTACGTCAGTAACTGATTACAGTTGATGATTACAACAATTTAAACTGTAACGCATTACAGGAACATCACTGCAACGCGTTCCTTCGCACCATGCCCCCCCAGCACTGCCAATAATGCAGGGTATTCTAAACGTCCCTGTTGCGGATGAATAAAGACGGAAAGTCACCGTCTCTCCGAGCTTCAGCCACTGTTTCTGTTCAGAAGTTTTTCCTGCTGATTCAGGCGCTGCATTTTCCAAACAAACAGAAAAATCATCACAAACCTAAACAAGCTGACTGAAACGTGTGGGGAGTTCCTTCTATTGCAATTCTTTATTTCATCTCCGCTCTGTGTGTGTGTGAGTGTGTGTGTGAGTGTGTGTGTGTGTGTGAGTGTGTGTGAGTGTGTGTGCGTGAGTGTGTGTGTGTGAGTGTGTGTGTGTGTGGTCGCTGGGAAAGTCAAGGTGTGAAAATATAATGAAGTTTTGGAATGGCACTGCGCCTCATGACGACGGCTTAACCACACAATAATCCCTTCAGAGAGCGAGAGAGAGAGAGAGAGAGAGAGAGAGAGCGAGAGAGAGAGAGAGAGAGAGAATATTCTCTGTCAGCAATCCAGTCCAGATATCACACAAACTCAGTGACTTATCCCAAAACAAAAACAAAGGCCGCAGAAGTGTGGAGGCCATGAGAATCAATGATGAACGAACACTTCTACATTCCTGCCACACAATATAACACCCTGCAGACGTTACAGAGTCTTGACACTGATGCACCGAGCTGCTTGTTGCTTTTCCATTAGCGGCAACGCTACAGCGACAAATTGCAACAAAAATGACGACAGTTCGTCTTCTCGCGGACGCGGAGAGCTCCTGAAGACCCTGGGAGATACAACCATCCTGTTACAGCTTCCCCAGACTGCCTCCATGCGCTCTATTAGCTCTGCCACCTCATCATTACCATCACCTGTGTCTTGTCTATAGTTCCATCTTTTTCATTCTGTGTGGTTTTGTGTATATTTACAGGCTTCGCTCGCCCCGTTGTCCTCACATGGTTTTGTGGTTGTGTACAGGAACACGGGAGGGGTTTTAAGTCTAGGGTGCTTTTTTGCTGCTTTTTGTCCCTAATTCAAAGTCAGTTCACTTTAATTCAATTCAATTTACTGTCATTATGTGTCAGGATGGGTTATTATGTTTTATTAAATTTGTATTTATTTTTATTGATGTGAAGCACTTTGTAGCGCATCTTGGAAGCGCTATATAAATAAATGTTCACATACTTACTATGTAACACAATGTGCGGCACATATGTAAACAAAAAGGATTGCAGCTTCACCAAAAACGTTGCAAGGGCATAAGTGCATACATGACATAAGTAAAGATAAGGACATATACAGCATTAGTACATTTAAAAAAAAAAACAAACGTAACAGCACACATACAACTTTACATTGAGTGAGGTATTAAGGTATTTGTAATAGAGCTGATGTATTGTAATTGTATTGTACTGTAAACTTCTATTTAAGTTTTCCACATTTTTGCTACAATCAGCAAATAAATATTGCGCATTTATTGTATTGGCGCATAAGTGTTCTCTCTGTAGAGGACGTGTTAACGTAAAAAAATCAACAAAACATTTGGTGCCCAAATCTTTATACAACTGTATAATCTCAAGGCACAGTAATGACTGTTTCAACTACAACACATAGCAACGTTAGAATTGGCTACAGCTGGAATCTAAAAAAAGTAGAGCTTCCATTCTTGATACACGGAAACAGGTTTGGTTGGTATTGCTATGAGGTTGCTATGGTATCCCAGGTGGTTGCTAAGGTGTTTGCTTTTTTTGCTGTTGGATGAAAACCTTGTATCTCCAAAATTGTAACTTTAAAGGAGAAGGAAAAAACCTGCTTTACTTTTAATGGAAGGTAACATAAAAGATTTTACTTTTTTCAAAAAAAAAGTGTTTTTTTTTCATTTCTATTGGTTCATTCATCATGAAATGTTGACACAGTGTAAAGGGCAGATGATATTTTTAAATTTAGTAAAAAAAATGAAAAATGACAAGGACACTGACACACACACACACACACACATACATATATATATATATACTATTATATATATATATATATATATATATAATATATATATAATAGCTGTTATATATCTCCAAAATGGTAACTTTACAAGAGAAGGAAAAAACCTGCTTTACTTTTAATATAAGTCAATGGAACCAGATATTTTTCCAAGTCATTTCAGGTCGTTTCTTTTAGTCCCATTCATCGTGACATTTACACACAATGTAAAACACAACAAGCATTTTCAGATCATGTCAAAAACAGAGAAACCTCAAAATTGGAGATATGAGGTTTTCTTCAGACAACAGCGATATATATATACATGGAAAATGTGCTGTAGATGGTTATATATAAAACCTTTTTGAAAAGTGTTCTATATAGCACCAAAAAGTGTTCTTCTATTGTAAAAAGCCTGACATTGTAACAATAGTAAAACCCTTTTTGGTGGTTGTATATAGAACCATCTACAGCACAATCTCCATCAATCTTAAGAACTGAAAGAACCATGTAATCATGCAAAGGGTTATTTGAGTGTTCATGGCTCTATATAGAACCATTTTTTTACTAAAGAACTCTTGAAGAACCATCATTTTTGGTTAAAACTGCACATCCAATCAGTTATAAAAACACAAGCAACCTATGTGGTTTTAGGCTTTATGGTCCTACAAAGTTTCCTGGTCATAACTCAAAAGCTGTGGGACGAGTAGTGTTAAGTTTTTCACCATAGAATAATAACAAGAAGACAATGAAGACGGCAGCTCAGCTTATTCAGGCCAAATTATTAAGAAGATTTTTTGAAAAACAAGCCGCTCGACTTTTGGCTGTTCATCATAAACATCAGACTCATATGTGCACGTACAGGAAGACTCATACTCGGGTATGTTAAACCTTGGTTAACATGTAAACCTCTTAGCCATCATCGTAAATCGGCTAGGTTTGGTGAAACTGAAACTGAAAAAGTCTAAGCTGGTTGTGCTTCGTGAGACCAACGTGGAGATCTAGCAGCAGCTCTACTGTAATTTTAGCTTTGCCTAAAACAGCCTGACACATAAGAGTCATTCTGACTTCATCTCAGGATCTAATCTGGATTTGAGAGTAATGAATTTAGCTCAGATATCCAGCAAATAATAAGCAACTCTACCTGCTGTGGGGTGTAAACCTAAAACCACAGCACGCCCTGAAACCGCAGTTGTAGACGTGCTGCCGGCTCTCAGGTTCTGCAGATGGATGACGTTGGAGACCCTGAGGAACGGCGATACGAAGCGTACGAGCTATAAAGCAAAACGCATAGCCAACGAATGCGACAGGCTCAAAGAGACCCGTCACTCTGAGACATGGCTCGCTTTCTTTATGGCCCTCTCAGGGCTACAAAACGCTCATAACTCTCATCTGACCCGCTCCACTGGTGATTTGTTCCACTTGCTGGACCCAAGGTTGACCCCTCCCTTCACAACTCAAACTTCTACAGAAACAGTGGAAGTGACTCCTGCTGATCTGCACCTAAATGCTTGAAAGAGATGGTTTGGGCAAAAAATCGCTCAGTCTGAAGTTTCTTTCCTCAGTTTTAGCACTGAAGCTACAAAGCTAATGTAGCTAACACATAATTATAACTTATACACCACCAATTAGCATGGTGCTAACAGCATCCCTCCTCAGTGGAGATGTTATCTAAAAGATTTGATTGTGTTTTTGATACTGTTTGACACACAAATCGCTCAGTCTTAAGTTTCTTTCCTCAGTTTTAGCACTGAAGCTATGAAGCTAATGTGGCTAACAAGTAAGCTTATACCCCATCAATTAGCATGGTGCTAACTGCATCCCTCCTGTGTGGAGTTATCTAATATATTTGATTACGTTTATTTATTTATTTATTTATTTATTTTTGACACCAAATGACACATAAATCAATCAGTCTGAAGGTTCCTTCTTTAGGTTTAACACTGAAGCTATTAAGCTAATGTAGCTAACAAACAATTATAGCTTATACCCCACCAATTAGCATGATGCTACCTGCATCTCTCCTGTGTGGAGTTGTTACCTAATAGATTCGATTGTGTTTTTTGACACTCTATGAAACACAAATCCCTCAGTCTGAAGTTTCTTTTTAGTTTTAGCACTTAAGCTACAAAGCTAATGTAGCTAACACGTAATTATAACTTATACACCACCAATTAGCATGGTGCTAACGGCATCCCCCCTCAGTGGAGATGTTATCTAAAAGATTTGATTGTGTTTTTGATACTGTTTGACACACGAATCGATCAGTCTGAAGTTTCTTTCCTCAGTTTTAGCACTGAAGCTATGAAGCTAATGTGGCTAACAAGTAAGCTTATACCCCATCAATTAGCATGGCGCCAACTGCATCCCTCCTGTGTGGAGTTGTTACCTAATAGATTCGATTGTGTTTTTTGACACTCTATGAAACACAAATCCCTCAGTCTGAAGTTTTCTTCTGTAATTTTAGCTCTGAAGCTACATAGCTAATGTAGCTAACAAGTGATTATAGCTTATACCCCATCAATTAGCATGGCACTAACTACATGCTCTGTGTGGAGTCGATATTTAATAGATTCATTTATGTGTTTTTGACACTGTTTGACACACAAATCGCTCAGTCTGAAGTTCCCTTCTTTAGCTTTAGCGCTGAAGCTACGAAGCTAATGAAGCTAACAGGTTACTTATACCCCATCAATCAGCATGGTGCTAACTGCATCTTCTCTGTGTGGAGTTACTATCTAAGAGATTCGATTATGTGTTTTTGACACTGTTTGACACACAAATCGATCAGTCTTAAGTTTCTTTCTTTAGTTTTAGCGCTGAAGCTATGAAGCTAATGTGGCTAACAAGTAATTATAGCTTATACCCTATGAATTAGCATGGTGCTAACAGCCTGCCTCGTGTGCGGAGTTGTAATCTAACGGATTCAGCTGTGTTTTTTGACCTTGCATGAATGTATACATGAACACAAATCTTAATTCAGCCTTCAAGATGGCTGCTATTGTTGTTAGCTATGCTAATGTCTTTTTATTGATTTTCATACTTCTATATTTTCATTTATATAAACTGAGTTTTTATGAAAATACATTTGAAGTGGACTGTGTTGGACAGCACTTGGTCTTTTTTCCCTAGTTTGTAAATTTTGTATGTCATGTTATTGCATTCGTCAAATTTAATACTTTTTATAGTTAATTTTATATTTAACCATATTTTTAGTGTCATACAGTGTCAGAAACCATATAATCAAGTCTATCAGAGACACTGAACAACTCTACACAGTTTTAGGCAAACGTTCAGGGATTTAGGTACCATGATAGTAAGCTTCTATTACTTGTTAGCCACATTAGCTCTGGTGCTAAAACTAAAGAAGCAAACTTCAGACACCAAACTTACCCAAGGACTCCATTTCCCAGAATCCCCTAGGAGATCATGTAACTGTAGAACCTCCGCAGTCCACCTATCACCTTTCACAATCACCTGAATACAGATCCGTTTCACCTGTTCTATGACTGCTTTAGCTTAGTTTATAGCCCAGGCTTTAGACTAGATACTATGCGAGGTGCTGCCAGAGCAGGTTAATGAGGAGTCTGGCCACTTCCTATTTCCTCCGTTATATCAAAAGCAGGACTGCTAAACAGCAGAGGGCACCAGCAAGGGAGTCCTCAATGAATGGGAGCAAAAGGAGCTCAACAGCTAAAAACGAAAACTTAAAATAGTTTCTAATCACTTATATAGAACTTTTCTTTAATTTTAGAAAGTAGAGGGATGCATTTCAGTAAAAAAAGCAAAGAAAACTCACCTGCATTTTTCCTTTTTTCTACAGCAAACAGGATTTAGGCAGCAGGACGCTAACACTACTGCTGCTGAGTGCTGATCGGTTGGCGAGCGGAGCAGCTCATTGGCTGTTCGCGCTCACTGACATCATGAACGTACATGAGGCGCCGTTTTAAACTCCTACAACTCGAGTTTAAAAGCTCTTAAAATATAACAGTGGTGTTAAAATGTTTTATGCTGCTCTGTGTTCAGGAAATGATTGTATTCTTGTACATTAAAAATGTTTAAGCATTTACAAACTATGACTTTGCTCAAATGTTCCATATCAACCCATTCATTTTGGACTCACTCAGGAGCGCCCTCTAGCGTTTGAGAAACCCGGAAGACATTTCAGAGTAGTAACTCTCCTCCCTACAAATTCTCTGGTGCTGCTGCTCCTAGTAGAGCTACTGAGCTGTTTCCTGTGTGTTATTTTGCCATACTGTGTTCTGACCGTGTTTCTGGATTATTTGGGTTTTTCTCCTTTTTTGGATTTGGGTGGCCTGATCACTTTTTTTGTTATGTTTATCGTTCTCTGTCTTCTGTCTTTTTTGGATTTGACCTATGCCTGTTTACTGACTACGATTCTTGCCAAACCTTTTAAAAGTAAAGCCTCATTTTTCCTGTTTTTTACCGTGAGCATCTGGCTGGTCCTGTCATGTTACATCTAGGCTGATCATCTACATTTGGAGTAAAAAGGGAAACTGTGCAAATTTGTTTTACCGAACTATCACTGTAAAACATTTCTCAGCGCACGACTCCAGCTTTGAAATCAAAGTCTGTCCCAGTGGGACAGCCGCCTTATTTAGACACTGATAACTCCAAGGTTAGTCGATAGATTGAGATCTGGAATTTCAGCAACTTATTAAACCAATTCGACCTTGACGATGCTGATAATATTACCACGTTGATAAGAAGTTTTTACAATTTCAGGGTCATTTATATCATTAATTCCAAGAATTAGCATTAGCAGTATGCTGACAAGCATGTCAGAGTTGCTGCTGTGCTGAAAATGATGCATCCAAGTAACATCTGGTCAGTGGTGGTCCTACGGTGGTCCTTTTCCATTGATGGACATTTGAGAAAGGCTGACAAACTGTACAGTGCACGTGTATTGTGGGTGTTTCTGATAAAATGGCCAGTGAGTGAAAGCATTATTTCATCAAGTCCACTTATGACAATTTTGTGTTTTTATGTATCACATATAGTCAAAATTAATTTCAACACAAACATTTTCCGACCTCTCTTTCTCCCTTGGAATTAAACAGACTGCACTTTTAAGATTGATACATGTAAATGAGCTCTGTTCTGATTGGCTGCCCTGTATTGTGCCTGAGGGTCAGGATTATGATGCTGGCAAAAAGCAGTCCAGGCAGAAACGCCGCTTATAACTTCAGAGTGAATGGGAGGAGCTAAATGACTGTGGGTGGATATGTCGCTGTTGTCGGAACAAAACCTCGCATCTCCAAAATGGCAACTTTACATGAGAGAGAAAAAAAACCTACTTCCCTTTTAATGTAAGTCAATGGAACCAGATGTTTTTTCCAAGTAATTCTGGGCCGTTTCTTTTGGTCCATTCATCATGAAATTTACACACAATGTAAAGGCCAACAGGGATTTTCAGATCATGTCAAAAACTGAAAAACAACAAAAATGGAGATACGAGGTTTTCTTCCGACAACAGCGATATATACATGAGTCCATAGTTGCGAAATCACTAAACCAATTAATTCAAAACAGGCTGTTTTTGCAGCTTATTTTCCATATATGGACTGTTGTTTAAACATTAACAATGTCAACATGCTACATTAAACTTTTATTATTAAAAAAATGAGGAAAAAAACTGGTGCATTGCAAAGATTTCAACTTTTCAAATCTCAGATAAACTACATTAGTGTTGCACCGATACTGATACTGTATCGGTATCGGCACCCATACTGGCACTTAAACACAATATCGGTAACGGTGATGGGGATACCGATACATATGACCGATACCACAAAGCAATTTCTGACGCGTACATGAGCGCAAGTAGACAGAACTTAACACGTCAGCGGTGTGGGACGACGAACAGCAGTGAAAATGTTGACGGCAGAATCTGTAACGGCAGTTTTTCAGTAATCACTCGTCTGCCGCTGTGTGGTCATTTACAGTCTGAGTTAATGTTGCTGAGAGAGCAGAAGGAACTGCCGGACTCTCGGCACAGTGATAGCATTTAGCCTCGATTTAGCCTTTAGCATAGCAGCCCATTAGCCGGGCCTATGCGTCTGCTAGCCCCGCCTGTGGTGCGCCTCCGTCGGTCAGCTGCCTCACCCAGCAGCGGGGTCTCGCAGCCTGACGCTTCAACCAAGCCAAAAAAAAAACACTGAAAGTCGCTGATACTGACAGCGAAACGACAGTGATATTTACTGAACTGACGCTCTCAGATGCAGCGCAAGTGAACAAGATGCACGTATGAAACAAACGACTGATGTGAAACAATATTCAGCTTCGTTTTTGAGACAGAGAAGCTGCTGTGTGCTGATGTGTAAACACCACAGGTTCATCTGTAAACTGTTCAACTCTGTTTTTATCTATTTTGCACAATAAAGACATTTTACATTTACTTAAGATGTTAAACATGGTTCTCATTACTAATTATATAACAGTACTACTAAATATATTTAGTATCTTATAAATATAATCCAACAAGTAAATGCCTTCTAGACAAGCGGAGTGTGTTTCATTTGTGACACAGAACACAGATTTTACCAAAATAAAATACTGTAAAAATATAATTGTGTAAATATTATGACTTACAGGTGATTTAGGTTAGATAGAGTTAGTATCGGTATCAGTACTCGATATCGGCCGATACTAAAGGATCAGGTATCACTATCGGTATCAGAAGGAAAAAATGGTATTGGTGCATCTCGGAACTACATATTGTGATGTTATATCTTCCCCCATATTTCCCACCTCCAGTTTCAGTGCTATGACTGATTCAGAATCTGCACTTCCACTCTGCTCTGCTACATAAAGGCCTGTTTCTACTCAACCACACCGCAGTGTTTATGAAGTCTCAGGAAACTGGGGATTCACCTGCAGAACTCTGGAAATCTTTACATCTGGGAACTGTTCACATTCAGAGAGATTTCACTCTGGGGTTTCTGTGGCAACGGCCTAAATATTCCACAACGGTAGCGAAAAAACTCATCTGCCATGGCGCATCCGGGGTAAAACCGTGTTCCTGCTGGGTTTAGCCTGGGCAAACAAAGCCGAAAACACTTCAGAGGATCTACAGCAGTCTCTCTGACAAACACACACCCCGAGTCTTTCGCTCGTCTGCAGCCGGAGCACTTCCCAAAGGAGTAGGACCTCAGAAAACAAAAGAAAAACTCTTTTTCATGCTTAAAATTCATTAAAAATGTGTAGCAAACATTGCTTGGTGATTACCTCTGTGGCTCCTGTTATACTATGTGTCCAAAAGTATGTGGACGCCCCTCCTAATTATTCAGTTCAGGCGTTTTGGCCACATCCATTACTAAGAGGTGTATAAAATCAAGCACATAGTCATGCAACCTCCATAGAGTACAATAGAGTACAATGGGTCGTACTGAAGAGCTCAGTGACTTTAAACGTGGCACTGTCATAGGGTGCCACCTTCGCCACAAGTCAGTTTGTGAATTTTCTACCCTGCTAGATCTGCCCCTGTACAGCATGTGCAGCATGTACAAATCTGTCTATGCCCTCTATCATCACTCACTACAGAGCTACAAACTGCCTCTGGAAGCAACACCAGCACAAGAACTGTGTGTCAGGAGCTTCATAAAATGGGTTTCCATGGCTGAGCAGCTGCACACAAGCCTAAGTTCACTATGCGCAATGCCAAGCGTCAGCTGGAGTGGTGTAAAGCGCCGCCACTGGACTCTGGAGCAGAGGAAACGTGTTCTCTGGAGTGATGAATCTCTATCTGTCAGTCTGATGATGAATCTGGGTTTGGTGGATGTCAGGATAACGTTACCTACCGGAATGCAGAGCCAACAGTACAGTTTGGTGGAGGAGGGATGATGGGCGGGGCTGTTTATCAGGGTTTGGGCTCTCAGTTCCAGTGAAGGGTGATGTTGATGCTGCAGCACAAAGACATTTTACACAGTTATCTGCTTCCAGCTTTGAGTCAGCAGTTTGGGGAAGAGCCTTTCCTGTTCTAGCTTGACTGAGCTCCTGTGCACAAAGCAGCTCCATAAAGACATGGTTTGACCAGTTTGGTGTGGAGGAACTCCAGTGGCCCTCACAGAGTCCTGACCTCAACCCCACTGAACACCTTTGTGAGGAACTGGAATGTTGATTATGAGCCAGAACATATAACCCTGATTCTCCAATCCTCACCCTCACCCTGGCCCTAATCCTCACCCTCACCCTGGTGCTAATCCTAATCCTCACCATGGCCCTAATCCTCACCCTCACCCTGGCCCTAATCCTTACCCTAACCCTGGCCCTAATCCTCACCCTCACCCTGGCCCTAATCCTTACCCTAACCCTGGCCCTAATCCTCACCCTCACCCTGGCCCTAATCCTCACCCTCACCCTGGCCCTAATCCTAATCCTCACCCTGGCCCTAATTTAAATCCTCACCCTGGCACTAATCCTAATCCTCATCCTGGCCCTAAACCTAATCCTGGAACTAATCCTAATCCTCACCCTGGCCCAAAACCTAATCCTGGAACTAATCCTAATCCTCACCCTGGCACTAATCCTAATCCTCACCCTGGCCCTAAACCTAATCATTGGAACTAATCCTAATACTCACCCTGGCCCAAAACCTAATCCTGGAACTAATCCTAATCCTCACCCTGGCCCTAAACTTAATCCTGGCCATAATCCTAATCCTCACCCTGGCCCTAATCCTAACCCTCATATGTTTTTGTCATGTTACTGAGAGGCTGTTGAGTGTGTTTCCTCTAAAAGGACCCTCAGAATGAAGCGTCACCGAATTGTGTGAAACTTCTTTTCACTTTGAAAACCAATGAACCTGTCAGGGACGCCTAAACGTCTGCAGACGACCGTAAACAACTCAAACACTCAGACCTGTAACAGCTACAGCGCAGTTATGACGGTATTCGTGTCTGTAGCTGTTAATGAGGCTGTGCTAATGAAGCTGAAGGATGGCTGTGTGTTTCCGCTGGTTTGGGTAATTTTTACTTTGGCTTTTGTCTCCTGGCCCCGTGTGGCATCAGCAGCTGTTCACTACAGCGTCCAAAACACACGACCTTGCAGCAAGTTCACACACACACACACACACACACACACACACACACACACACACACACACACATTCACAGTGTATCAGTAATTTCTTTACATTATAAAAGAATTTATATAAAGAATTTCATTACAAATATGGATCAGCTTGTTTTGCTGTTGCCATAAGTATAATCCATATATTATGTATGAAGCACTTTTACTTTTAATTGTACTTATTTGAGAAAATAAATGTTTAGCCTTTTATAATGTGCCTCTTTAACATGCACTCTGATGCTCAGCCTTCAAGGCGAGTAATGGAAGAGCTCAGTGTGGAGATATAAAGGGCTCATATCAAGGAAAGCTAAATTTTGTTTATTTTTTTAATAATCAATAATAATAATAATAATAATCATAATAATAATAATCATCATTTTTATTTATATAGCACTTTTCCTGCCGGTGGCAGCCCAAAGTGCCTGACAGACAGGTGATAAAGTTAAACAGTTATACAAGAAATTATAAGTATTCATTTAGAATCATATAAGAAAATGACAATTTTAAGAAAAAGTGTTTGATGTTGTAAACTTTGAAAAAAGACGGTTCTTCCTGGGTTCTTTAGTAAAAACAGAGGATTTCACAAAAAAGGTGACGAATTTGTATGTATGACTATGAATCCTTCATAAAATTAACAATATAAACATTGAAATAAGAAAAGCGATTGTTTACTTTGTTGTTACTGGAATATTATTATGACTTTTATCTTCTTGTTATTTGCATTTTTATTGTATTTTTTTTTCCTTTTTTATTTATACTTTTATCTTGTGCTTTTTAATTGTAATTATTAATATATCCCCTTTTCTTTTATTTATTATTTGTTTATTTTTATTTTTTATCTTTGTTCTCTTCTTCCTCTGTTGTTTTTACTTTGTATGTATGAAAGCTGCTTTATAAATAAACATTATTATTATTATTTTTTTTTATTATGACTGCACCTTATATATTTAAAATATATATTATGCATAGAAAAAACCAAAAACTCTGTACACTATAAGAATATTTTACACGTATTGCACATAGAGTACTGATTATATTGCACATGGGCATGGTGATGAATTAACAATATAAACATTTTTATTGTATTCTTTCTTTTTTATTTATACTTTTATCTTATGCTTTTTAATTGCAATTATTAATATATCCCCTTTTCTTTTATGTATTATTTGTTAATTTTATTTTTTATTATCTTTTTTCTCTTCTTCTGTTGTTTTTACTTGTATGTATGAAATGTATGAAAGGTGCTTTATAAATAAACATTACTATTATTATTATTATTATTATTATTATTATTATTATTATCATTATCATTATTATGTTATGACTGCACCTTAGAGGAAAACATAAAACACAGCTTTCTCACACATGAAAGAGTTTTGCTAACAATTCGCTCTAATCCCAGCTTCGTCGAGTTTACTCAGCTGTAAGTGACAGACTAACTCTACTTCCTTTACGAGCATCCAAAACAGGCTTCAAGATAAGAGTCCCAGGAAACAAGCACTAGAAAATGGTCACTGAACATTTATAAACAGACTCCAGTGCAAAAATATGGACCCTAAAAATCAATCAATTAATTAATTACTAAATAAAGACCATCCAACTGTAACGACGATATAAAATTGATCAGATCTGAAAAGCCTGAGTGGAGCATCCATAACACACGCGCTCTCCAGTACAGTCTGAAAGAATGATTTACAGCGTTCAGTCTAACCTACTGCAGGGCTTCACATGCGCCGTCTCAGAGGGAGGCCCTGCGGGTTAATCGCCATCTCCACCCTAACTGGATCCATTCTCCAGCCGGACGCTCTCCGTCACCTTTAACCCCGGCCATAATGGAGGCTAACAGCAATACAATCCATCACCAAAACACTCATATTCCACAACACCGCTCACACATTACTGTCCATCTCCACACTCCTCCTCCACTCTCTCCATCTCCTGCCATTCCTCACCAAGCTCTGTTTCTGCGTTTCCACCACTGCGACGGTTTGTGAAAAGCTAAATGAACGTAGTCGATCAGCCAAGACATGTTTGGTGTCTGAAGGCCACTTCTTTAGCTCTTTCACTACAATACCCAGCATGCATTATGCATTATGCAAATCCATACAGCAAGACTTGATGTTCAGCCTCATAGCATTAGCTATCTGGCTTCCGTCAGCATTAACCCTCTGGGGTCCATGAAATCAAGTCAAGTCAAAGTCGTTGTCACAAAGCAGCATTACAGAAATATCTGGGTCCGAGCCCCCATGAGCGTCGCCAATGGCGACAGTGGAAAGGAAAAACTCCAAAAGGGGAACCCATCCTCCTCTGGTCCACACCAGATAGCAAACAGCATGAACTCACCCGTCTGTCAAATTCTCTGTTTCTACAGGGAGATTCACTCGAAAGAGGCCCTGAATATTCTGTAATAACTCTTGCTAAGACGAAGCAATCTGAACAAAACAATGTGCAATGTGCTCCTCAGTATATGGAGCTTCGAACAAGCCGGGATGCCCCTGCTTCGGAGACATGAGGTAGGTGCCGGACAGCCGTTGTGACGTTTAACCTCCGTTTGCAACTTCCGGGTGCAGACCCCCCGTACCCCTTCACTCAGTCACTCAACTTCTCATCAGGATGGTGGCATACAGTACTGGGCAGCACATCTTCATGGTGCAAACCTATTGGGTCACCAATTCCTTTAAGCGATGTCAGAGTGAATTTAGGAAGAAATATGGTGTTTGTGATGCACCCTTAAAAAGTGCTATTCAGAAGATGGTACGGAAACTGGAAACTATGGGATCATTGATCCCTTCTCATGGCTAAGGCCATCCGAAAATGTCGCAGGACACAGTCGATGACGTGCAACATCGTCTGCAGCAATCGCTTACGAAACCTCATATAACATATACTGAGGAGCAAATTGCAAGTCGGTTCAGATTGCTTCATCCTAGCGAGAGTTATTACAGAATATTCTGGGCCTCTTTCGAGTGAATCTCCCTGTATATCTGTGTTTCTGTATCTTTGTGATGATACAGCACAGAAATCCAGTTCAAACACTTCCTGAATCTGTAGAGTCGCCCTTTCCATTCCATCTTATCTTGAGATCAAACGAGACTCACATCCGGAGTTATGAGCCTATGAAGAGGGGCAGAGATACACGTCATCTGCCTGTATACTAATGGTACTCTACACAAGGATCAGATTCCTTGTAGTAGCATGTAAACAGAGACTTTTCATTAGATTGGTGAGTAAAATGAGAATATAAACACCTCAGTCTTCTATAATTGGAATGTATTCAATCGGACTGGTAAATATCTTTGCATGTAAACACAGCCAGTGATGCACAAGCGCGATGCAAACTGGGCAGAGGACGCAGATTTGGCTAGCGACAAGTTCAACACGCTCAGAGGAGAATGCGAACTGCGAATTCTGTTATGTTAGCGAACTAGGGGTGTAACGGTACACAGAGGTCACGGTTCAGTTCAAACAGTTCAGTATGAGTTCGGTACAATGGGGAAAAACCAACAAAAGCACCCAGTTGCAGTGAACATGGAACTCCCAAGTACCAGGAGGTATTTCACACACCGGCCTAAAGGTGGTACAGTGGTGAAAATGGTGTATATTTGTTTTGCTTTAAGAACTAAGAGATCCCTGCTAAATTGACCAGCACAGACCAGTGAGGCCTGGTCACCAGCTAAACCAGCACATCGCTGCTGTCGGAACAAAACCCTGTACCTGCAAAATGGTAACTTTACAGGAAAAGCAAAAAACCTACTTCACGTTTAATGTAAGTCAATGGAACCAGAATGTTTTCGAAGTCATTTTGGGTCGTTTCTTTTGGTCCGTTCTTCATGAAATTTACACACAATGTAAAGAGCAAGAGGTATTTTCAAATTATGTCAAAAACTGAAAAACAAGAAAAATGGCAATAATATGTTGTGTTTCGATTGCTGGTATGCTGGTCAACCAGCATGACCATACTGGGTGACCAGCTAAAGCAGCATCAGACCCGCATAAATCAGACCAGTTTAGACCAGCATGGACTTTGTGCTGGTCTGTGCTGTGTTTGTCAGCAGAGCTATGAGGTCTCTCTTTATTGCAGTTGCTAGTTTTCCGAGAATCACAGTGAATATTGACACAGCGAAAGAAAAGGCGCTGCTGTATTAGGAATTCTGTGCTATAGGTTATGTGATCATCTGATTGCGCTGTATTTCTACTCATTACTTCAGTTTTCCTGCGTCATTGTTTACGTATAAAGTCATAGTATAATAGTGCTGTAATAGCGTATTCATTCTACGGTAGAGCTCTATAGGATGATCCTGTGCTAAAGATTTCCATTCAAAACTCCATTAAAGACGTTTAATCACGGACGGGCCTGCTGGTCAGCGTGCAGACATTAAAAATGAGAATTCAATAAATCGAGAGTTCTAATATGAAGGGATATTACTGCAGCACCATCTCACCAACTCACTGGAACTTCCTTAGTTTTCTTCATTTATGTGTTCTGTATCTGAATGCCTATAAGACTGCACCTCAAAAAGACGACCAGGGATGATACGAAACAATAACAACAGGCTGCCCACCTTCTAAAAAAAGTGTTGGATTAAAAAATATTCACAAATATAGAGAAGATTCAGACATAGTTTCGCTTAAATGTTATTTTAGTGGTAAAAAACAGACAGGATAAATGTAAACTGGTAAAACTTACCAAAGTTAACATAGGTAAAATAAAAATAACTAATATAAATACTAAAAAATATACTAAAACCAATAAATAATGACTAAAAAACTATTAAGAATTACCAAATTTAACATAAGTAAAATAAAAATAACCAATAAAAATACTAAAATATACAAAAAACAATAAATAATGACTAAAAACCTATTAAGAAATACCAAATTTAACATAAGTAAAATAAAAATAACCAATAAAACTACTAAAATATACTAAAAACAATAAATAATGACTATAAATAAAGAAGAAGTAATAAAACAAAATTCAAATAGGAACTAAGATCAAATAAAAATGCAGGCTGAGTGCTTATAGATTAAAAATGGCCAGAAATGCATTTGTTAAATATATTTTTATGTTGTATTGGTTTGTATTGTTATATTATTTATTAATTTTATGTAGTTTTAACAAAAGATACAGGTATAACTAAATATTTATAGGCTGAATGAACAGTACTGACTTTACATTAACCATGTACGTCTGCAGTCAGACTCTCACACACAATGTATTTCAGATAAACAAGATATCAGATCATAACTGCATTTTCACAGAGTATCAATACCCACAACACTCGCTTCTGTCCTGTTAAAGGGTCATCTGATCGATTTAAAATGAAGATGCTGACGGCTGACAGACTACATCTGGGGTAAAGGGGAAAATCTGAAAACACGCTTTTACTACCTTTTCCTTTGTATTTTATTTTTAGAATGTATATGTTATTGTCTCTTTATTAATTACCACAATAAATAATTTTATTTACATTATTTTAGGGCTCTATAAACCAAAAGAGTTTGAGGTGCACGATTTGGAACAAATGACCAAAGCTCATGTTTTATTAGTTTTAGATGCACATCGTCCGTCTTGTCAGAATGTAGAGTCCCAAAGTCCCAGAGAGAGAGAGAGAGAGAGAGAGAGAGAGAGAGAGAGAGAGAGAGAGAAAGAGAGAGAGAGAGAGATAAATTACTAAAGAAGAGAGAAACTGATGTAACTCTGCTCCTTTTACCTTTATTTAGGTGCAGCTGCTGCATTTATAAAACTTCTGCTCTGCTGTGTGTGTGTGTGTGTGTGTGTGTGTGTGTGTGTGTGTGTATGTGTGTGTGTGTGTGTGTGTGTGTGTGTGTGTGTGTGTGTGTGTGTTCTTGTATATGCTATATTTGATTTTTTACATTTTTGTCTCTATGAAGTACATTTGGCTACTGACTATGCGGATATAGAAACACGCAGAACTAACATAATGCGTTATGATAACATCGAGCAGTTCGGCATTATTGATGTAGCTCGAGACTCGATTTGGTCTCACTTTCTATGTGTGATGTAATGTCAGTTTATATGACAGAACGACTGGGAAATGTTAGCAAGTCTTTAGAGTAACTTCAGATACTGTAGTTCATCATACAGTCGCGAGCGCTTGACTTAAACGTAGGTATTGTGATATAAACTGAGTCTGTTCTACAGTTTCTCATTAGGCTGAATGAATAACCGACTCTAAATGTAGGTATTGTGATATAAACTGAGTCTGTTCTACAGTTTCTCATTAGGCTGAATGAATAACCAACTCTAAATGTAGGTATTGTGATATAAACTGAGTCTGTTCTACAGTTTCTCACTAGGCTGAATGAATAACCGACTCTAAATGTAGGTATTGTGATATAAACTGAGTCTGTTCTACAGTTTCTAATTAGGCTGAATGAATAACCGACTCTAAATGTAGGTATTGTGATATAAACTGAGTCTGTTCTACAGTTTCTCATTAGGCTGAATGAATAATGACTCTAAATGTAGTATTGTGATATAAACTGAGTCTACAAAAAACACAAAAAAACAGTCTGTTACAGTTTCTCATTAGGCTGAATGAATAACCGACTCTAAATGTAGGTATTGTGATATAAACTGAGTCTGTTCTACAGTTTCTCATTAGGTTGAATGGGCCGTAAAGCTTGTCCAATCCAGCACCAGTAACTATGAAAGAAGGACTTTGTGGGCGGAGCCTGGAGAGGGGAAATACACAGGTACTTTATTGTGAAACAATCTGCCAATCAAACCATTTAAACTTTCTGTGCTTGAACTGATTCAGCGGCAACTCCAGCTTCCACAGAACTACCGAAGTTCGTCTACTGTTATTAGCAGACGTGACTAATTCGGACAGCATGGCTGTGAGAGATGGTGAGCGCGGGCTGACCTTGGTCAGTCGGGGGGAAACACTCTGTCCTTTTGCTGCTGGACTACACACGGCCACGCTGGCACACAGTGTGTGTGTCCGAAAACTGGCCAGGGCTGATGGGTAAACCTGGCATCTGTGTGTGTATATGTGTGTGTGGACAAGCCAAAACGCTACAGCTGCTGACCAAAAAAAGACCGAAAGTGGACAGAATGAAAGAAAAGCAAGGTCTGTGATGAAGTCAGTGTGAAGTAATGTGTATTCATCATGTTCCACTGACGTCACTATTTTGGTTCTGTAGTAAAGGCAATTGTTTTATTTAGAACCATGAGTTCTGTCTTGCATGGTGAAATAGTTCTTCAGATTGATGGAGAGTGTGTTCTATATGGGACTATGCAGAACCTTTTTGAAAATGGTTCTTTATAACACTGAAAAAGGGTTCTGCTATTCTTACACGCTTGACATCAAGACAATAGTAGAACCCTTTTGGTGCTATATAGAACCATATCCAACACATTCGCCATCAATCTCAAGGACCATTTCACCATGCAGTGGACCATTGAAGCATTTATTGGTTCTTTATAGAACTCATGGTTCTAAACAGAACCGTTCCCTTTACTAAAGAACCCTTAAAGAACCATCTTTTTTTTAAGCGTGAAAATAGTATGTATTCATCATGTTCCACTGCCACTATTTTGGTTCTTTAGAATGAAATGAAAACGATCAACTAACTTCTAAGACTGAGGTGTTTAAAAACTCCAGCAGCACTGCTGTGTCTGATCCACTCAGACCAGCACAACACACCACCACCACGTCAGTGTTACTGCAGTGCTGAGAATGACCCACCACCCAAATAGTACCTGCTCTATGAGGGTCCATGGGGGTCCTGACCACTGAAGAACAGGGTAAAAGGGGGCTAACAAAGTATCAGAGAAACAGATGGACTACAGTCTGTAACTGTAGAACTACAAAGTGCACCTATATAGTAAGTGGAGCTGATAAAATGGACAATGAGCATAGAAACAAGGAGGTGGTCAGAATGTTATGCCTGATCGGTGTGTATGAAGAAATGACGAGGTAGAGGTAAGCTAAGGCCCAAGAGCAGTGTGTGTGTGTGTGTGTGTGTTTGAGTAAAAGGTGTGTATGCTGACATTGAGCGTCTTCTCCTTGTGCAAATTGATTCTGTCCTAATTGAGCGCTTTAAGAATCGATTAAAATGTGCTGTGCAAACACACTTTAACAGATCCGTCTGAGAGGGCACCTGCACCCGCGCCAACTCACACACATACACGCGCACACGCTGCCAAGACTGGCACGCGGGAGGAATCTGATTGTTAAAGGCTTTTAAAGAAAGAGAGAGAGAGAGAGATAGATCCTCATAAAGATGATGAGGCGTGCGTGTACAACTCAGAAAACAGCGCCAGAACACTCCGACCTCTCCACAGAATCAGCATCACTCAACACTGCGAATTAATCCACTCTTATTTTGACACATCGCCTCCAAACAGCCCGCATTATAATACAAATTCACTGCCCTAGCCAGGCCCCGCCCACAAATGTGCACTTCCATAACTACTGTTGGACAAACTTTACAGAAAAATCCCAATCTAAGAGAAACTGTAGAACAGACTCAGTTTATATCACAATACCTACATTTAGAGTCAGTTATTCATTCAGCCTAATGAGAAACTGTAGAACAGACTCAGTTTATATCACAATACCTACATTTAGAGTCAGTTATTCATTCAGCCTAATGAGAAACTGTAGAACAGACTCAGTTTATATCACAATACCTACATTTAGAGTCAGTTATTCATTCAGCCTAATGAGAAACTGTAGAACAGACTCAGTTTATATCACAATACCTACATTTAGAGTCAGTTATTCATTCAGCCTAATGAGAAACTGTAGAACAGACTCAGTTTATATCACAATACCTACATTTAGAGTTGGTTATTCATTCAGCCTAATGAGGAACCTTTTTTATCTGCTATTTTAATGCTAACGCTAATAGCTGTTGTTAGTGTCAAGCTACAATGGATTTAATGGGTTTTACGTCATTTTTAGCAGCTCTATCAGCATTTGAAAGCTGGAAAATGGGAAAATGAAGCAGTACATAGTTGGATATCCATGTTAGCTTGTTCTCAGTCGTTTCCTGGCCGCAGACGGGGTTGAGGGGAACTTTTTACTCTAACAAGTCTCAGGGTCAGAGCTAGCAGCTCTGAGGTGACACCCAGACACTTTAGCGCGCTTCTCACTGCAGCAAAATCACAGTGAAGCACCAAAACACTGCAGCATTTATTAGTAGCTTCATATTAAATGTAGCAGGAAAAAATGTGGCACCTTCTCACTTCTTAAAAGCATATGGACCCTGTTTCACCCAAAATGTTCGACATTACAGCCTCAAACACAACATTGACCCTTACTGACTGCATTTTAGCTCAATCAAACGAGCTGCTTTTACTGCTAACTGGATGTGTTACCTACCCAGAGGTACCAGGTAGCAGCCAAAGTGCATGTTTACATACATTCTGACTTGGTCTACCTACATTTAGAGTGCATTTTTAATTCAAATTACTTTTGAATATGTGCAACAGGTCACACTGTTAGGATAGATCAGGTGTGGCGTGTGTTTGTTAAATTTTGTTTTTTTTTTATTTTATTTCAGTTTAAGTAAGTAATTAAGTTTATTAGAATGAATCAGATTGATAGCTTAAGCAGCCAGTTCACCAGATTCAGCTGTTTTTAATGATGTTAGCCAGCTAACTAAAAGTCATAAGAGACATATCATGACATAACATGGCTGAAGTTGCCCTAAGGGACTTGCTAACATTGCTAGCTTGCTACAGTGGTGGACAGTAACTCAGTAAATGTAATTCGTTTCTGTACTAAGTAGTTTTTTTCGTGTATCTGTACTGAAGTTTCCATTTTGGGTGACTTTTACTTTCACTCCACTACATTTCAAAGTCAAATATCTCACTTTTTACTCCACTACATTATGAGAAATCTGTCATTCCTTTCGGTTTATGTGTGTATAAAAAACATAACAGGTCAAAACGAAAGAAGCACAAAGCAAAAACACCAATCAGGGCACAGCGCCCACTTTGTTTTGAGCTTGTTTTGACCTGTTGGTCATACCGACCCAGTGCAGCACACGGTTCAACATCAGTTCAGCAGCGTAAAATTCTGGGAGAGTCTATTCAACATAAATGATGAACTAACCTAACTTTGTGTAAACAGACCACAATATAGAAATATGTACTCATATGCAGTTGAGACTGACGGGTCTTTTTTATGAATTTATACAAACACATTTCATTTTATAGTAAATTAGTTTTGGCTAGTTTATGTTTATGAACAGAGACCTACAGATGCAGTTTAGTAAAGGAAACTCATTTGTGAATCTGAGTTTAAAGTTTTTATTAAACTTAAACTTGCAAATAAATCTTAAACTGAAACTTTGCTTGTTTGTAAAAAGTGATTTCAGAGCCACTCAGTTCTACCTGATGGAAACTGTTTGCCTTCAGTGTTTTGTGCTGATGATAATTTTAATAGACATCAGCGTCACTAATTAATGACTCTATTAAAAGACTGGTTTACCAAGAGAGACACTGGAGTATTTTCACCTAAAATGAGTCAATGAAGCGAGTCTTGTTATAAAAATGATAATAGGACATTAAAGCCATAATTAATCTTTTAGTACTTTTACTTTTGATACTTAAGTACATTTGAAGGCAAATACTTTTGTACTTTTACTCAAGTGGAGGTCTAAAGGGAGGAACTTCTACTTTTATATTTTACCTTGGGTGTCTCTACTTTAACTCAAGTACATGGTTTGTGTACTTCGTCCACTGCTGGCTTGCACTGTCTTAACCTACATCACTAGTTACTGTAGCATGGCTGAAGCTGCTCTAAGGCACTTCTATTTAGCTAATTTATTATCATAGTCTACAGCGCTAGCGACTGTATCATGAACTACAGTATCTGAAGTTACTCTAAAGACCTGCCAGCATTTCCCAGTCATTCTGCCATATAAACTGACATTACAGCAAACATAGAAACTGAGACCAAATTGAGTCTCAAGCTACATCAATAATGCCAAGCTGCTCAGTGTCATTGTAAAAGAGCAACAAATAGAGGCAGAAATCTTTGGATCCAATTGAAAAAAAAAAAAGTACACAAAGTCTCTGTAAAGGTCAAAACGGGTCTTGGCTGACTGACTACATTTGGGGTAAAGGGGAAAATTGAAAACGCATGTTTTACTACTTTTTTTTTCCTTTGCTTTTTGAGCTGCAGCCCTCATCTCAGTCATCACTACAGCATCTGCTCCATTAGAAGCGAATGCTAATGCCATAACGCAGCAGATCTGGGCCCAGTTTTCCCAAAGCATTAGTGTTAGGATCTTCTTAAGTGGTAGAGAGAGTGTTCACTGGTGCTTTTCTACCATTTAAGAAAGATCTTGGAAATCAGGGCTTAAATAGTCATAACAGAACCTCATATCTCCAAAATGGTAACTTCAACATTCGTTCATGTAATGAGATTTTATTACTAATAGTATAAAGTATTACTAATAGTATTATTACTATTACTACTACTTTTATTTTATTTTAGTTTTGTGTTCTATTATTCTATTTGTCATGGGTGTTCACACACTGAGTGCATTTATATGCACTTAACAGCCTAATAACTGCAGAAAAGATTTTGGCAGTAATTAGTCGTGTGTTTATATGCACTTGGACAATCAGATAATGGGGAAACTCCGGGTCTACAAGAGTCAGGCAGTAATCAGATTTCTGCTTTGCAACCGGCCAATAAACTCACAGAAGAAGAAACTTCAACTTCATGCCGCAGTTTGTTTTTTTTTCATTGAGTCACTTTAGCGGAAAATCAGAATATTCATCCTCCAGAAGGTGAAGAACATTTAAATCCCTAATTTTGCAGAGCATGTATTTGGTTTCAGTGTTGCTCCAAAGGTTTTGTGTTGTGTCTCACTGTTGCTGTGTTAAACACTGTTTGCAGGACAGAGCTCTGTTTTCACACACACTGAGAAAAACGAAAGAAATCAGAGTAAGGGTGCCTACACACTAGAGGCTGACACACCAGAGCTGATTTAGCGTCAGAAATGCCGTCCCCCAGTGTATTTCAGTTAGGATGCTGCGTCCGGTCTGTCGGACTAGAAACGTTCCTGTATGCAGTGAAAAGCTGCTTCGTGAGGCGTCGAAAAATTTCAAACCAGTTCAACTTTTGCTGCAACAGATTCGGACATGGGGGCATGTTAACCAATAGAAACGTGCAGGCAGAAGATGGCTGAAAATTCAAGGAGGACAGTAGCGACACTGCTGCGTTCCAAAGCCTGGGCTGCAGCCGAGGTAGTGTGGGTCCTCAATAGGACTGTCCTATGAAGACTCCTCCTTAGTTGCCTGTTGGTCACACAAATGGAGCCGTCCTAACGAGGCTGCGTGGTGACGTCACCAGAACGTTTCCGCCTCTTGAAATTGCGATGCGTAACTTGGAGCCCACTGCACTGTGTTTGTTGCTATGGTAGCTAATATGCCAACAAGCTTATGTAGTATGATAAACTACATATAAATACTTCTGATAAAATACAATATATGGACAAATTCAAGGACATGAACAACTTACCGCCATTTTCGTGGTACTGTTTTTTTTTTCATGCACAGAGAATTGTGGGTAACCCAAGGCCTAGAATGATACATCAGTCGCATCTTCGAAATCACTCAGAACGTAGGCTGCATTTCCAGGCCGTATATGAAGGGTCCTTCACTTTGGAATGGCCTGCTATGACGTAGCGGCCGAGAAATGCAGCCTAGGCTTTGGAACTCAGCTGCTGTGCACTTCTTCCCTGTTCTATACGACTTCTTTGCCTTCGTCTCTGTTGTCTGCTTGGCTCTGTATTTGGCCATCGCCTACATTTTCTTTCAACGTCCCCAATGTCTTTGATTCCAGTCCAAATGTTCTGTTTCCCATTGAATTTCGACCTGTACAAACTCCACCCCACTCTAGCCAAGTGCACACCTTCTAGATGGACATGATCTGCATGCATATCGCTGCTGTCGGAGGAAAACCTCGTATCTCCATCTTTGCGTTTTTCAGTTTTTGACATAATTTGAAAATATCCATTGTCCTTTACATTGTGTGTACATTTAATGAAAAATGGACCAACAGAAATGCCCCAAAATGACTTGGAAAAACGTCTGGTTCCATTGACTTACATTAAAAGTAAAGTATGTTTTTTCCTTCTCCTGTAAAGTTACCATTACAGCAGCGATATGCATCTACGGCTCCGTCCTTGTGTTGTCTCGTGTGTAGGCACCCTGAAAAACCCCATTACTGAGCTCAAATCCAGCCTCTATCAGATTTCTAGGCCTTGATCTGATCTAAGAAGCCTGAGTGTGCTGTTTACACGGCCGCTTGATTAATCGGACACCTGCAGAAAACTAAATACGATCGTATTACTGGTGTGCATGTGAACACACTGGATGTAGAGCGAAACTGGTGTTTTCAAATGGTTTAAAAAAACTCATATTAATGAGATTTGGATACAACAGCGACGAAAATTACAAGGCAAAACAGAGAGCCGACAGTGCGAGCACCACACGGAGAAGTTTGGATGGCTGATGCGAAAGAGGGAAAGAGGGAGGGAGAGATCTAGAGGAGTGTGAGAGATAAGGAGGAGTGTGTGTGTGTCTGGAGAGTGGGCTCACGCTGCGCCCACACTCCGTCCATCTCAAATGTGTGAAAAAACAATTTCAGAATGGCCGCCGCCCGCTGTTACAGCACTGAGCCTCCGGGGCGGCGCTCAAACACACACACTCAGCAGGGGGCAGATTACACACACACACACACCTGCTGATGATCTATCTACTCTACTGCCCCCTCACACACTTCACCAACATTGCAGTCGTGTGCAAAAGTTTGGACACCCTAGTCGTTATGACCCCCTCCTTGTTTCTACGCTCACTGTCCATTTTATCAGCTCCACTTACTATATAGGTGCACTTTGTAGTTCTACAGTTACAGACTGTAGTCCATCTGTTTCTCTGATACTTTGTTAGCCCCCTTTTACCCTGTTCTTCAGTGGTCAGGACCCCCATGGACCCTCACAGAGCAGGTACTATTTGGGTGGTGGATCATTCTCAGCACTGCAGTAACACTGACGTGGTGGTGGTGTGTTAGTGTGTGTTGTGCTGGTACGAGTGGATCAGACACAGCAGTGCTGCTGGAGTTTTTAAACACTGTGTCCACTGACTGTCCACTCTGTTAGACACTCCTACCTTGTCGGTCCACTTTGTAGATGTAAAGTCAGAGACGATAGCTCATCTGCTGCTGCACAGTTTGTGTTGGTCATCCTCTAGTCCTTCATCAGTGGTCACAGGACGCTGCCCACAGGACGCTGTTGGCTGGATAGTTTTGGTTGGTGGACTATTCTCAGTCCAGCAGTGACACTGAGGTGTTTAAAAACTCCAGCAGCACTGCTGTGTCTGATCCACTCAGACCAGCGCAACACACACTAACACACCACCACCACATCAGTGTTACTGCAATGCTGAGAATGACCCACCACCCAAATAGTATCTGCTCTGTGAGGGTCCACGGGGGTCCTGACCACTGAAGAACAGGGTAAAAGGGGGCTAACAAAGTATCAGAGAAACAGATGGACTACAGTCTGTAACTGTAGAACTACAAAGTGCACCTATACAGTAAGTGGAGCTGATAAAATGGACAATGAGCGTAGAAACAAGGAGGTGGTCATAATGTTATGCCTGATCTGTGTATGTATATAAAGTAATTAACAAAAAATGGTTACAGTTTGTTAATTATTACTGTATAGACAACCTATATAATACTAGGATAAAAATAGGATAAAAAATAAACTCTATCCTTCACAAAATTAACAATGTAAACATTATAAGTAGAAAAGCAAAAAAAATATTTACACTATAAGAATATTTTACATATACTGCACATTAAGTACTGATTATATTGCACATAGGTATGCAGTACTTTTTTGCATACATAAAGTATTCGCTATATTATTGTTTTAATAATTAGGTTTAATGTTCAGTAGTTACACTGCAATAATACTGATAACCGTGAGAATTTTGCTCACAATAATCATGATATTTTATTAATACAGTTTCGTCTCTATTCTGTATTTTTGTGTTTTGTTAATTATTTTCTTTAAGCTATATTTATTAATAATAATTGTGATGTGTGTTGTTGGCGTTTAGAGAGGGGTGTGCTGTGATCTGTGTGGTCGTTCTGTGTCTCAGTGTCTCACTGTCTCAGTGTCTCACTGTCTCAGTGTCTCACTGTCTCACTGTCTCACTGTCTCAGCGAGTGGAGGAGGGAGCCCAGCGCTCGCCTCAGAGATTCAGATCAGACTAATCAGCTCTGACAGGTACCTGCCTCACCTGAGCGGGGTTCATCAGCGTGACATCTAATTATACACACTCTTAATGTCAATTAACCACACACACACACACACACACACACACACACACACACACACACACAGACACACACACACACAGACAATTCACTACCTAACATTACGTCACAGCTCACCGCAGAGCTGCTTCGTTCTCCTGCTGAAGCTCAGACCAGCACTGAGAGCGATTTATCGTCCTGCCTCACATCACAAAGAGAAAATCGACAAACCACTACAGCAGAGAAAAATCTACGACTTATCACACCATCAGTGAGAGAGAGAGAGAGAGGGAGCAGAGAGATCAGAGAGAGAGAGAGAGAGAGAGAGAGAGAGAGAGAGAGAGAGCGAGAGAGGGAGCACAGAGAAAGAGAGAGAACAGAAGCGACAGAGAAATAAAGAACTGAGCACAGAGAGAGAGACAGAGAGCAGAGAGAGACAACAGAGAGAGAACAGAAGCGATAGAGAAATGAACTTAGCAGCAGAGAGAGAGAATGAGAGAGAGCGCAGAGAGAGAGAGCACAGAGAGAGAGACTGAGGGAGAGAGAGAGAGAGAGAGAGAGAGACAGAGCAAAAAGAGAGAGCAACAGAGCAAAGAGAGAGAGAGAGAGACAGAGCAGAGAAAGAGAGTGAGAGAGAACAGAAGCAACAGAGAAATAAAGAACTGAGCACAGAGGGGGAGAGAGAGAGAGAGAGTGCAGAGAGAGAGAGAGCACAGAGAGAGAGAAAATGAGACAGAGAGAGAGGGAGAGAGAGAGCACAGAGAGAGAGAGAACAGAAGCGATAGAGAAATAAAGAACTGAGCAGCACAGAGAGAGAGAGAGAGCAGAGAGAGAGAGAGCGAGAGAGAACAGAAGCGACAGAGAAATAAAGAACTGAGCACAGAGGGAGAGAGAGAAGGAGTGAGACAGAGAGCAGAGAGAGCAGAGAAAGAGAGAGAGACACAAACAGAGAGAGAGAGAGAAGACAGAGAGAACAGAAGCCATAGAGAAATAAAGAACTGAGCACAGAAACACAGAAGAGAGAGAGAGAGAGAGAGAGAGAGAGAGCACAGAGAGAGCACAGAGAGAGAGAGAGAGAGAGAGAGCGAGCGCAAAGAGAGCGCACAGAAAGAAAAACAAAGAAATAAAGAAAGCAGAGAGAGAAAGAAACAAGAGAGCATAGAAAGAGAGAACAAAAGAGCCAAAGAGAAGGAAGACAGAGCGAGAAAGAGAGGAAGAGGGAAAAGGAGAGACAGAAAGAAAGAGGAGAGAGAGCGAGTCTGTGCGAATACGTTACTGCAGAGGTTTGACGGCTGAAGTTTGGAATCACTCGGCATATTAAGAGTTTTTGTCGTTGTATACGACAGTAGCTCATACGGTATGGATATAAATATTATACACAAAGATATTTTCAGATGTTTTATTCAACATTTCAGGACGTCTCTGAATAAAAATGTGTTGTGTTGTTCTGTGTCGGGTGTGTGTGGGGGGGTTGGTCACTGTGAGGGGGAGCCTGGGGCGAGTGGTGACCCCTCTGTGTGCCTTTCTGCCCTGGTGTTCAGTAAAGAGCTCTTGGTGGTGGAAATCTTGCCCTCCCTGTGTCTTACTCTACGCTGCACTGCAGAAAACAGTATCGTCTCGAGTGAAATGATCTTAAATCTAGTCAATATATCTAATATCTCCCATTTTGAGATGGCTGCGCTCTTATTATATGATTATTCATCTCATTTCTAGACATTTTACCTGTTTTAATTAAAATTCTGTCGCTATACTGGCAGATAATTTTGCTGGATTTTAAACACATTTACTTAAAACAAGCAAAAATGTCTAGAAATGAGGCAAATAATCTTAAATTAAACGTACGACAATCTCAACATGAGAAATATTAGATTCATCGACTAGATTTTAGGCAATTTTACTTGACAAGATACCATTTTTTGCAGTGTGATGCTGCAATATTCTGCAATTATTCACTCATAGTCATTTTATGTCACGTTATCCGCCCTGAAATTTCTCATCTCCAAATTATCGATGTTCGTCTTAAATCTCTCTCTTTACCTTTTCGTTATCTGCGTTGCCGTGTGACCAGCAGTCTGCGCGTCAGTCTTCAGCGTTAAAGGCCGGTGAATTAGCAGTTCTACATTAACTCCAGCATTTAAGACCATTAATAGTGAAAACTGTGTTAGAACTGTGTGTTATAACGATTTTACAGTAAAGGAGGATTATTATGTTATTTTACCTACAAATCTAGTTCTGCTGTGGAGCCGCAGCAGCTCTGCAGCAGTGGAGAGATGATTCAGGCCGGATTCTCACCCCAAACAGAGCCGGGGTCACTGACGAGGATATTGAGGCTAAAGTGTTGCTGAAGTTTTATTTCGACAATGCTTTGCTCAAACTTGTTTGGTTTGTGTTCAGTTATTTTTGTTAGGAAAAACCTGGAATGACTGACTTTGCCTGTAGTCTAAATTTGTGTTGGACATCATGATTGTTAGTTACACTTAAACTCACTTTTTGGTGATCTTATTGTATATTTTCAGCTTTTCAATTGGATGTTTCTTTCTGGCTCATGACTAAATGCAATGTCTTGTTCACTCTTTCAGTTGGGCTTGTTTGGTGTTGGTGTCAAAGTAGCTAACTACTAATTTTTCAGTAGCTGTCCCAACCCTGCCTGTACTAAAGAACCCTTGAAGAACCATCTTTTTTAACAGTGCGTGGTAAAGATGGCTAACCGACTAGTGAAAATGATCAGTGCCACTCATACAATACACAGAGGAAATACAGTCTACTAAACTGTACATACCAAATAAATAAATGATCATTAAAAAGTGCTACATGTTCCTGTGGGGCTGCTGATGTTTCTGGCTCCCCAAGCAACTATTTACACAGCTTATTTCCAGAAACAGCCCTGACTTTAAAACCATTTTGAAACTTTTTCCCCTGAACTGAACTGTCCCCTCAGTCTGGAGGTCACACAGTCCTGCTGTCGCCTTTCTGCAGTGAGTTCAGACCCAAACCTCAGAACCAATTTACCAAACGCAGAACACTCAGAGCTCTCCACACAGCGCTGACAGCATCATTTACCACCGCAAACACTCCCGCGCCCGCGCCCAGAGCACGGGACACCTCCCAGAATATCTGCAGCGCCTCACGGAGATGTAAATGTGTTCGTTTTAAAGAGCCCATATTCTATATTTGCATTATGTTGTTCCTACAAGGTCCACTTTCAGCGTTTGTGTGGTTTTGTGTACCGAAAAATATAAAAAAATGATTTTTACGTCACCTTTTCTAACCTAAACCCAAACAGGCTGTTTTTGTTACTGTGCCTTTAAGACTGATGTATGTAAATTAGCTCTGTTCTGAGTGGCTGCTACGTTCAAAGGGTAGTCCACACTCCTTATGACTTTCAGTGGGCGGGGCAAACTGCTGACAATGGTCGTGTAGCTACCCTCTTTTAACAACCGTCTGTAAACGTTTGGGAAGTGAGGAGACCAATTACTGGAGTTTTGGGAGAGGATTGTTGTCCCATGCACCAAATGTTTTCTATTGGTGAAAGGTCTGGACTGCAGGTGGCCAGTTCAGCACCTGGACTCTTCTTCTGCGAAGCCATGCTGTTGTGATGGATGCAGAATGTGGTTTGTCATCGTCTTGCTGAAATAATCAAGGCCTTCCCTGAAAACGACGTTATCTGGATGGCAGCATATGTTGCCAAAACCTGTATATTTCATTCAGCATTAATGGTGCCTTCACAGATGTGCAAGACACCTATGCCACGTGCACTAATGCCCCCTATACCATCATGAATACTGGCTTTTGAACTGTGTGCTAATAACAAGCTGGGAGGTCTTTACTCTGGAGGATGCAGTGTCCATTATTTCCAAAAAGAACTTCAAATTCTGTTCCATTGGACCACAGGACACTTTTCCACTTCCACAGTCCATCTTAAATGAGCTTGGGCCCAGAGAAGTTGGCGGCGTTTCTGGATCTTGTTTATATGTGGTTTCTTTTTTGCATGATACATCTTTAACTTGCATTTCTGGAAGTGTGTCTGAGTCCATGCAGTGATTTCCAGTAGAGAATCATGCCTGTTTTTAATGCAGTGCTGCCTGAGGGCCCAAAGATCATAAGCATCCAATACTGACCATCGGCATTGTCCCTTGCATACAGGGATTTCTCCAGATTCTCGGAATCTTTTGATGATATTATGTACTGTAGATGGTGGGATATCCAAAGTCTCTGCAATGTTACGTTGAGGAACATTTTTCTGAATTTGTTCCACAATTTTTAGATGCAGTTTTTCACAGAGTGGTGAACCTCTGCCCATCTTTGCCTCTGAGAGACTCTGCCTCTCTAAAATGCTCTTTTTATACTCAGTCCTGTAAGTAAGTTGCAAGTTGCTCCTCCGGCTGTTTTTTATTAGTACCACTTACTTTTCCAGCCTTTTGTTGCCCTGAACCAACTTTTTTGAGATGCGTTGCTGCCATCAAGTTCTAAACGAGTTAATGTTTTTCATGAAATGGTAAAACGTCTCACTTTCAACATCTGATATGTGTTCTATGTTCTATTGTGAATCAAATATGAGTCTATGAGATTTTCAAATCATCACATTCTGATTTTATTTATATTTATTTATATTTTAGACAGCGTCCCAACTATTTTGGAATTAGGGTTGTATATTCATAAATTAGAAAAATAAGAGATAATTAACAGAAACTAATAAAATCATTAAGCATGCTGGGAAGCTTTTAGGGCAAAAGTCTGATTCTAAAGATTATAGTAGAGATTATATAGATTATGAAAGATTATACAAGAAATAGAATGTTTAATCAGACTTGTATTAGTAAACAATTATTATTATGTTGTATTAATAATTAGTTAGTAATTATTATTATGTTTCACAGTTTTGCTATGTGACTCAGCTGAATACGGCCAGTTCTGGGTTCGGATTAGTGACCGTACTGAACTGCCCAGCGGAAAAACGACAGCAGAGAGTCAGACAACCTCACCAGCACGCGCACACACACACACACACACACACACACACACACACACACACACACACACGAGCAGCTGACAGACGGAACACACGCTGGACAGCTTCACCTTACTGACCGTACAGAAACACTCTCTCTCTCCACCCCTCCTTCTACTCTCTCTCTACCCTTCTGTCTCCTGCCTTTATTTCTCTCTCTCATCTTTATTTCTCTTTCTCTCCCCTTATCTTTCTCTCTCTCTTTCTCTTCTCTTTAGTTTGCTCTCTCTCTCTCCCCTTTATCACTCTTTTTCTATCATTTATCTTTCTCTCTCTCATCTTTATTGCTCTCCTCTTTAGTTTGCTCTCTCTCTTTCTCATCTTTATTTCTCTTTTTCTCCCATTTATCTTTCTCTCTCTTTTTCTCATCTTTATTTCTCTCTCTCTCATCTTTATTTCTCTCTCTCTCATCTTTATTTCTCTTTCTCTTCTCTTTAGTTTGCTCTCTCTCTCCCCTTTATCTCTCTCTCTCTTTCTCATCTTTATTTCTCTCTCTTTCTCCCATTTATCTTTCTCTCTCTTTTTCTCATCTTTATTTCTCTCTCTCTTTCTCTTCTCTTTAGTCCTCTCTCTCTCTCTCTCTCTCTCTCTCTCTCTCTCTCTCTCTCTCTCTCTCTCTCCCCTTTATCTTTCTATCTCTTTCTCTTCTCTTTAGTTCTCTCTCTGCCCTGCTGGTTTTGTCACCTCCTATGGTCCACGCTGTCACTTCCTGTTTGCCTGTTATGGCCTGAACAGATAAACACACACACAGACACACACACAGACACACACACACACAGACACACACACACACACACACAGACACACAGGCCTGTATTTTAAGACGTGGTGTGTCAACAGAACATCAGAGACACCTTTCACTGTGTGTGTGTGTGTGAGTGTGAGTGTGTGTGTGAGTGTGAGTGTGTGTGTGTGAGTGTGCGTGTGCATGTGTGTGTGTGTGTGTGAGTGTGTGTGTGTGTGTGTGTGAGTGTGTGTGTGTGAGGGTGAGTGTGTGTGAGTGTGTGAGTGTGTGTGTGTGTGTGAGTGTGTGTGAGTGTGCGTGTGCGTGTGTGTGTGTGTGTGTGAGTGTGTGTGTGTGTGTGTGTGTGTGTGTGTGTGTGTGTGAGTGTATGTGTGTGTGTGAGTGAGTGTGTGTGTGTGTGTGTGTGTGTGTGAGTGAGTGTGTGTGTGTGTGTGTGTGTGTGAGTGTGTGTGAGTGTGTGTGTGTGTGTGTGTGTGTGTGTGAGTGTGTGTGAGTGTGTGTGTGTGTGTAAACATTCCGAACAGTTTATTTGTATTTGATAAAAGCTGTTAGAGCTTGTTTGTCGTTTATGTTTACAAATCTTTTCTCTGTTTTCTCACTTTGCTTGTGTTTGTTTCTAGTAATGAATCGTTTCAGAATGATTCACTCTTTCTGAATGAATCTTCTGCTGAACGAACTGTGGAAAATTTCTTCTGTTTGGCTCACATGCCAAGCTGTATCTACCGCAGCGATACACTACACATGGACAGCCGCCTCATCACTGGGTTCAGCTGTATTAACCACTCATTAACAGGTAAAGGAGTCGTGTGCAAAAGTTTGGGCACCCCGATCAAATTCCCTGTAGTTATTGATTTAGTTAGTGACAGTAAGTGAACACACTATCGCACACATTAATACACAATTACTCTTTATTTACTCAATTTCACATGTTGGGAAACAAATAAAACATAAAATGTGGCCTGTGCAAAAGTTTTGGCACAATTTAAATTTTGTTTTTGTTTCGTCAAAATGTTAAACATAGCAAATAAAAAGAAATTATGCACTAAAACTTGCAGAAAAATGCCATATTTGACTTTGTTCCCTATGAATGATGGAGACCACGCTACAGGTTCCCAACCCTGGTAACTCCAAATTCTTAAAAAGATGGTTCTTCAAGGGTTCTTTAGTAAAAACATTGGCTCTATATATAACCCTGAACACTCACCCAAAGAACCATTTGCATGCTTAAAATGTTCTTTGCAAAGTGAATAGAGAATGTGTTCTATATGGTTCTACACAGCACCAAAAAGGGTTCTGCTAAGCAACAGGTCATTTTAAACAATTAATCCAAAATACATAAAAGCAGTCAAATTTTTGACATGACTTGTACTGACACAGTCACTGAAGTCAATGAACTGAATCATTCTACACTCTTCTTTTGGTTATTCAAGGGTTCCTTAGTAAAGTCAACAGTTCTATGTAGAACCATGATCACTGAAAGAAACATTTGCATGCTTAAATGATTCTTTGCATGCTGAATGGTTCTTTAGACTGACGGAGAATGTGTTGTATATGGTTTTACTTTTACTTTTTTGAAAATGGTTCTATATAGCACCAAAAGTGGTTCTTCTTGACATTGTAACATTAACAGAACCCTTTTTTGTGCTTTACTTAAGCAATACAACATGAGAGGGAGTGTGTTATCATGAAATAACATCACGGCTGTGATTTGGTCACCGTAGATCATCACAGCCGTGATGTTATTGGCGATAACACACTCCTCGAGTGTTCTATTGGTTTAATTCAACAGTTAAATAAATAAAGTAATAAATTAATAAACTGGGCCGTGAACGCGGCGTTTACATACATACATACATACATACATACATACATACATCATCTAAACCGCTTATCCTTCTGGGTCGCGGTGGGGTGCTGGAGCCTATCCCAGCTGTCATTGGGCGGAAGGCAGGATACACCCTGGACAGGTCGCCAGTCCATCGCAGGGCAACGCGGCATTTAATATGTTTTAATGTTCGCAGTTCCTTCACCAAATTATAGTTCCTTAACAAGCAGCTTGTTGCTACATCAGAGTAACGAGCTCCGCCCACTCGCTGCACAGCCGGCAGTTCGTTCTCCAGCTCCTTACACTAAATTCCCAAACTGTCACCACTGAGCTTTTCAGTCAGAAGCTGTGACAGAAGAACAGCTAAACAATCTGGAATCAGCCAGAAATGAACCCAATACCATTCGCCAAACATGTAGTCTGATCTTCAGAGTCTGACCGAATCAGACTGAGCCACAGAACTGCCGCAATATCAAGTTCAGCTCAGTTTTGTCTTTTTTTTGCCAGATCAGTATTAATGTTGTTTTTTGTTTCAGCCAGTCTGTAAAGCATCTTACAGCCCATTTAGTTTGGCGAATGGTGTTGGGTTCATTTCTGGCTGATTCCAGGTTGTTCAGCTGTTCTTCTGTCACAGCTGCCGACTGAAAAGCTGCTCAGTGGTGATGACAGTTTGGGAATTTAGTGTAGTCTCATCTTCAGAGTCTGACCAAATCGGCTGTCGGTCAAATGTGATCTTAAAAGTGTCCATTTTCTGTTTGTGGCAAAGTAAGACGTAAAAACGTTCAAATGTCTTGAGCGTCTCCTACAGCTGTCAAAGTTGTTGCTTAGCAACGGCGTCTCAGCAGAGTGATACGGTGTTTGTGAAAAAAACGTGATGTTATGGTGAAATAACAGCACAGTTAGAACGCCTCTCAACCAACCAGCTTGCATGGCCGGAACTAACTGTTGTATAAAGACCCACATACAACACGTTCTCCATCGTCACCATGCAGAGAACCATTCAAGTATGCAAACAGTTCTGTGAGAGATTATGGTTCTATACAGAACCACTGTCTTAACAAATTAGCGTAGCATAGTGAGCAGGTTTAATATACAGTGAGATTTGTTACGAATGCTTTGAAAGTGTAAATGAAAGTGGAACTGAGTTAAGTAACGAAGCACAAACATACAGGGTTACTCCACACCTGTTTGTGTTTATTAGCTTGTCAGACTAAATATGTGACACGTTCTCCAGCTTCACCTCATTTTTCTGGTAACATTTTGAAAACTGCCAACATTAAAGGTGGTCTGACATGAGCTTAGCCAGCTAAATTAAAGCAACACTGTAGGATTTGGGGATGTGGAGACCTGATTTTCGTGAGTGCGTTAAAAGAGAATTAGAAGAGAACTCAGTCTAAACTTGGTGAAACGTTTTTCTGTGAGTTTTGACAACTTTATGAGTACAGTTTAAAGCTGCACTATGTAAGCTTTGGGGATTTGGAGACCTCCCTGGTGGACATGTGTAACTGCACGCAATGCATGTGAACTGGATAACTGAAAGAGAATTCAAAGAGAACTCAGTCTAAAGTTGGTGAAGGACATGACTTCTGAGTTTGTGAGTGAATTATTATGACTGTCATCATATCTTCATAGTATAATGTTGATTTTGAGATCATTTGAGGCCTAAACATCGAGCCGGACCTTCTTTTTGAGTCTGTGCATGTGATGTTAATACGTAAAGACGACTATGTGGTATAAAATACCGCAAACCCGACGTCTCTGACTTGTAAATAGTTATTTCAGGCTTTACAGGGCGACTCGCAGCAGTGAATACTCACCATATTTAAGTGCGTTTTTTTTCTCCTGACTTATTATATTACATAGTGCTGCTCTAAATATTGCTATTAAGTTAACCACACTGAGCGACAGAACCCTGAGGGTAGGCAGTGGTCTGGATATCATTAGCTAGTTTCTGAAAGTGACTCTAAATATTGCTATTAAGTTAACCGTAATCATCTTTAACGTTAAGCTAATATCTGAGAATCAAAGCTTTCATTTTCGGCTATTTTCAGTGATTGTTCAGTTCGCACGTCAATCAAACGGCCCCTTCCTGTCAAACTGGGTGGTTCTTGACCACACTGAGCGACGGAACCCTGAGGGTAGGCAGTAGTCTGGCTATTATTAGTTAGTTTCTGTAAGTGACTCTGCATAAATGTGAGGAGAATCTGTTGAATAAGTAAACACAGATATAAACATTACTGTCACTTTCACTCTCTTCGACTTTTTTAAAGCTGACAGGACGTCCACTGTGGCTCCAGATCACACAAAGAGGAGAAGGAAGAGAGGAGGAATAAAGAAGAGATGAAACCGACAGACGTCTGTATGTGTGTGTGTGTGTGTGTGTGTGTATTGATTTAGCGACTGACTCTCCGTTTCTGACAGCTGACAGTGTGTGTGATTAATGTCCAGAGCTGGAGAGACGAAGTCAGAGAAAAATGAAACCATCTTACACTCTGAATTACAGAGGACCACATACACATACTTTCACAGCTACTGCTGAGCGGCTGGACAAGCTTTACAAAACACTGGTAAAGACCCCATTTAACCTAATGAGAAACTGGAGAACAGACTCGGTTTATATCACAATACCTACATTTAGAGTCGGTTATTCATTCAGCCTAATGAGAAACTGTAGAACAGACTCAGTTTATATCACAATACCTACATTTAGAGTCGGTTATTCATTCAGCCTAATGAGAAACTGTAGAACAGACTCGGTTTATATCACAATACCTACATTTAGAGTCAGTTATTCATTCAGCCTAATGAGAAACTGTAGAACAGACTCAGTTTATATCACAATACCTACATTTAGAGTTGGTTATTCATTCAGCCTAATGAGAAACTGTAGAACAGACTCAGTTTATATCACAATACCTACATTTAGAGTCGGTTATTCATTCAGCCTAATGAGAAACTGTAGAACAGAGTCAGTTTATATCACAATACCTAAATTTAGAGCCGGTTATTCATTCCGGTACCGCCGTCTGTTTTCGCACATGCACAGACTGAGAAATCCGAAAGAAATCAGAGTAAGAGTTTAGAAATCTGATTACTGAGCGAAAATCCAGCTCACTTTATCAGATTTCTTAATCAGATTTCTAGATTAGCGTGTGGTGTTTACATGACCATTTGAATAAACAGATGCAGAAATCAGATTATGATCGGATTATTGAGTGCATGTAAACACACTCAGTGATGCCACTGACTGACCCTCACATTCCCCAGACTGGAATACAATTGGGAATCTCTGGGACGTCACGTATCAGTGCATCCGATCCCGCCAAGTAGCGGCACAGACTGTCCAGGAGCTCACTGATGCCCTGATGCAGGTCCGGGAGGAGATCCTCCAGGACACCATCTGCTGTCTCATCAGGAGCCGCTGTCGGGAGGCCATGCAGTCAGACTGGGGCCAGACACACTATGAGTCACATTATGAGTCGCCGTAATGAAGTTCATGCAAATTGGATCAGCTGGTAATTTTCAGTTTTTCACTTTGATTTTCTGTGTGACTTTTCGTCCAGCCCTCTGGGGGTTGATGGTTTTGGTTTCCACCATTATTATGTCAACTTGGGCTGGGCGTCACTACACTGACTTGAAAAATCTCGACAGATTTCTAAAACGGAGAGCATCACAAACCTAACATCAGCTTGTCACAGAACCTCTGTCTTGTTTTCGTGAGGCGCTCACACTAGACAACACGGCAACGAGTTTCAGCTACAAATAGAAACTCGAAATCCCAGCTCTCCTCAGACCACACGACACAAACAGAGCTGAACTCACTGGACCAGTCTGGGCTTTTTACGTGCAGCGAAAGTGCAAACTGGGGATTAATATGTGGTGAGAAGCACTGATATCACAGTAGCCACGTTTACATGCAGTCTAATAATCCATTAATAATCCGACTAATAGCCCAATCAGAATAGAATACGTCCATGCAAACCCCTCAATTGGAATAGACAAGTCAGATTGAGGCCATTCAGAATACAGTCTCTATCTGATTGATCGAGGTGGGTAATCCTGTAAATAATCCGTTAAATAGAAGAATAATATCCGTGTAAACGACTGTATCTGATTACATTCCCTATCGGAAAGTTTAAGTCCGTTCTGATCATGTTCGTCGCGTCACAGTGAAAGTTTATACCGTTCAACATGGCGGAGCAGAAACTGGTCTGCAGAGGAGACGAAGTTTATGCTCTGATCTTTAAAAGACGGCGGTGGGACGGACGTCCAGCTTATGTGTCTCAGAACACGACGTCTTCCTCTTGCCGCTTCCTTAACACATGTGAATCTCACTCTGACTGGACTCACGTGATGCTCGCTGTCACATCTACACTAAGCGGTTCTCTACGCATGCGCCGTGATTTTGGATCAGATTATTTGTAGTGATCATGTAAACGGAGATTTTCCATCAGAGTGTTGAGCAAAGTGAGAATAAACACCTCAGTCTAAATCTATAATCGGAATGTGTTCAATCGGATTGGCAAAAATCTCTGCATGTAAACACAGACAGTAGGAGCTGGAGAAATACAGGGTGATTCAAAAAGATTCATCTGATTTTAAAATGATTTATTTCACTTGTAAATCATTACAGATCAGTGCAGTGAACTGTAAATGGTTTAAATGAGCATAAAGTTTATTATGTAATTGTACAAGGTCTCAGTATGAACCTCCTCCAGCTGTACAGACAACATCAACGCCATAGTCAAACTCATCCCACACTCGATTGAGCATGTCGGGTGTCGCACATAAACAGAATCCTTAAGATAATTCCACAAAAAAAGTCACACAGCGTGAGATCTGGTGATGCTGGTGACCTTTTTCTTGGAACTGTTGGTACCAACAACAAACGGTCTGAGCTGTTGGAGGTTCACTGCCAGACTGACAGTCAGAAACTCTATGAACCCCTCTTTCAGTTGGATTGTGATTGGTTCCTAGGCGCCTCATGGATGTAAAAATATGGCGCGTTGGAATCGGATTAATCTTTTGAATCACCCTATATTTCACTACAAACTGGCAGCTGAGCTGAAACTGTACACAGAGTGTTTTGACGTCTGGATCCAACATTATAAACATGATATCGTCTCTTATCTGCCTGTGTTTTACATGCAGCTCCTCTGTCTCCGCTGTTCAGGCGCGTCTCTTCGCCTGTGTCTCCGCTCTTCTAGCTCTCTGATTGGCTGCTGTTTGAATCACTCACTCAGTTCATCTCTGACCGTCTCTCACTGCAGGACTCGTGAACGTTTCGAGGCATAAATATCAAATGTGTTCGGAGGGTGTGTGATTGGAGGGTCTCCAATCACTTCAGTACTTGATCGGAGGGCTAAAGATTCACTCGTTTCTCCGATCACACTACCAGATCGTCCGTCATCCGCCATCAGTCACTTCCGATCGAGCTCCCGACCTGGAAAACCGCTGTGACTGTGAACATTTGTCGCAAGGGGCAAATCGGGGTTAAAGTCGGAGATAAAATAGGGCAAAAAAATCCTGTAGCGTGGGCCCGACCTAAAATCTTTCATTCGTCAAGATCCGACGTGTGATTTAAGTGTTCCCTTATTTTTTGAGCAGTCTACATAGAACCAAGGGTTCTTTAGTAAAGACAGTCTTTCTATATAGAACCATGAACACTCAAGGAACCACTTGTTCTATTTTCTCTTTCTCCTTTTCTGTTCCTCTTTCTCTTTTTTCTCTCTATCTTTCTCGTTCTGACTTGCTCTCTTCTGTCTTTCTCTCTTTATCTCTTCTGTCTTTCTCCTTTCTTTCTCTGCCTCATCTTTCTTTTTCTCTCTTCCTGTTTTTTCTGTCTTTCTCATTTCTCTTCTCTCTCTGTTTTACTCTCCTGCCTGCTCTCCTCCCTCTTTCTGTTTCTTCTATATTTGTCTCTCTACTGTCCCTCTCTCCTTCTCCCTCCGTCTTTCTTTCTCCTCTCTTTTCTTTCTATCCTCTCTTCCTCTCTCTCGTCTTCCTTAAACCCTCTCCTCTCTCTCTCTCTCTCTCTCTCTCTCTCTCTCTCTGAATAGGTCCTGTTGAGCTGATCCTTCATGCTTAAATCCAGAAGAGCTTCTTTTGTGTTTGTGTTTAAAATCATATTAACCTTTCAGAAACGGAGGAGTTGGGGGGGGTTGTGGGGGTACGGGGCTGTAAATATCAGCACCAGCAGACGTCCCTGCTCTCATTCAGCCATCAGCCTTCAGCCAGCATCTCCATTCAGCCATCAGCCACCAGCCATGAGGCACCAGCCAACACAGCAAACTATTATATATAAATATTACAGCAACGTCATCTGTGTGTTTATATAGACAGAGCAGATATACGGCATACATGTGAGAGAGAGAGAGAGAGAGAGAGAGAGAGAGAGAGAGAGAGAGAGAGAGAGAGAGAGAAGAATAGGAGAAGAAATGGATAAAGAAAGCTAGAGAAAGAGGGAGATGGGAAATAGAATGAGAGAAAGAGAAGGTGAGAGAAATGGACAGAGAAAAGAAAGGGAGAACAACAGAAAAAGACAGAGAGAAAGACGAAGAAGGGAAACGGAATGAGAGAGCAGGAAAAAAGAGAGAAAGGAAGAGAGAGAGCAGAGAGAAAGACAAGGGGAGAGAGAGGGAGAAAGAGAGAGAAGAAAAGGAGAAACAGATAGAGAAAGAGAGAGTGGGAGAGAGAAAAGAATGGTAGAAAGAGAAACAGATAAATAGAAACAGAGAAAGAGGGAGAAGAGAAAAAAGAGAAAGAGAAAAAGTAGGAAAAAGGAGAGAGAGAGAGAGAGAGAGTGTGTGCATGTATGTGTGGTCTGTTGGGGTGTGTGTGTGTGTGTGTGTGTGTGTGTGTGTGTGTGTGTGTGTGTGTGTGTGTGTGAGATTAACGATGTGTAAAAATATAATTCTTCACAACTTTGTATTACAAAAGCAAGGAAATTTGGTCTTATCTTACAGCATCTTATCTCCAGTTAGGAAATCTTAACCTACTCGATCAAAATTGATAATCAGCCATCATGTCTGTTTCTTAGCAACCAACCATTCACACACAGCTGAAACATAAACCCGTTATCAAAATAATGTTAAAATGTGAGTCACAGCTGCTGTTACTGATGTAAAAAAGGTCAAACAGAACTAAAGTGAGATAAACTGTAAGTAGTGAATACAGTGAGAGCGCCCCCTGCTGTTTATCAGAGCGTCGCCGCTCCCCAGTTTCAGTCTCCATTTCCCAAACGCTTTACCCGAGCGCGCTAACGTTACTCCTCCTAATAAACAGACACACGTTCAGCTCCGTCTCCTCATTATTCACCACCTTCACTGTAATATTTCATCATCAACATTAACACACGAAGGTGATCAGAGGGGCGGTGGAGATCGAGTCTGCAGCGTCTGAGATCTTTAAAACGCAGAGTTAGAAAAGAAAATCATCTCACAGTGAAAGCAGCGTTTTACAGTAGAAATAAATGGAGCTCATTATGCTGGTAGTGAACTATGCTGCTGACACAGCTGCCTAAAAACCATAGAAACGGACCTTAAACAGAAGTGAGGACCCTGTTGGGGTTCATCCTAAAGTTAGGACAGGATTTAGGAGGTTTAGTCTAGTTAGGATGTTTGTGTGATGCTGTTTTCTTATCTGGAGTTCATGATGAGATTATGAAGGTAGGAACTGTTACTCTGGAATAGATACTGTCCTAAAGTTGTCACAGTGACTAAACAGATCAGATTTCAGAGTTAAGATGTTTCAGAACTACATCCGTGCTCCTGATATCAGTGAGCTGGAGTGCGATCAGTACTGAAATCCTGCATCATGCATGAAGCTCATATTGTTCAGCTTCCGTATCAGCTGTGTTAACTGATACTAATGTGGTTGGAGCTCAAATCCTGCCAGAAAAACTTTCTCAAAAATGAGCTCATGTTCCAGCGAAGGGCTTCACCAACACACACACACACACACACACACACACACACACACCAGGGCGGAAGATCCTCTGTAAGTGTGTAAGAGGAGCCTGACGTTAACTGGCCTGCGCAGAGCAGCAGCTGTCAGCAAACTCTCATTAGCTTAATTAACAGATGTAGGACCAGTTAGTGTTTCGGAGATGCCAAGGCAAAGCAATCATACACACACGCGCACATTAGAGCCGTCACAATACCGCAGTTCTGCCTTTCAGACCAACGCCAAGTGCAGCATCACAATGCTTTATAGCAAAACAGAACCATAGCACAAAATTAAAAACACCTGTCATCGTCTGAACCGCCCAAAAACGCAGCAAGAGGATAGTGGGCCACTGTTGGTCCGCTGCTGGCAAAGCTGGTGGTCCACTGGTTTTGCTCAGCGTTTTCTTGGCAGCCCACCGGTGGTTAAGCAGAGTAATAGACAAAATTCCACTTATCATCACTCATTTTCCTCTCACAGTCCAATTTACTGATTTTTCCTTCCTTGTTTTCTTTAGTTATACTTTGTAAATTAGTTTAGTAAATCATTTGAATTCAGCTCAGAGTCAGAAACAACATTTTCTATAGAATCATTTTAAATCAGGCCTAGTCATTATTTTTTTCCTCTCAATTGTTTGTAACATTTGCCTTAGTTTGTTTTCCAAAATAAAAGTCTGTGCATTTGAAATCTGTTTGAGGAGATTTAAAAAACTAGTTAGAGCTTATACGCAGGACAGTAATCTGGATGGTCCGAGGGTGGACCAGCAGTGGCAAACAGTCAGCGGGGTGCCGACCTTATCAAGCCAGCGGATCGATATGTGCTCGCTATCTGGGTATAAAATGATTAAAAATGCTGTTGCTGACACTAAGAGCTAGATTAAAATGATTTACTAAACTAATTTACTAAGCATAATTAAAGAAAGGGAGGAAGGTAAAATACGCAAATTGGACTGTGGCCCAATATCCTCTCGCTATCAGGGCTGAAGCCCGCAAAAACGTCAAATTGTTACAGCTTAAATAAAATAAAACAAGTAACATTTTCATTTTCATCAAGTGCATAAAAATCAGTGTTTGGGATGTAAACGAAGTAGTGGTGATAGGAACCAGGCGTCGCCATGACGACAACACAAATATAGACATTTTATTTACTATCCAGAACCACCAGTGAACCTACACGAGTCTTCTGAGTTTATATGGAATGTTGATGATGGAAAATAGTGGAAAATCTGAAATAATAAGTTTTCTTTGGGGACTAATTTGCCTCACAACACCATGCACATTATGTATCCCTCCACCATGAACGGAGTTTTTACTTTAGAATTTGCTGGTATAATTCAGAGTTGATTGTTCCATTGATGAAGGCAGGCCATTCTGGCCCTGATGCAGCAAAACAGGCCCAAACCATGATGCTACCACCACCATGTTTCACAGATGGGATAAGGTTTTTATATTCACCAGCTCCACATGGTGAGAGGCAGGTGACGTGTATCTCAGCCCCTCTTCACAGGCTCATAACATGTATGATCTCATGATAAGATGGAACGGAAAGGGCGACTCTACAGATTCAGGAAGTGCTTGAACTGGATTTCTGTGCTGGATCATCACAAAGATACAGACACAGATGTAGAAACAGAGAATTTGCGAGTTTGTCGACCCCAGAGAGTTAATTATGCAGGAATTTTGAAAAGTTTTTGGAGTTCCCCTCTGAGTCAGTAACTGTGAGGCAGGGGGTTCTACGTATATAGGGATGTATATGTACAGTATACAATGTGGAATACAGTACAGATTCTGCAGGATCAGACAGCCGGAGATGGTTTAAGCAGCAGCTGTAAGAAATATAAAATATGTGCATAACAATGAACAGGTAATTCTATTCTCTCTCACCGTCTTTGTTTAATCTGTACACATATACGCACATCCTGTCTCCAACAAAGGTCTGTCTGTCCTCGCTGACTGACAGGTGGGGTGTGTGTGTGTGTGTGTGTGTGTGTTTCAGTAATGCTCTGTGTATCAAACATTCCCTGCTTTCTCAGCACTACAGCATAATAAACAATCCAATATTCTAACTTTCACTATTTTACAGTCTTTATTTAAGGAAAAACACATCAGGTAGAAACGACCGTTTTGCTCTCGTCTGTCATTTTTCTGATTTTTTGGACATTTTGTGTGTGAAATATGTCTTCTCTTAAAGCGCCACTGTGTAAGATTTGTTGTTAAAATTAACGAAGTATAATCACAGAGTTAGGAGGATAAAAAACAGGCTAAAATATGGTGCCGTGAGCCGCCCTGTAAAGCCTGAAACAATCATTTAAAAGTCTTAAATAAGTTTTTCACACCACATTGTACGTCTTTATGTGTCAGTGTCACATGCACAGCATCAAAAAGAAGGTCTGGCTCGATGTTTAGGTCTCAAATGATCTCAGAATCAACATTATACTGATGAAGATATGATAATAATAGTAGATTGAATTTTCTTTCAGTCCTCAGATTCATCTGCATTGCGTGCAGTTACACATTTCCACCAGAGAGGTCTCCAAATCCCCAAATCTTACACAGTGCAGCTTTACACTGTATTCATGAAGTTGTCAAATGTTTATTTCAGTTTGTTTTGTGAATTTGTTTACTCACATCTGACTGTATTTTCCAGAAGTTAGTTAACTTTAAACGCCAAAGCTGATTATGGGTGAAGCAGATAAACAATGAGCTTCACTGAATCTGGATATGAGCATCTATTTTTTCCTAACAGACAGCATAACATCATACCAAGTTTATTTTCAGGGACCCCCAGAATTTTGATTTTGAGCCATTCAGGAGGTCCAAGAGGCTAATAAGGAGGTCCCAGACCTCCCAGGACCCCCTGTATTTCGCACCTTGGTAATATATATTTATATATTTACCTTGTAGTTACCACATTCACACAAGTGGTGCATGTTTTCTAAGAGCTCCCTGGGTTCTGAGGTCCATTATTTAAGTCATTTTTCCTCAAAATCAGCTTTTCTCTAAATTCAGAATGAAAAATGTCAACAATTAAAAGCTTCCAGAACATCTGCATTCATGAAATTTCACATGCTCATATTCTGAAGGCTAACACAGAAGGTTTTATTCGGATTTATGATGGACTTTGTACTACAAAATGACTCAAATATTATAATAACAGAATATAGTGTGTTCATGATAAAACAACAAGATTTCAGTAGTTTTGTGAATTTTTTACTATCATCATCCACATATGTATGTTTATGCATATCTGAGTAGATAACATCTCATTTGCATATCTAAAAGCCATTTTTTTGCATAACTTCCAGTACAAACAATACTTGAAGGAATATCTTTGATCAACAAAAACCACCCAGTTCACCTGAAGGGTCTTAAATAGGCTTTTTTACAAGTATTCTGCTTGTAGGCCAATCAAATTACATATATTAATTTGACTCAGATGGACAGACACACTCATTAGCATATATATACAGGTAGTTTTATTCTAAAATTTGCAGGTGAAGAGTTTTATTCAGTAACATATGTGATCTAATGGGCCAAATAACATCAACATGAACTGTAACTAATTCTGTGTTTGTTTTAAGCACTGTGATAAATCATAGACCACACTGTATTTGTTTAAAACAGCAAATTTCACTGTTACTTCAAAAAATTCCCTCATAATTAAGTGGTTAAGATGTAAACAGAGAGATTCAGAGAGGTTTGGTGTGAAACACTCCGTTCTAGAGAAACTTACCGAGTCAGAACTGTTCACAGTGGTGGTGATAGGAACCAGACGTCCACCTCTAAAAGCTCCCTCACAGAAAGTTACTACATGAAATGGTTATGAATTCACTGCCTGATGACTGAGACGCTGTTTTATGACAGTTTAGAGAACTTAAACTCCATTCATGGTGGAGGGATACATAATATGCAGGGTGCTGTGAGGCAAAATAGTCCCCAAAGAAAATGCATTATTTCAGATTTCCCCTGGTTTAGAGGGACCGATACACTGTACAGTAACAGATGAGCTACAGCCTGAAACTGTAAACATGCAGTGCATGCTTCTGGGAAAGTGGCCATTGAGTGTAGCTACACACTTCGTTCTTCAAAAGTGTTCCTAAAAAAAAAGGCTCTATATAGAACCATGAACACTCAAAGAGCCATTTGCCTGCTTAAAGGGTTCTTTGCATGGTGAAAGATTTCTTTAGATTGATGGAGAAAGTGTTGAATATGTTTCTATAGAACCTTTTTGAAAAAAGTTCTATACAGCACCAAAAAGAGTTCTCGTTACAAACTTGACATCATAACAATGCAAGAACCCTTTTTGGTGCTAGATAGAATGATATACAACACATTCTGTATCAGTCTGAAGAACATTTTGTGATACAAAGAACTCTTTAATTCTACAGGGGGTTCTTTGAGTGCTTATGGTTTTATATAGAACCATTTTCTTCACTAAAGAACCATTGAAGAACCATCATTTTTAAGAGTTACAAAATAAGAGGATGTATTAAAGGGGTGGAGATTTAATATCTTCATTTAAATGATTTTTATTATATTCTGTACTTTCTGTCTGTGAGTATTTAACCAGGACTAGTTTCTTGTATGTGAAAATATACAAATAAATGATTGATTGTGAGTCTTATTTGTGATTCTGATCGTGATTCAGTGTGTGTGTGTGTGTGTGTGTGTGTGTGTGTGTGTGTGTCGATTGATAAGCTCGGCACATCCACTTTGGACAACTGGTAACGTTTGGCTGCTCAACTGTAACAGACTGACCACTGTACCAAACACAGAGGGGAGAGAGAGATCAAGCGAGAGAGAGAGAGAGAGAGAGAGAGAGAGAGAGAGAGAGAGAGAGAGAGGCAGACGCAGAAAAATACGGGAAAAAATGGACAAAGATGAAGGATAGACAAAGATCAAGAGGAGAAGAATGAGAGAGAGAAAGAGAAGGAAAAACAGAAATTAGAAGAAATTAGAGAGAGGCAGAGAGAAGGGGAGAGAACAAAAAAGAAAATGACAGAAAGAAAAAGAGAGGTGAGAGAAAAAAGATAGAGAAAGAGAAAGAGAGGAGGAAGAATGAGAGAGAGAATAAGAGAGAGAGAGAGAGAGAGAGAGAGAGAGAGAGAGAGAGAGAGAGAGAGAGGGAGGGAGGGAGGATGTATGTAGTAGATGAGGTTGGATCAGGTAACAGTAAGAAGTGCTGCTTTAATTGTAGCTCAGTTTACCGGCACTCTAATCACATCAGCTCATCTACACAGAATCAAGAGAGGAGGAAGCATTACAACAACAACAACAACAACAACAACAACAACAACAACAACAACAACAAAAACAACAACAACAACAGAAGCAGCACCATTACAACTATAGCATTACAATAGATTAACACAACAGCATTACAACAGCACCATTACAACTATAGCATTACAACAGGATTAAAACAGCTTTTCAACTACACCAGAACTACAGCTTTACAGCTACAGCACTGTAACTACAGCATCACAATTACAGCATTGCAACTACAGCATTATAATATGATTAAAATAGCTTTTCAACTACAGCATAACAATAACAGCATTACAGCTACAGTATTGCAACTGCAACATTGCAACAACAGCATTACAACTACAGTATTGCAACTACAGCATTGCAAATACAGAGTTGCAAATACAGCATTCGACTACAGCATTGTAACTGCATGATTAAAACAACAGCATTACCACAGCACCATTACAACTGCAGCACTGCAAACCATAGCATTGCAACTACAGCATTATTACTACACCACTGCAACTATAGCATTGCAACTACAGCATTATTACTACACCACTGCAACTGCAACAACAGCATTACAACTACAGCATTGCCATTACAGCATTACACCTACAGCATTATTACTACACCACTGCAACTGTAGCATTGCAACTACAGCATTATTACTACACCACTGCAACTGCAGCATTGCAACTACAGCATTACTACACCACTGCAACTGTAGCATTGCAACTACAGCATTATTACTACACCACTGCAACTGTAGCATTGCAACTACAGCATTATTACTACACCACTGCAACTGTAGCATTGCAACTACAGCATTAAAACAGCATTACAACTACAGCATTATATCTATAGTTTTGCAACTGCAACATTGCAATAACAGCTTTACAACTACACAGTTGTAACTACAGCATTATAACTACAGCATTAAAACTACTAGATTATAACAACAGGATTAAATCTACAACATTACAACTACAACATTAAAACAACAGCACTACAACTACAGCATTACAACAACAGGATTACAAACACGGCATTACAACTACAGCACTACAACTACAGCATTACAACAACAGGATTACAAACACGGCATTACAACTACAGCATTACAACTACAGCATTACACACATGGCATTACAAAGACAGCATTACAAAAATAGCATTACAGACATATATATAACAGAATTACAACCACAGCATTACAACAGCAGCTTTAATGACAACACACACACATAGGCCCTTAAACAGGAGCTCATTTTAGAGAAGGTTTTTCTGGCAGGATTTGAGCTCCAACCACATTAGTATCAGTTAACACAGCTGATACGGAAGCTGAACAATATGAGCTTCATGCATGATGCAGGATTTCAGTACTGATCGCACTCCAGCTCACTGATATCAGGAGCACGGAGTGAAGCGAAGAGGTTTAACACACACACACACACTTTATTACCATTATTACTGTACTACTACTGTTATCACCCCATTACACATTACTACAGTTATATTACTGTATATTATATATTATCACCTTAATGTGATAAGTGTCATATTTATAATATCTACAATAATATGCAAAAGTCAGAGACCCTTCATTTGTCACAAACTACAAAACATATACGAAATATTCTAAATCTAATCTCAGCTGTTTCTTCACCTTTATTCCAGCTTCCATTCTGTTCAGGAGACTCACTTTCAGCTCCTCAAAGAATCTGCAGACACACCTCCAAAGCTCAGTCTTAGAAGCTGGTTGATCATTTTCTGCTTCTCACCTTCAATGAGAGGATGGATTATCTTAAATATTGTGTCTAATCTAAAGTCTAAAATGAATATACAGCACTTAGTGGCTGTTTTTATTGGTAATTAAATCAATGAAGAGGGAAAAAGTACTGTATGTAAGTACCTACATTTGTATGCAGAAGTTTGAACACTCCTAATCAGATTACATGATTTGCTGATTTTTTAAGTGAAAATAAGTTAACACATTTTCTAACACAAGTTCAGTGCTTTAGTCCTATTTTTAGTCATAGTTTTATTTTTATTTTTACTCCAGTATTAAATTCAGCTAAAAAATAGTAAGTGTGCATTAAAATGTGCAGAAGTGTGTTCACTGTAGAGGATGTGTTCACTTATTTTCACTTAGAACATCAACAAATCATGTCATTTGACCAGGGGTGCCTCAATTTTTGCATATAACTGTATATGTAATATTAAGTGCGGTATGTATTTTATATATAAATGTAAGTATCTGTAAGTAAAAAGAATTCTCTAATCTTAACCCCAATTCCAACCTTACAAACCCAAAAAAATGCTTTCATTATTTCAGTTTTAAAAAATGAAATTGATCTTTTATAAATAAAAAGAATACTTTGCAGTCCTGGAGCCGTTTTACAGAAACGTCCTGTCTTTTTGTCTTAAGATCTGACAGGTTAAGATAAGATTTTTCACCAATATGTTTTACAGAAGCAAATCTGACCTTAATTTAAGGATCTTATCTTATCTTACAGCATCTTAGCTCAAATTAAGAAATCTTAACTTACTCGATTGAAGTTGACAATCAACCGTCATGTCTGTTGCGTAGCAACCGACCATATACACACAACTGAAACGTAAACACGTAATCAAAGTAACATTATCCAAGCTAGTTAGCCAGGCAGCTACGAACTGTTGTAAAAAAGGTCAAACAGAACTAAAGTGTGATAAACTGGTAGTTGTGAATACAGTGAGAGCGCCCCCTGCTGTTTATCAGAGCGTCGCCACTCCCCAGTTTCAGTCTCCATTTCCCAAATGCTTTAGCCGAGCGCGCTAACGTTACTCCTCCTAATAAACAGACACACGTTCAGCTCCGTCTCCTCATTATTCACCACCATCACTGTAATATTTCATCATCAACATTAACACACGAAGGTGATCAGAGGGGCGGTGGAGATCGAGTCTGCAGCGTCTGAGATCTTTAAAACGCAGAGTTAGAAAAGAAAATCATCTCACAGTGAAAGCAGCGTTTTACAGTAGAGATAAATGGAGCTCATTATGCTGGTAGTGAACTATGCTGCTGACTCAGCTGCCTAAAAACCATAGAAACGGACCTTAAACAGAAGTGAGGACCCTGTTGGGGTTCATCCTAAAGTTAGGACAGGATTTAGGAGGTTTAGTCTAGTTAGGATGTTTGTGTGATGCTGTTTTCTTATCTGGAGTTCATGATGAGATTACGAAGTTAGGAACTGTTACTCTGGAATAGCTACTGTCCTGAATTCAGTCCGTACTGTTGTTATGCTGACTATGCAGATAAAATTTTAGTCTTAAGAAGTTTCTGTAATACGGCCCCAGAGTATTATTCTTGTCTTGAAAATATACAAAAATGTGCTTTGCGTGTCTGAGTGTGTGAGGTTCTCTACTTTCTCTCCTGAAAGAGACTGAAGTGAGACGGAATTTGGTGTCTTAGAAGTTGGTTTTATGTTTTCTGCTTCTTACCATCCACGATTTTTTGTCTTTCTCCTTCATGCAAGTGGATTATCTTGCATATAATGTCCTCAGAACTACTTCCTGATATTTCACTGGAAATTAAATAAATGAAGGCCTCTGACTTTTGCACAGTTCTGTACGCAAACACACACACACGCACACACACACACACACACACACACGCACACACACACACACACACACACACACACACACACACACACCTATAATGTGAAGTTGCTCTGTGCTGAGGAACAGTTTTACTAACTGTGAAAATGAAATGGCCCATTATATTTCCAGATGTGAACAATAATGACGGTAACAATGAATAAAACTCTCACACACACATACAAACACACCCAACAGCAGCTGCAGTTTAAAAATAAAACAGTCTAGACTCCCGAGCGGCTAACAGCGCTGTGTCAGTGGGATCTGAGCTAAACTCCCAGTAACGCCACAGCTGTCTGTGTCTGAAAGTCCAACAGTGCATCCAAAACAAAGTACTACATACTGAACACTTATTCAGGCATTATTATTAGCACTACAACAAAGTCAATGTCCACTCCCCTGTCCAGGGTCCACCCACAAACATGTTCTTTCATAACTACTGCTGTGAGGTTGGACAAGCTTTACAGAACGCTGGAGAAAAAACTCTCAGCCTAATGAGAAACTGTAGAACCGACTCAGTTTATATCACAATACCTACATTTAGAGTCAGTTATTCATTCAGCCTAATGAGAAACTGTAGAACAGACTCAGTTTATATCACAATACCTACATTTAGAGTCAGTTATTCATTCAGCCTAATGAGAAACTGTAGAACAGACTCGGTTTATATCACAATACCTACATTTAGAGTCGGTTATTCATTCAGCCTAATGAGAAACTGTAGAACAGACTCGGTTTATATCACAATACCTACATTTAGAGTCGGTTATTCATTCAGCCTAATGAGAAACTGTAGAACAGACTCGGTTTATACCACAATACCTACATTTAGAGTCGGTTATTCATTCAGCCTAATGAGAAACTGTAGAACAGACTCGGTTTATACCACAATACCTACATTTAGAGTCGGTTATTCATTCAACCTAAAGAGAAACTGTAGAACAGACTCAGTTTATATCACAATACCTACATTTAGAGTCGGTTATTCATTCAGCCTAATGAGAAACTGTAGAACAGACTCAGTTTATATCACAATACCTACATTTAGAGTCAGTTATTCATTCAGCCTAATGAGAAAACTGTAGAACAGACTCGGTTTATACCACAATACCTACATTTAGAGTCGGTTATTCATTCAGCCTAATGAGAAACTGTAGAACAGACTCGGTTTATACCACAATACCTACATTTAGAGCCGGTTATTCATTCAGCCTAATGAGAAACTGTAGAACAGACTTGGTTTATATCACAATACCTACATTTAGAGTCGGTTATTCATTCAGCCTAGTGAGAAACTGTAGAACAGAGTCAGTTTATATCACAATAGCTACATTTAGAGAACTGGACAGAACTGGAGACAAGATAGAACTGGACAGTTGTGTACAGTAGCAGATATAACTGGACAGATGTGGACAGGACCGAACAGAAATGGGTAGAGCTGGATTTAAGAGGACAGTACTGGGCAGATGTGGACAGAACTGGGACAGATGAGGATAGAACTGAACTACACAAAAGTTGACATAACTGGACAGGAAGAGGACAGAATTGGACAGATGTGGATGAGAGAGGTCAGAAGGGGACAAATGTGTACAGTACTTCACAGAATTGGATTTAAGAGGACAGTACCAGACAGATATAAACAAACCGAAACAAAAGTGGGCAGAACTGGATTTAACAGGAAAGTACCAGACAGATGTGGACAGAAATGAACAGAAGTGGAAAAAACAGGACAGATGTGGACAGAACTAAAGAGAAGCGGCAAAAACCTAAAAGATGTGGACAGAACTGGATTTAAGAGGACAAATGTGGACAGAAATGAATTACACAAAAGTGGACATAACTGAATGGACAGAACTGGACAGAAGAAACAGAACTGGACAGATGTGTATAGTACTAGACAGAACTGGACAGATCTAGACACAACTGGACAGGGCTGAACAGAAGTGCACAGAAGTGGATTTGAAAAGGACAGAAGTGGACAGATGTGTACCGTACTGGACACATGTGGCTAGAGCTGAAGAGAAGTGGTGAAAACTGGAAAAATGCAGACAGAACTGAATTACACAGATATGGACAGAACTGGACAGATGTGGACGGATCTGGGCATATGTGGATATATGGACGAGAACAGGACAGATGTGAGCATAACCAGACAGATGTGGACAGCACAGGACCAATGGACATAGAAGTGGACATATGTGGATATCTGAATAGAACCAGATGGATGTGGACAGAACTGAACTAGACAAAAGTGGACATAACTGAACAGAAAAAAACAGAACTGGACAGAAGTTGATGGAAGAAAACAGATCTGGACAGAAGTGGACAGTACCAGACAGAACTGGACAGATCTGGACACAACTGGACAGATGTGTACCATACTAGAACTGCTAGAACTGAAGAGAAGTGGTGAAAACTGGAAAGATATGGACAGAACTGAATTAGACAGATGTGGACAGAACTGGATTAGTCAGATGTGGAAAGAACTGGACAGATGTGGACAGATCTGGGCATGTGTGGATATATGGACAGAACAGGACAGATGTGAACATAACCGGACAGATGTAGACAGCACAGGACCAAAAGGCATAGAAGTGGACATATGTGGACATCTGAATAGAACTAGACAGATGTGGACAGAACTGAACTAGACAGAATCAAAGAGAACTGGACGGAAGAGGAAAGAACTGGACAAAAGTGGACAAAACTGGACGGTCAGCTCTACTACACTTTCTTTCAGCTGCACTAAGTTAAGCAGCAGCTCAAATAAACACATCAATTCTGAAGAAGCACATTCTCGCCTTCACACTTCCTAATCGGTTGGTGCCCTTTCATATGAAAATCAAAAAATAATACCTGAAAAAATGAAATAATATCGCCTCTGCCCAAACACTCAAATCAAAGCTGCGGCTGATGGCTGTGTGTTTACACCGAGCCGGTGGGTCACTCAGTGCTGCACCCAAACAAGCCACAGACTGCACCTCTATAACGTACACAAGCACATTCATTTCTTTTACACCACTGTAATTCAACAAAACTCAGTTCAAACACATCAATCTCCCGGGGCGTTTCCGGTCTGGGAAGTGCCTCGCTTCGGGGGAACTGAAGTGGCCGATTATTTTTCAAAGAGGAGCTTTTTTTCCTGCCCATTTTTCTACCAGGAAAAAACTGTGAATGTTGTAAAGCAAAGGTGTTGCAGAGCACATACTAAATCACAGCCAGGCAGCACTAACCACTCTACAGCATCCATTAGAGCCCAGTCCGGATGTATAATACAGACTCTCTGCATTTGTTTGTTATGGGAGAGTGAGGTTCCAATTACATTAAGCATTACTTCGAAATGCCATTTATGAATAAGTAGCCAGATATATGAGTGTCTTAAGAAGTACAATTTCTTAAATTCATTTTTTTTTTTTTATGAAAGCCTCACACTTGTTTTATGCTGAAGATGTGAAAGAAGCCTACAATAATGGTTTAGGCATTGCAGCCAATTCCTGGCTTGACTCCACAGTAAAAAGATGTGCTTACTACATGCACTACTACTGTATCTTCAGTTCCAGCTCCTGCCCCTAACTGAGGCTCAATTCCTGTCCCTGACCCAGGCTCTCTCCTTGTCCTAGACTTCATCTCTGTCCCAGGTTCTGGCTCTGTTTGTTGGCCTGGGCTCTGTCTCTGTCCCTGGCTCTTGCCTTTCCCTTGGCTCCATCTTTGATCCTGACTCTGGTTCCATCCCTGACCTTGGCTCTGACCCTGTCCCAGGCTCTTGCCCTGTCTCTTGACCATGGTTCCATTTCTGATCCTGACTTTGGCTCCATCCCTGTCCCACGCTCTAGCTCTGGCCCTTGACCTTGGTTCCATTTCTGATCCTGACTTTGGCTCCATCCCTGTCCCACGCTCTAGCTCTGGCCCTTGACCTTGGCTCCATCTCTGAT
>NW_023494806.1:1913753-2091253 GCF_904425465.1 Colossoma macropomum | reverse complement strand
GTTCCTTAGATGTTCATCTGGTTTCTTTTGTGACCTCCTGAATGAGTCATTGATGTCGTTTACCACTCTTGGTAAAATTTTGGTAGGTCCGCCACTCCTGGGAAGCTGTTCCAAGTTTTCTCCATTTGTGCACAATGGCTCTCACTGTGGTTCACTGGAGTCCCAGAGCCTCAGCAATGGCTTTGCAACCCTTTCCAGATGGTAGATTTCAATGACTTCGTTTCGCATCTGTATTTGAATCTCATTAGAACGTGGCATCGTGTGCTGCTTTTTGAGCCCATCTAGCTGCTTCACACTGCCAGACATGTTCTATTTAAGTGATGTTTATATTCAGCAGGTCTGGCAGTGATCATGCCTGGCTGTGCACGGTGAAGCTGAACCCAACAGTCAGTTGAATTCGGTTAACTGGTTGATTTATTACCTAAAGGGGGCAATTACTTTTTCACATAGGGCCAGGTAGGGCTGAGCAGCATTTTTCCTTATGAATTCAATAAATGATTTTTTTTATTTAAAAAAAAACAGCGTTTTGTCTCTACTTGGGTTATCTTTGTCTAAAATTGAAAGCAGTTTGATGATCAGAAACATTCGCGTGTGACAAATATGCAAAAATACAAGAAACGCAGGGGTGCAAATACTTTTTCACAACACGCATAACACATCTGGGAAATATAGATGAACGCCTGTCCTGGCTTTGTATAAAAACAAACATGCCTATGTGTGTGTTTGTGTTAACGTGTGGTCCTCCAGTCGAGTGCCAGCAGCGACACAGTGGCAGTGGACATGCAGTGGGCAAGTGGTGGTGGGGCGGATTCTGGAGGTCAGACTGACCATCAAAGCAATGAGCACAGCAAGAGAGAAAGGAAAAAAAAACAGAGCGAGAGAGAGAGAGAGAGAGAGAGAGAGAGAGAGCGACAGAGAGAGTGTAATATATAGAGAAAGAGAAATCCATAATGACATAATGGCCACCGGCAGGATATTTCAGGGCCAATTAGAGTGAGCGTGAATGGGCTTAAATGTACGAGAGGAGAGGAATATTTCCCATTTAAAAGGTTACGCTGATGGCCAGTTGGAGTTAAATGAAACAAACGTTTTGTCAGGTGTCATGATAATGATTTTCCACAAAGAGCGAGAGAGGGATAAAGAGGGAAAGTGAGCAATAAATAGAGACTGTGTGCGCAGCTTTTTCATCATTAAGACGGAACGGCTAGCGCTGTTAAACGGCCGCGCCGTGTATTTTCATCAGGCCAGCTGCAGCCAGTCCAGCGCTCACAACAGCTTCAATGACAAAATATTTCAATCAAGACTATCTTGATTAACTGACTAACTGTCGGTTTTGTTGTGTAATCAGGGTTTTTATGAATAAATAAATGATTGATAGGCTCTGCAAAAAGGTCACAGGCTTTTAGCATTGCTAGCAAAGTTAACACCATAGCCTACACTGCTAGCTTCTGTAGCATGGCTGAAGCTACTGTAAGAGATGTGCTAACATTGCTAATTAGCTAAGTTGCCACTGTAGCCTACACCGCTAGTTAATGTAGCATGGCTGAAGCTACTGTAAGAGATTTGCTAACACTGCTAATTAGCTAAGTTACCATTGTAGCCTACACTGCTAGCTTCTGTAGCATGGCTGAAGCTACTGTAAGAGATTTGCCAAGCCAGCTAATTAGCTAAGTAGCCATTGTAGCCTACACCGCTAGATAATGTAGCATGGCTGAAGCTACTGTAAGAGATTTGCTAACACTGCTAATTAGCTAAGTTACCACTGTAGCATGGCTGAATTAAACAAACTGCTAACATTGCTAGCTAGCTAAGTTTACGTCATAGCCCTCTAAGGGAGCTGCTAGTGTTGTTTGCTAGCTATAGCTATAGCCTGTAACCATGAACACTCAAAGAACCATTTGCATGATTAAAGCACTCTTTGTCTGGTGAAATGGTGCTTCACATTGATGGAGAATGTGTTGTATACAGTTCTATTTAGAACCTTTTGGTTCTATACAACACCAAAACACTTCTTCTATTGTTACAAGCTTGACATCATAACAATAGCAGAACCCTTTTTGTGCTATACAGAAACATATACAACACATTCTCCATCAATCTGAAGAGTGTTCTTCAAGTGAAGGATTGTTTGAGTGTTCATGGTTCTATATCACCAAAGAACCATTGAAGAACCATCTTTTTTTGAGTGTGTACCGTATGTAACCATTGTAGTTTATCTCCTGTATTTAAACCTATTTATCTCATTTATTTTAACCCACCTCTGTTTAAACATATAAACATGAATTGGCTCTAAATGTAGATATTGTGATATAAACTGAGTCTGTTCTACAGTTTCTCATTAGGCTGAATGAATAACCGACTCTAAATGTAGGTATTGTGATATAAACTGAGTCTGTTCTACAGTTTCTCATTAGGCTGAATGAATAACCGACTCTAAATGTAGGTATTGTGATATAAACTGAGTCTGTTCTACAGTTTCTCATTAGGCTGAATGGGACTTTTACCAGTTGTGCTTTCAAACTTACCAACCTCAGTAGCTGCGAAAGTGGGCAGAGCTTGAATAGGTCAATTCTAATCATTCTAGCACCAACCCCTTATGCTAATCCTGACCCTTAGCTCTGCATTCGCTCTTTAGTGTCTTTCAAAAAGCGAACAGGAGTCAGCAAAACAGACTTTGCATGTGAAACACAACCACACAGCGATTATCTCTGTAGTCTGCTGAGTGGTTTTCCTAAAGGAGACTCGAGCACTTACTCAGAAGCCTCTTAGCCTTCAGCGCACATGCACACACACACACACACACCACACACACACACACACACACAGGCTCTCAAGGCCTGGAGAGCGAGCTCTAATTCATTAACCACATTAGTCATCCGGGTCCAACTCGATCAAATCATCATTTACGTGCTATTTAACCACTTTTACGAAACTGAAGGGCTTTTAACTTTTCTCAGAAATTAACAGCGGCCGGTCGTTTCTCAGCATAAACAGAAATAAATCAAAGTTAAGCGGAACATACTTTCGGAAGAGGCTTTAAAACAGCACAATAGGCCGGCCCCCTGTCTTTGTAATTACGGTGTAATGCGGCAGATGCTATCCGGCGGCTAATTAGAGCGCTAACGACAGAATGGAAGTGGTCGGCTAATCAATTAGCCAATGACAGAACAATAGCAAAGACACAGGTGCTATAAAACACAGTCGTTCCTGTAATGAGGCGAAAAAAAGAAACTCACGCACAGCAGCAACTCTCATTGTAGACCCCTCAAAGAATAAGGGAAGCAGCGTTTTCTTCCTATCAGCACCGCGCTGGCGATCCCGGCGTTCGCGCCATTGTGCTGCGGCTAATAGATGAATCCAGCGTAACGTAATGTTTACATCAGCCATTACAACATAAGCTGCTTTCAGGCAGGGTGTTAGCGCTATCGGGCTATTCCGCACGGATTAAAGCGCCACTCCGCCGCCTCTATTCCCCTAATCTCTAAATCCAATCTGACTTAGATGCTAATCTGAGGTTAATCTGATGGGAGCTGGTCCATCACTGCCCACGGTAAATAACAGAGCTGCTTTTTCTTCTTTTTTTTTTATCCTCTGCAATCACTCACTCCGCTCGCGGTGGCTAAAGATACGCATGCCGTCCTGGTAGAGTTAATATTAGATACAAACCCTCGATTTCTGAAAGGCAGACAATGATTAATGTTCACTTTATTTGAAATGCCCGCCTCGTTCCTCTGGCCATCTTATCAGAAACACCTGCATTTTGTAGGTTTGCAGTTTCATGCTGTTGCTGCACAATGTGTCAGGTCGTCTACCCTGTCCAGCAATGGAAAGAGACCACCACGGATCATCGCTGGCCAGATCTTGTTTGTGTGGTCCATTCTCAGCACAGCAGTAACACTGACATGGTACATGGCCACATTATTGGAAATCCCTCCCTTGCTGAGAATGGTCCACCACCCAAATTGTATCTGGACAGTGGTGGTTCTATGGTGGTCTTGTCCGTCAGTGATAAGAGACCCCCCAAGGACCATCGTTGACCAGATCTTTTTTGGGGAGTGGTCCATTCTCAGCACAGCAGTAACACTGACATGGTACATGGTCACATTATTGGAAACCCCTACCTTGCTGAGAATGGTCCATCACCCAAATAGTATCTGGACAGTGATGGTTTTATGGTGGTCTTGTCCGTCAGTGATAAGAGACCCCCAAGGACCATCGTTGACCAGATCTTTTCTGGGTGGTGGTCCATTCTCAGCACAGCAGTAACACTGACATGGTACATGGCCACATTATTGGAAACCCCTCCCTTCCTGAGAATGGTCCACCACCCAAATTGTATCTGGACAGTGGTGGTTCTATGGTGGTCCTGTCCGTCAGTGATAAGAGACCCCCAAGGACCATCGTTGACCAGATCTTTTCTGGGTGGTGGTCCATTCTCAGCACAGCAGTAACACAGTGACATGGTACATGGTCACATTATTGGAAACCCCTCCCTTCCTGAGAATGGTCCACCACCCAAATAGTATCTGGACAGTGGTGGTTTTATGGTGGTCTTGTCCGTCAGTGATAAGAGACCCCCAAGGACCATCGTTGAGCAGATCTTTTTTGGGGTGGTGGTCCATTCTCAGCACAGCAGTAACACACTGACATGGTACATGGCCACATTATTGGAAACCCCTCTCTTGTGGCTCCATCATGCTAAACTGGTCCATCTCCCAAATATCTAAACAGTGGTGGTCCTATGGTGGTCCTGTCCATCAGTGATAAGAGACCCCCAAGGAGCATCATTGACCAGATCTTATTTGGGTGGTCCATTCTTAGCACAGCAGTAACACTGACATGATACATGGCCACATTATTGGAAACCCAACAATGCTCACACCATGCTGAGAACGATCCACCATCCAAATAATATCTGGACAGTGGTGGTCCAACATTGGTCCTGTCTATCAATGGGAAGAGACCACCAAAGACCATTGCTGACGAGATATCATTTGGGGGATGGTCCACTCTCAGCACAGCAGGATCATTGACATGGTACATGGCCAGAATATTGGAAACCCCTCCCTTATAGCTCCACTTTGCTGAGAATGGCCCACCACCCAAATAATATCTGGTCAATGGTGGTCCTACATTGGTCCTGTCCATCAATGGGAAGAGACTACCAAGGGCCTTCGTTGACCAGAAATAATTTGCGTGTAGCTCCACCTTGCTGAGAATGGTCCAACACCCAAATATGGGGTCCTGTCCATCAATGATAAGAAACCACCGAAGACCATCGCTGACCAGATGTTATTTTGGTGGTGGTCCATTTTCAGCAAAGCAGTGATGCTGACATGGGACACAGCCACATTATCAGAAACCCCTCCCTTGTGACTCCATCATCCTGAGAATGATCCACCACCCAAATAATATCCGGTCAGCGGAGGTCCTGTGGTGGTCTCTTTTCTGCTGATGGACAGAGTAGTGGGAGCTGATAAACCGTGCAGCAACAGATGGGCTACAGTCTGCAACTGTAAACCTACACAGTGCACCTGCACGGTAGGTGTTCCTAATGAACGCAGACACAGTGAAGGTGGACACAATAAACTGAACACTCAGTGAATAAAATACTAAGTGTTGCTGGAATGGAAGGAGAAGTGAAGGAGCAAAAGAGAGCACTTAAAATGAGCCTCCGTCTCTCTGTCACTCTCTCTTTCTCTCTCATGAATGAATACCAGCGTCCCCTCCTCTCCCATCTAATATCCTCATCACTTAATATTCTGGCTAAGCTATTTTTATCTCTTCCCCTTTCACTCCGTCGCTCTCTCCCTCTCGTTTATTCTATCTTTCTCTCAGCGCAAACCTACTTAAAGCCAGCATCTCTCTGATCGTCCCTGGCGTGCCCTCTCGGCAACCCTTCTTCGGGAAGGAGCGCGTAGTTTATCGGTGTTAAGGGTAGACAAGCAGCAATTCTCTCTCTCGCATAAACACAATCACCCTCTCTTCATTTTCTTCTCTCACTCGTCTCTCTTTTCTGTTTCTCACTTCCTTGTGCTTTTGCGTTCTCTCTGAAGACTTTCCAGGATTTTTCCTTCAGTGGCCATGGGTGTCTCTCTGGTTGGAGAGGAAACTGATTAATTCAGGACAAACAATAGAAACGGCTCTCCAGGAAAACGTCTGTTGTGGAGGAGAAGGAAGGCCACTCAGCAGAAGAGCATCCTTAACATCTAACGCCCCCGCGCCCTCCAGGTCACAGCAGAGGCATCGTCATATGTTTTGCTGATATCAGTTTTTCTGGGCTTTGAAATGTTACAGTTTTATTTTAATAACGTCTACATCAATGACAGAGCTGGTGACCAGGTCAGCTCTGCAACCAGAGCAGCTGTCATTACTGACTAGTCATATCGAAATCAGTCATTTTGAAACCCTGTCACTAGAACTAACGCTCAAGTGTGGGTCAGGATGCTGCACACTCCTTAGACTCAGGTCATCGTCTCTAACGTCTAAAACTCAATCAACTCCGCTATTTTATGTATTTCTGCAGTCATTTATGTAACAGTGGTCATGACCTATAACAGGCACTTTACTCAGTCTACCAAACAAGTCACAGTAATGACTAATTTTCCCAAAGTATACAATAATGACTAATTTACTACTAATTTACAATTACTAAACTAAAACTAACGACAAAGTGTCACAGAGTAACAGTAATGACAAATTTGCCAAAGTACCTCAGTGTGAGAGTAAAGAATAATTTAATAATGTGACGGTAATGACTATCAAAGTATCAAAGTGGAAGAGTGAATGAATACATTATTCAAGTATGACAGTGTAACAGTAATGACTGCATTACTAAAGTATCTCAGTGTAACAGTAATGACAACATTATTAAAGTATCTTAGTATAACAGTAATGACAGTAATGACTACACGACTAAAGTATCTCAGCATAACAGTTATGATTACATTACTAAAGTATCTTAGTACAACAGTAATGACTACATTACTAAAATATCTCAGCATAACAGTTATGACTACATTACTAAAGTATCTCAATATAACAGTAATGACTACAATACTAACGAATCACAGTGTAACAGTAATGACTATATTACTAAAGTATCTCAGTATTACAGTTATGATTACATTACTAAAGTATCTTAGTACAACAGTAATGACTACATTACTAAAGTATCTTAGTATAACAGTAATGACTACATTACTAAGGTATCTCAGTATAACAGTTGTGACTATATTACTAAAGTATCTCAGTATAACAGTAATGACTACATTACTAAGGTATCACAGTGTAACATTAAGGACAAATTTCCAGTATTCCAGTGATGGCTACAGTTGGCCAGTAATCATTTACCAAAGAATCACAACATAACAGTAATGAATACATTACTGAAGTATCACAGTGTAACAGTAATGATTCATTTCCCACAGTATCACAGCACAACACTAATGCCAAATTTACCGACGTACCAAAGTAACATGAATGAACACATTACTAAAGTATCAGGGAAGAACAGTAATGACTACATTACTGTAGTACTATAGTGTAAAAATGACTAATTTCCCAAAGTATCACAGCATGATACTAATGCCAAATTTACCAACGTAGCAATGTAACAGTAATGACTACATTACTGAAGTACCAATGTACCAGTAATGAAAACATTACTAAAGTATCAGGGAAGAACATTGATGACTCCTTTACTGAAGTATTATGATGTAAAAGTAATCACTAAATTTACTAAAATACGAATGTAACAGTAATGACTACCACAGAATCACTGTAAGCTATAAACTAATCATTACTGTTACACAGTCATTAGCTAAAATCCTGGTGAAGGAGGTCAGGATAAAGCTGACCAGTGTACTACAGCTGTGACTGACCATCTTGATGGCCTCATGGTCATCAAGAACTTGATTCATCAGTAAGGTGAGTAGAAGTCTCAGGACAGTGTGGTCATATCTACTGGCTACATACCCGTTGAAGAATTTCCAGCATCACCTGCAGAGACTGCTGAGATCACAGAGTCAAAAAGGTGTTAGCTGAATAATAAAGTACACAATAAAGTGCAGAAACTAATATCGCTTACTGAGCCTACAAGAACTTTTAATTACCTGACAGTTACTTATAACTGATGAGATTTTTTTCATGTTGTGAGTAAGTCCTGTTCTTAATGATTCCTGTAATAAAATTACCAAACTTTCTCTGCGAGACGGCAAACAAGCGGCATAATTTATCTCCACTCGAATATATTTCAGTCCCCTTGAATCTCTCCCTCTGTAGCTTCAGAAGCCAATAAATCTATGAGAGAAGTGCATGCGTTATTCATAAGAGCATGTCGCGCGAGAAAATTTATTAAACTCCTCCGAGAACTCGAGTCCGGATGTTGGAGACAGAAACACAGGAATAGATTCAAAGGTCTGCACAATGTATTGTTCACTACTCGTTATTGTGATATTGGTTCTTATCACATACAAATACAAATATCACAGAAGGCAACGATATGCAAATGAGCCCGTCAACCAACTGTTCTGACCAATCACAGTTCCAGAAGGATTTCTATGGGTGTTTCAATAGGTTATAAGTATTCTTGTAATCCAACAAAGGGAATTTATTTTGGTTTAAATAAAGCTGGCTGGTTTTTAACTACGCTTACAGTACTAATTTACTACGAAGTAAAGTAGAGGACTGATCTTAGATCAGATTCCTCTCTATTTATGACAGTTACTGTCAAAAAACTCATTCTAGATCAGCACTTCTACACATGATTTGTGAAATCAGACACTGTTGTATAAAAAGGCTACCTGTAATGTTCAGTTATACAGTTTTTAATTTAATTTTAATAGTTCACAGTAAGTTATACTGTGTCTTAAACCTCATCAACAAGTCTGCAGCACCTTAATTAAGACCTGGATGCAGCTTGAATGGGTTTAGAGAAGAAACTATACGGCTTATTCTGGTGACTACTGAGCTCCAGGGGTTGCAGGGGTTGAACTCCGGTGCTAAAGCAACATTTGGACTCCAAACTTGTCTGACTAAATTTGGATTAGATTAGATTAGATTTAGAATAGATTCAACTTTGTTATTGTGCAGAGTTCAGGTACAGAGCCAATGAAATGCAGTTAGCACCTAACTAGAAGTGCAAAATACAGTATTATTTACATATGAAGTGCTGAAGGACAGTAGAGTAGTAAAAATACAGATATGCAAGTATAAATATAATATACATTTACACAGAGTAAGTGGAGAGCAAGAAAGGTATGCAGAGTAAACTTGTACAGTAACTGTCTGTGCAAATATGAATAGTGTAGTAATACAAGGACATTAAGTGCATGGATACATGGGTAAATCTAGGGTCAGTGGATAAAATTACTGCTTTTAGCTGGACACTGTGCACTCACAGCTTGTACAATCTCTATAGAAAAGCACTGACCATTAGAATGAGCCTAAGGTCACCATGTCCAATGCCAAGTGTGGGCTAGAGGGGTATAAAGCCCTCCCAGCATTGGGCTGTGGAGCAGTGGAACTGTGTTCTCTTGAGTGATGGAGCTCCATCCAATACCTTTGGACCATCCGGCATCATGTACCTGACCTCACTAATGGTCAACCAAATCCTCACAGCAATGTTCCAACATCTAGTGTAAAGCCTTCCCAGAAGAGTAGAGACTGTTACTGCAGCACATAGGGAGAAAATCACTATTAATACCTTATTAATACTATTTTATGTCACTGTTGTCGGAAGAAAACCTCGTATCTCCAAAATGGTAACTTTACAGGAGAAGGAAAAAACATACTCTACTTTTAATGTAAGTCAATGGAACCAGACGTTTTTCCAAGTCATTTTGGGCCGTTTCTTTTGGTCCATTTTTCATGAGATGTACACACAATGTAAAGGACAATATGCTTTTTTTAATAACGTTAAAAACTGAAAAATGGAGCCACGAGGTTTTCTTCTGACAGCGGTGATATGCTATTATAAACTATAAGTATTATAATAAATAAGGTGTATTGCAATTGCAATATGTACCAATATAATGGTAGGGCTGCCACTCTATCGTGCCTATTGTGCAGCCTTAATTCAAAGCGATGGTTAAAGAAGGAAACTGTCCTTGCCGTGTCACAGGCATGATGATAAAGCCCTTCAGGGACCCACCTAGCTTTCAAAAGCGTCGCGGTCCGGCTCTAATCACAGTCATCCAGCGTCCGCACAATGACAGCCTTTGTGTGTTTGGCGTCTCCTGCTTAATTCAGAGTTAGGAGTGTAAAACAGCACTCAGAGGCGCTCCGGAAGAGTTGAAAGGGCATGTGGGGAAGGTCAAAGCCAAAGACAAGAACAGTTTTCTCACCATAAATGGAGGCAAAGTTCCATTAGCGACTAGTGCTAGTCTGAAGGGACGGCCACGTTTAAAAATAGCACTCCATTCGGGGAATAGCGGAGTCTCTTTAGACACTGATCTGCCATTAAGAGAGAACGGCGGAGTTATTAGATCGAGCGAGGGAAGCTAACCCGGGGAAAGTCCATAAGCACAGCGTCGAAGAGGAATCATTCCTTCATTGAGTGGATGTGATATCACGGGCAGTAATTGAGAGGCTAATTGGCTTCAGTTATCCCCATATGGACCGTACTACCGAACCGCTTCAAACTGCGGCCCCAGAGCAGAAAACACACTGAAGATTTCAGAGCTTAGATATTTACAAGGATTATGTTCATCTATTTCAGCTCAAGGCATTAATTGAGGTAGTAATAAGCTAAATAACGTCGCCGGCCCATTCATCATGAAATGTTCACACAGTGTGAAGGACGGCTGGTCTGTTGAAATGATGTAGAAAAATGAAAATCGACAAAAAGATACATGGAGATACATGTTTTTTTTGGACAGCGACCAAATATGCAAAAATCATCATTTCAACTTCAGAATTTTTTTTTGCATTTCTTGCAATGTTGTTTTTAAAAATGTGTTTTTCTTTTAAAGTGAAATTGATTTGGATGTATCTTAAATTTAGTTTTTAAATCAAAAAATCCTTTATTCTAAAAATGCTGTCCGCGTTTTTATGGCTACGTTTACACAGCAGGTAAAAATGGCCCAAATCTGATTTCCTCACCAAATCCGATTTTTTTGTTTGGCTGTTCACATTATCTTTTAAATGTGATCTGTATGCAGTCTGAACAGATCAGCTCCTAAACTGAGCAAGAACAATGCTTCACATGGCTCGTCCAGAGGTAAACAATCATGGCGGCCAGCGAACGCCTGTCGCTCCCAGAGCTTTCAGTTTCATCTTCAGCAGCATCACATGAGCCATCATGAAGCTTCACTGACTGACAGCTGGGCCCATCACCCAGAATGTGCTCGAGTTCACTGTATAAAGGGCTCATTATTCGGCCACGGTCACTTCTTTGGTCCGCGTCCTCAGGTTCTTTAAACTGTTCTCTGACGCTGCAGCCTCGGTCTCCTCCGGGCGCGTTCGGACGTTTCTTTAGAAACCTCTTCGAACACAGAGCGGCTGCGATGAGTCTCTTCTGATTTTTTGGTACAGAAACATCAGACTAAATGTTTGAGTCTCATCAGCGCGAAATTCTGACTAATGTGGATAAACTATAAATCTATAAACACATTTATAACGTTATAATGCCATATGAAGGCATTATAAACATGATTATAAACATTTATAAAAATGAATTACACTGGATTACACTTTATAGCCATGTTTATTATACATTATGAATTGTTAATATAATGCATTATAAGTAGTGTTGATAACATGTTATAATGTCAGTGCCAAAGAAGTCAGTCCCAGCTTGGAGAGCGTAAAGACAAATACCAAGCTAACGGTGGTGTACATTACCTTTCCCACATTGGGTAAAACACTGATGGCAGCTCTAGTTTAAACTCTGTCATTTGAAGCCTGTAATGTGCTTTACTGTGAATGTTTTAGTGTTTCAGTAAATCCTTCAGTAAATACTTCAACTTGAAGCCTCACTCTGAACACTGGAGGAGGCTTTAGTACAGTACGCTTCACTTTACTTAGAGCGGACAAAAACGACTTATGAGCTCTTATAATTTGTTATGAACAGTACTTATATATTATGTTAACAAGCATGGTTATAACGTGTAATGCATTTTTATAAATATTTATAGCCATGTTTATAATGCCTTATGAATGCTTTATAACATGTTATGAATGTGTTTATAGATGCTTACAAAGGTGATATTCATAGAAAGTGTTACCTGTTGTCTGAACAAAACCTCATATCTCCAAAATCGTAATTTTACAGGAGAAGGAAAAAACACACTTTACTTGCAATGGAACCAAAATTTTTTACGTCATTTTGGGTCATTTATTTTCGTCCATTCCTGATGAAATTTACAAACAATGTAAAGGCCAACAGGCATTTCTAAATTACGTAAAAAAACTGAACAATGATAAAAATGGAGATCTAGAAGTTTGGAACCTTTTCATATTAATAATATGAAGTATTAATATATTAATATTGTTGTTATTTTATTCAGTAATAACTTCTGTAGACTTAAAACAGTGTAGACTGACATGCTAGAAGCTACACAACGTTTCCAGTTTATAAGGAACAATAAAAACATTTTAATTGGTTAATAATATACTGTAATGACCTATTTATAGTCATTTTTTTAGTAAGTTATCTGCCTGTGACTTTTCGAATATGAGGCATTCTGGATATTAATATCATTAGAGCGTTAATCTCGATGTTATACAGCTTTATCATATATAATCATTTATTTAAAACATACAGAAATATGCAAGTGCAGATCTAAATGCTACAATGCAGTGTAAATAAAAGCGTATGGAAAAATAACGATGTATCGGTCAGGCTGGATCGATAAACTCGCTAAAATCAGGTTTAATGTGTTGAAACAGATCAGCGATTTTTGTGAAGCTGGTCTGAGGTCAGCAGATGTTCTCCAGCACCGTGTCGACTCTTCCGGCTTTATCAGCAGAGACATCTGACTCTCTCTGACTTCAGCCACCATTCAAACCTAAACACTTTCTATGAAGATTTATTCTGTTCCGCTCACAGAAACGTAACTCTGACTCGCCTCCTCTTCACGCAGAAGTCTTTAGAGAGTCCTTTTCCACTCTCTCTCTCTCACTCTCTCTCCGCATGTCACTCTGTCTCTTTTCTCCTGCAGATCTGCTGAATTCAGCGTTTGTGTCACGCCGGCTCGGCGCATGAAGTCGAAAGTCAAGGAAAAATTTAATTGGGTTCGTTCCAACTCGTCTCCGTTCGCCTTCAAACCTCCAACATTAATCAGTTTTATCTTCTGTAGTTTCCCATCTTCCTGCTTTCATTCCCTCGCAGCATATGCTAACCGCAGATCTCCAGCACTCGAACCGTCAACTAGATTGGACCTAAAACGCCACTATTGTGCCCTTAATAGTCACTTAGACTGCCTTAATTAAAGGGCCCATATCCTGTTTTACTAGGCTTTTATATTTTTACCCCACTTATAAGTGGAGCTATAACATTTCTGTGGGTTTACCTACCAAAAAAGACATAATTAATATTTAACCTGATCATTTTCCAACCACTCTTTACCCCTTAGAATGAACCAAGTTGTTCCTTCAAGACTGAAATATGTAAATAAGCTCTGTTCTGATTGGCTGGCCTGTATTGTTCCTCATTCACAAAGCAGTCTGAGCTGAAACACTTCTTATAACTGTCCTATTTTAACTCCTGTATTTTAAGCTCTTAATTTTATCTCATCTATTTTAACCCATCAATGTTATTGTATATATATATTATCTTTGTTTTAATCTCTATATTTTTAATCTTTGTTTTCACTTTTATTATTTTACCCCTTTTTACTTTAATTCTCTGACTTCATCTCCTTTAATTTAACCCTTTATAGTTAATCGCTTCCCTTTAACTTCCTTATTTTACCCCTTTTTAACGTCTATAACTGTTTAATGCTTTTAACAGCATCTCTATACGACAGCTTTCTTATAACCCCTTTATATTAACCCTTTAACAACCCCTTTGTTTGATTGATTAGCTGCTATGACCCCTGTATGATGTGTGTTTACAGTTTAGTGTGTGTGTGTGTGTGTGTGTGTGCTCTGTGGTGTGTGTTGGCGTGTAAGTGTGTGAGACACATTAGCTGAAGGTGTGATTTCACAGTAAAGCCTCCACGTTGCTCATGCCTCACAGAATCACTACAGCTGTCGAGGTAACCAGCGAGTTCTCGTCAGTTGTTCTGACAGCGTCCGTGCGTCCGCGCCTCCTCGTCGCCGCTCCTCCGTCCAGCCACGCATAAAATTAGCACCACCACGTTCAGGATCTCTCAGTGAGCCCACAGCGAGGACAGCGCGGCTGAGACCGGCTTAGTTCTGCACTTTCCCCTCCAAATTACTCCCCCCAACGCTCCATTTCCCAGCGTTCCCTCGTCTTCTCCATTATAACCAGCCCAGACTGCACCCCCCTCCCCCCGAAAAGAGGAAATGGTACGCTCCGGCTCTGGCCGACGTGATTAATTAGGACACTGACCGTCGTCTCGTCTGATTGGTCATAATGAGGAGCCTTTAACGAAACAGAGAACGTGGATCAGAACGTGTTCAACACAAGCGCATCAGCTGGTCAGTGACGTCCGTCTCTCGTCTCAGATATAGACTTTCTCAAATGATGTTGTTTCGTTTATTTTCTAAATGACAAAATAAGTTAAAAACATCCTCTACACACTTAAAAAAGGTTCTTCAGTAAAGGCAATGGTTCTGTTTAGAACCAGGAGCTCTATATAGAATCATGTGCATGCTTACAGGGTTCTTTACATGGTGAAATGGTTCTTCAGACTGATGGAGAACGTGTTGTGTGCTTCACCTTCTTGAAAACGGTTCTTAATAGCGCCTTAAAGGGTTCTGCTATTGTTACAAGTTTGACATCGTAACTATAGCAGAACCTTTCTTGGTGCTATAAAGAAGCATTTTCAAAAAGGTTCTATGTTTAAGGATCACATGGTTCTATATAGAACCATTCTCTTTACTAAAGAACCCTTAAATAACCATCCTTTTTAAGAGTGCAGTTTTTACCTCTTTCTTTGAATTTGTTTAAATGTTTTTTTAGTTTTTTAGTAAAGAAGCATTTTCAAAAAAGTTCGGTAACACTTTCTATGAATGTCACCTTTGTAAGCATCTATAAACACATTCATAACATGTTATTATGCATTCATAAGGCATTATAAACATGGCTATAAATATTTATAAAAATGCATTATATGTTATAGCCATATTTATTATGCATCATGAATTGTTAACATAATACATTATAAGTACTGATCATAACAAATTATAAGAGCTCATAAGTGGTATTAGTCCGCTCTAAGTAAAGTGAAGCGTACTGTACTAAAGCCTCCTCCAGTGTTCAGAGTGAGGCTTCAAGCTGAAGTATTTACTGAAGGATTTACTGAAACACTAAAACATTCACAGTAAAGCACATTACAGGCTTCAAATGTCAGAGTTTAAACTAGAGTTGCCATCAGTGTTTTACCCACTGTGGGAAAGGTAATGTTCACCACCGTTAGCTTGGTATTTGTCTTTACTTTACGCTCTCCAAGCTGGGACTGACTTCTTTGGCACTGACATTATAACATGTTATGAACACTGCTTATAATGCATTATATTAACAATTCATAATGTATAATAAACATGGCTATAAAGTGTAATCCAGTGTAATTCATTTTTATAAATGTTTATAATCATGTTTATAATGCCTGTGTTTATAGATGCTTACAAACGTGACATTCATAGAAAGTGTTACCGAAAGTTCTATATAGAACCAAAGTGCGAAATGCAGGGGGTCCTTTTATGGAATGTGTCGCTGGCATCAGGTTCAAAAAACAAATTGTACAAATTGTCTTCGTACAATTTTAATTAAATATACACTCTTTAGTAAAGAAAATGGTTCTATTTAGAACTATGAACACTCAACAAACCCTTTGCTTCATTAAAGGGTTCTTTGCATCAAGAAAGGGTTCTTCAGATTGATGGAGAATGTGCATGAATGTGCTGTAGATGGGTCTATATAGAATCCTTTTGAAAAGGGTTCTATATAGCACCCAAAAGGGTTCTTCTATTGTTATAAGCTTGACATTATAACAACAGAAGAGCCCTTTTTGGTGCTATATAGAGCCATTTTCAATAGGTTCTATATACAACACATTCTCCATCAATCTGAGGAACCATTTCATCATCCAAAGAACCCTTTAATCATGCAAACCATTCATGGTTCTATGTAGAACCATTTTCTTTACTAAAGAACCCTTGAAGAGCCATCTTTTATAAAAGTGAAGCTCAACACTGTAACAACAGAAGAACATTTCTGGGTGCTACATAGAACCATTTTCAGAATATCCCACACAGAACCGTCTACAACACGTTCTCCATCAATCTGAGGAGCCCTTTCACGCTGCAATGAACCCTTTAATCATGCAAAGGCTTCTTTGAGTGTTTATGGTTCCACACAGAACCAATTCCTTACTAAAGAACCCTTGAACACATGATTTGTACATCATGTACAAATCAATGTCCTGTTTTTACTGTATTTTGCACAGCGTCCCAACTTTTTTGGAAACAGGGTTTGTGCAAAATGACTTTCTATGCAAAAGTTATGGCAAATTTTATATTTCAAATGTGTTTAGACTCAGGAAATACATAGAAATGGTGCAGAACCGTGCTGTGTTCTCTGTAGAGGGTGTGTTAAATCGTTTTTGCTTAGAAAATAACTCAGAAAAACTTGAACAGACGCGAAAGTGAAGGGTAACTTCGCACAAACGTCTCTCAACACAAACATTTCAGGAAGCTTCCAAAATCAAAGCTGTGTGTGCAGGTCGATCTAACAGCCTGAGTGTGTGTGTGTGTGTGTGTGTGTGTGTGTGTGTGTGTGTGTCTCCCACCTCCTGTCCAAAGCAGTTTATTTTTGAAAAATAAAAAGACTCTTTCATTCTCCACAGAATAGAGCTCTGACAAAAGGGATTTGTAAAGCTCTCTCTCTCTCTCTCTCTCTCTCTCTCTCTCTCTCTCTCTCACACACACACACAAACACACAGTAGGCTGTGTCAAGAATACGCCCACACACACACACACAAGCGCGCACACGCAGATAGATGGGCAGAAGCTGCAGAGCGAGAAGAGAGAGAACAAGAAAAAACAAACAAAGGAAAAGAGAGAATTGGGAAGGGTGGACTGGGAAGAGCAGAGACTGAGCCAAAACACGGATGTATACGAGAGAAATGGCGGGAAAAATGGCAAAAATGAAGAAAGCAGAAGACGGTGTTTAATCGCCACGGAAACGGACAGAACCCTCTCAGCATCTTTCACTAATCTGACGCAGCTTTACGACTGAAAAAACTCATAATCGCAAAAATCCACCTGAAATTAAACGAGAGAGAGAGAGAGAGAGAGAGAGAGAGAGAGAGAGTAATAGAGAAAAAAGACTGAAAAGAAAAAGGTGAGAGAAAGAAAAAAGACAGGAAATCAAGCAACATAGAAGGAAAAGAGGAAATAAAGGAGAAAGAAAAAGCAGAGAGAGGGAGAGAGGAAAAATAGAGGAAATAAGAGAAGAAAAAGAGCAAAAAACAGACAAAGAGAGCTAGAGAGAAAGAGAGAGAGGAAATAAATGCAGACAACTGAGAGTGAAAGGAAAAAAGGAACAGAGTAAGAGAAAAAAGAAAGAGGAGAAAACAGTGTGTGAAGAAAGGTAAACGAGAAAGAGAGAGACAGTGAAAAAAAGAAAAGAGAGAAATAAAGAGAAAAAGATTAAGCAATACAGAAAGAGGAGACAGAGAGAGAGAGGGAGAGAGACATATATACAGAGAGCAGAGAGATAGAGAAATAGAGAAAATAGAGAACAGAGAAAAAAGAATGTAAGAGAAAAATGACGAAAGAAAAGAGAAAAGAGAGCAGAAAAAAGCTACACAAAAAGAGAATGTAAAAGAGGAAGAGAGCAACACAGATAGAGAGAAAGAGAAGGATAAAGCAACATAGAGAGAAAGCAGAGGAAAGAGAGAAACGAAGACAGCAAGAAGAAAGAGAGGAGAAGCAAAAGAGAAAAAGAGGAAATAAAAGAGATATAAAAGAGAAAGAGCTGAGAGAGAAAAAAATGGAGTGAGTGGAAAAAAGAGAGGAAATAAGAGAAGAGAAAGAGAAATCGAGGGAGAGAGGAACAGAGACAGAGCAAAAAGAGAGAGAGAGCTAGAGGGGGGGATAAAAGAGAGCAACAGTGAAAGGATAAAAAGAAACAGTAAGCGAGAAAAGGAAAGAGAGAAAACAACAGAGAGAGAGAGAGAGAGAGAGGCAGTATTGTCCATCTGTAGTCTAAGAGGCGAACGCTTCACAAACCGGCCAAAGCGGCCCTCAGGAGACTCCTCATTGGCCGAGATGGCAGGAAGCGTGAAAAAGGGAAGCTCTGATTGGACAGACAGAGCGAAACCCAGGAGATACTCAGGGGTCCAAGCACCACTGGACAAAAGCCACTTCTTCTCCATCTCCATCTCTCTCTCCCTCTCTCCCTCTCTCTCTCTCTCTCTCTCTCTCTCTCTCAGGGGACTTGTCCAAAAGCACCATCTGAAGCTGCGCTGGTCCAGCCAAACACACACAGCGTCCAAACGGCCCAGTCTGTGCTTCATGTAGCAAGACAAGTGAATGTTACCCCCGGCTTTGTTACAACAACTGCCACAGATCCGCTCGAATTAAACACAGTGTAGCCGCCTGTACAACCCCAGACCATTACCTGTACACACAGTTTAACTACCTGTACACACTGTTTAACTACCTGTACACACAGTTTAACTACCTGTACACACAGTTTAACTACCTGTACACACAGTTTAACTACCTGTACACAGTTTAACTACCTGTACACAGTTTAACTACCTGTACACACAGTTTAACTACCTGTACACACAGTTTAACTACCTGTACACACAGTTTAACTACCTGTACACACTGTTTAACTACCTGAACACACAGTTTAACTACCTGTACACACTGTTTAACTACCTGAACACACAGTTTAACTACCTGTACACACAGTTTAACTACCTGAACACAGTTTAACTACCTGAACACACAGTTTAACTACCTGTACACACTGTTTACCTACCTGTACACGCAGTTTAACTACCTGTACACAGTTTAACTACCTGTACACACAGTTTAACTACCTGTACACAGTTTAACTACCTGTACACACCGTTTAACTACCTGTACACGCAGTTTAACTACCAGTACACAGTTTAACTACCTGTAACACGCAGTTTAACTACCAGTACACGCAGTTTAACTACCAGTACACGCAGTTTAACTACCTGTAACACGCAGTTTAACTACCTGTACACGCAGTTTAACTACCTGTACACAGTTTAACTACCAGTACACACAGTTTAACTACCTGTACACGCAGTTTAACTACCTGTAACACGCAGTTTAACTACCAGTACACGCAGTTTAACTACCTGTACACGCAGTTTAACTACCTGTACACAGTTTAACTACCTGTAACACGCAGTTTAACTACCTGTACACGCAGTTTAACTACCTGTAACACGCAGTTTAACTACCAGTACACGCAGTTTAACTACCTGTACACGCAGTTTAACTACCTGTACACAGTTTAACTACCTGTACACACAGTTTAACTACCTGTACACACAGTTTAACTACCTGTACACACAGTTTAACTACCTGTACACACAGTTTAACTACCTGTACACTGTTTAACTACCTGTACACACAGTTTAACTACCTGTACACACAGTTTAACTACCTGTACACACAGTTTAACTACCTGTACACACAGTTGAACTACCTGTACACACAGTTGAACTACCTGTACACACAGTTGAACTACCTGTACACAGTTTAAATACCTGTACACACAGTTTAAATACGTGTACACAGTTTAACTACCAGTACACACAGTTTAACTACCTGTACACACAGTTTAAATACGTGTACACAGTTTAACTACCTGTACACACAGTTTAAATACGTGTACACAGTTTAAATACCTGTACACACAGTTTAAATACGTGTACACAGTTTAACTACCTGTACACACAGTTTAACTACCTGTACACACAGTTTAAATACCTGTACACAGTTTAAATACCTGTACACACAGTTTAAATACGTGTACACACAGTTTAACTACCTGTACACAGTTTAAATACCTGTACACACAGTTTAAATACGTGTACACACAGTTTAACTACCTGTACACAGTTTAAATACCTGTACACACAGTTTAAATACGTGTCACACAGTTTAACTACCTGTACACACAGTTTAAATACGTGTACACAGTTTAAATACCTATACACACAGTTTAAATACGTGTACACAGTTTAAATACCTGTACACAGTTTAAATACCTGTACAACACTGTTTAACTACCTGTACAGCACAGAACTGTTCACAGTGGTGGTGATAGGAACCAGACGTCCACCTCTAAAAGCTCCCTCACAGAAAGTTCCTACATGAAATGGTTATGAATTCACTGCCTGATGACTGAGACACTGTTTTATGATAGTTTTGGAAAGACTTCGGATAAAATATATCATTTTTTAAAATCCACTCATGGTGGAGGGATACATGCAGGGTGTTGTGGGGCAAAATAATCCCCAAAGAAAACTTACAAACCACTCTGAATGACTTGGTTTGCATCTCAACTGTTGAGTTATGCAGAAATTCTGAAAAATTGGTGGAGTTCCTCTTTAAGGTATACAGCATTTGGTCACAAAGCTGCAAGACAGAGTATATTTAACTTGAGTTCCCTGGAATGTTTTGGTGTCACTGCGTCCCACCCCCACCCCTAAATCGGCCTTACAAAACGCTGACCGGTCCATCTGTACGAAAAATACATTTTTACTCTGAAATAATCAGCTCTGCCTCAGCTACTCTACCCACACTGCACACCACAGCGTTTAACAGCAAGCACTGTGATGTTGGCATGGCCTGGAGACTATGAGCTCTCTGTGTGCGGTGTGTGTGCAGGTAGTGAGCTTATAGCCTGTGTGTGTGTGTGTGTGTGTGTGTGTGTGTGTGTGTGTGTGTGTGTGTGTGTGTGTTCAGTCAGCCGTGATGTTATGCTGGGTGCCAGCTGAGGCAAAAAATCAAACTGCTCTACCACAGCTGAGCAGCACATTACAGCACTCTCATATACAGCACAGTAGCCCTGCACATGCACTGCTTACTGCTGCATTAATAATAATTAAAATAATACATTTTATTTATAGAGCACTTTTCACACAAAAAGCAGCTTAAAGTGCTTTTCAACTGAAAAGTAATAACATAACAAAAGCAAAAACACAACAGCAGCAGAAAATGAAACTAAAATAACCAAAAAATATAATGAAGCAAAATTTATGTGTAAAAATGATCATATATCCCTCCACCATCAAAGAATTTTAAGGCCAAAATTTTCACAAAAATATCATAAAACAGTGTCTCAGTCATCAGGCAGTGAATTCATAACCATTTCATATAGTAACTTTCTGTGAGGGAGCTTTTAGAGGTGGACGTCTGGTTCCTATCAGCACCACTGTGAACAATTTGGTGGAATTCCCCTTAGGTACCATGTTAACCGTCAAACTGATGTATCAGAGTAAATGAACGGTTTCAAAATCTCTGCATAATTCAGTGTTTGAGATGTAAACAGGGTCAGTTTGGTGGAAAAAAGTTTTTTTATAACCATTTCATGTAGTAACTTTCTGTGAGGGAGCTTTTAGAGGTGGACGTCTGGTTCCTATCACCACCACTGTGAACAGTTCTGACTCGGTAAGTTTTTCTAGAACGGAGCGTTTCACACCAAACCACTCTGAACGACTGTTTACATCTCAACCATGTAATTATAGAGAAATTATGAGAAACTGGTGGAGTTGCCCTTTTAATGTAGGCGTTTGCTTTTTTTTTCTGACACTGAACAATGAATAAGGTCCCTAATGGCCATTTTAACTGGCATTTACATAAAGGAAAGATGGTTTCTGTCTTTCGCACAGTACTGTATGTTCCCCAGTCAGCTGGCATATACCTTCAGACACGCCACGTGTAGACACAGGGAGACGCACACGAGTACAGACACACACACACACACACACACACACACACACACACACACACGGTCACAGTGGTCTGGGCCTCCCTGGGGCAGAGAGACCAGATGCAGTCTCACAATGCAGCTAAAAATACAGCACAGACTAAGAGAGGAGATTAATTAAAATGATCACGCTTCACAGACTATCCCCCTTCACTCTGTCTGTGCCCCTCTCCCTCTCTCTCTCTCTCTCTCTCTCTCTCTCTCTCTAATCCTCCTCTCCGTCTCCACGTCTCAGACGGAGTTCAATCCACTGAATCGGATCCGTCCGAGGTCCGAAAAATGAAGTCTGTCCAGCTACAACAGCCAGCGTACACAGGGTTTACTGCTAAAGGGAAGCTCCTCCAACTTTTCCGAATTTTACGTATAATTACGCGGTTAAGATGCAAACAGAGTCGTTCAGAGTGGTTTGGTTTCTAGAGAAACTTACCAAGTCAGAACTGTTCACAGTGGTGGTGATAGGAACCAGACGTCCACCTCTAAAAGCTCCCTCACAGAAAGTTACTACAGGAAATGGTTATAAAAAAACTTTTTTCCACCAAACTGACCCTGTTTACATCTCAAACACTGAATTATGCAGAGATTTTGAAAATGTTAATTTACTCTGATATTTCAGTTTGATAGTTAACATAGTACTTAAGGGGAATTCCACCAATTTTTCAAATTTTCTATATAGTTAAATTTGTTAAAATGTAAGCAAAGTCATTCAGAGTGATTTGTTGCGAAGCGTTCTAGAGAAACTTACCGACTCTAAATCTGTCAGAGGCTCCTCACATATTTGTACGTGAAGGACTGTCATAAATATAAAATATTTTTTTCAGAAAACAGTTTAATAAGAAAATAATTTAAGTTATTATTAATGACAATCAACATTAACGAGTATTCCACCAAGAAATGTAGTTCCTTTAGAGTACAGTATCGAATGAGGAGAGCGTCCAGTCGCCCATCGCTGTAAACTGCGGTGATTTCATGAACTTTTTGTCGTATAACAATGAACATATGATAAATTAACACTGTTTAATACAAAAACTTTCGTTTACAAGTACTTTTTGGTCACCAAATTACCACCGCGGGTCTTATTTAGCACCAATCCAGCGGCGCCCTCTTCTCACACTGGGGCTGAATCTCAAACGGCTCCCTGCTCCCTACATAGTGCACTATGTAGGAGTTTAAATACTGGATCCTGCAGCCCAGCAGAGCAAAATACAGCTAAGAAACAGTCATTTGGGACTCAGACACACCACACTCGATAAATGAGGCACTGTTTGGCTGTAGAGGCTAGAATTTCTAAACCTTCACAGCTAGAACACTATTTAGGGAGTACAGAGCCGTTTGGGATTCAGTCTGGGTTTGACACGACTTCTGACTGAATCACGGACATTTGAAGTGTGTAAGTCACTCAAATTACATTATTTAGACTTTTATACTGCAGTTTTACAGTAAATCAGACTGTAAGTGCTTTAATTCAAGTCAGTGATATTAATGATGGAGCTGTTTAGGCTGTTGGCTCTTTTAGCCTGTTAGCTAGCTGACCAGCCTGGTTCTAGTTAAGAACATAAGTTATCAGCCGCTCAGTTTAAACAAAAGCGGGTTCTTACTTCATCAGTACACTCGGTGCTCCATGCGAAGCGGCATAAGAGTCAAAGATTATTCACTAACAGCACAAGGGTTTGTCGTGCTGTGGTGCAGTTATACACAATACAGTTGCTGAGAGGCGGTCAGAGCTGTGCATATATCGTGGATTTAACAACAGCTTTGAACGCAGCTCAGCCAATCAGATTTTAGGACCAGAACTATACATTTTATAATATAAGATTTGGCTCATTAAAATCAGCACTGGTGTCAGAACTGTTCATATCTTTCAGGCTTTAAGCAACAATTAGGCTTTAATTTGAAAACGGCGAGTTTAGAGAGCCACAGGTTACAAGTTTCCTGTCGGACGGCGACCAGGACACGTTTTATGAGCTCCGGCGTTAAATTACCATAACAGTCTGATACCAGAAAAGACGCAGCGGGTAATGAAGATTTCCTAACTTTGGGTTCTGATACAATATAAAAAGTTTAAAGGTGCAGAAGTTATTGTGCCAATAAAGATGTTTATTATAAAGTCTCTCTCTCTCCTCATAAAACTGCAACAGCATCCTAATTTCAGCACTGATTCCTGGAGGAAGTCGCACACGGCACCGAGGGTCTCGCAGAAGTGATGAGAGACTAAATTAAATCTACAAACGAGCAGTAAACAGAGAGGACTCCAAAACAGAGATCACAATAAAGAGCCTCGGAGTCGCGCAGGGCTGCGTTAGCCGCGCAACTCTGTTTACGATCAGGTGAGCATTACAGTTACGCTTCTTTTCAACGGTATGGACCATTTCACTGAAATCATCAGAGCATTCGATGATTCGGTCTGTGTTTAAGGACCAAACGGAGGCTCTGATGCAGGATGTGAGCACCAGGCTCTATTATATTTAAGGCCATTTCCACAAATCACCATTACAGGCCACGGCAGGGGTCAGAGAACAGGCAGACAGGCTAATCTAAGACACATCATAACCATAATACACACAAACAGGCAGGCGGAGGTCAAAACCCACCACAGAGGGTTTGGTTCCCTATGTATGTACTCCGTGGCCACTTTATCAGAAACACCTACCATACACATGCACTGTGTACACTCTTAAGACGATTTAGTAAGACAATGGTTCTATATAGAACCGTCAACACTCAAAGAACCCTTTCCATGCTTGAATGGTTCTCTGTATGGTGAAATGGTTCTTCAGATTGATGGAGAATGTGTTGTATATGGTTCTATATAGCACCGAAAGGGGTTCTGCTGATGTAATATTGCCAAGCTTGTAACAACAGCAGAACCTTTTTGCTCCATTTTCAAAATTACTCATGATGACGTTGACTAAAATGACGTTCTAGCTGCCGTGCTAAAAGTCTGATGAACCATCCAAATCGTTGTTCACTTGAAATGAGTAGAACCCAAGCACCCAAAGACGCTTACAATTACAGCAACACATCAAACACAAAAAAGAACCATGAGTAGAACCATGAGTTCTATATAGAAACATTTGCATGCTTAAATGGTTCTCTGTATGGTGAAGTGGTTCTTCAGATTGATGGAGAATGTTTTGTATATGGTTCTGTATAGCACCAAAAAGGGTTTTGCTATAGTTACAAAGTTAAGCTTGTAACAACAGAAGAACCCTTTCTGGTGCTATATGGAACCATATAAAACACATTCTCCATCAATCTGAAGAACAATTTAATGATTAATATATATATATTATACATAATATATATAATATTGGAATTTACACCAATCAGGCATAACATTATGACCACCTCCTCTTTTCTACACTCATTGTCCATTTTATCAGCTCCACTTACTATATAGGTGCACTTTGTAGTTCTACAGTTACAGACTGTAGTCCATCTGTTTCTCTGATACTTTGTTAGCCCCCTTTTACCCCGTTCTTCAGTGGTCAGGACCCCCATGGACCCCCACAGAGCAGGTACTATTTGGGTGGTGGATCATTCTCAGCACTGCAGTAACACTGACGTGGTGGTGGTGTGTTAGTGCTGCTGGGGTTTTTAAACACTGTGTCCACTCACTGTCCACTCTATTAGACACTCCTACCTTGTCAGTCCACCTTGTAGATGTAAAGTCAGAGACGATAGCTCATCTGCTGCTGCACAGTTTGTGTTGGTCATCCTCTAGTCCTTCATCAGTGGTCACAGGACGCTGCCCACAGGACGCTGTTGGCTGGATAGTTTTGGTTGGTGGACAATTCTCAGTCCAGCAGTGACACTGAGGTGTTTAAAAACTCCAGCAGCACTGCTGTGTCTGATCCACTCAGACCAGCACAACACACACTAACACACCACCACCACGTCAGTGTTACTGCACCGCCCAAATAGTACCTGCTCTGTGAGGGTCCATGGGGGTCCTGACCACTGAAGAACAGGGTAAAAGGGGGCTAACAAAGTATCAGAGAAACAGATGGACTACAGTCTGTAACTGTAGAACTACGAAGTGCACCTATATAGTAAGTGGAGCTGATAAAATGGACAATGAGCGCAGAAACAAGGAGGTGGTCAGACTGTTATGGTGTAATTAATGCATGTGTTGTTGTTACTCTTAAATTAACCGACTATTAAATTCATTATTTCTTATTTCTTATTTTATTTACAAACTGCTCTGCGCAAGTCAACAGTAAAAGAAGCCTCGTGCATCTTTTACACAGTGATAGGAAACAGCAGCTCACAGAAAGCTCAGATTCTACGTGCCGATATTCTGAAAACTATAAATTTGTGAATAATATTTCGGTCCTCAGGTATTTTGACACAGTACGACACAGTCCCGCCCTCTTCGACAAAAAGTTTGAGCACCCCTGGCTCGGCAGAACGAAAGTGAATAAGTTCGTTCATTCAACCAGAAAAGACTGAGTCGTTTCCAAACGCACATCACTGTTATTTACACCTGACTCGTGTCTAATCCTCCGGCTCAGGATTATGATCATGTTTTCCTGAAGCTTCCTCACCAGATTACACTGCTGTAACCCAGAACCATCTCTCAGAGGAGAACATCACAGCGGCATCTAAAGCACATCGCCGCGGCGCGCGGAGAGAGATGTAATCCTAATGGAGAGGTGGGATTTCTACACTCTGATAATGAATGTAATTTCATTTTTATCCTCGGGACATTCGCCGCGCTGCGAGTGTGCACAGAGGCTGAGGACACATCGGGATGGACGAGTTAAACTCAGTAACTCTCTCTCTCTCTCTCACACACACACACACACACACACACACACACACACAGACATTAATTTTACCTGATTTTTTTATCACTACAATATTGACCCCTATTACCACAAAACTACTGCTGTTTCTGATGTTTTTAGTCCATGTTCATAGGTTTATAGATGACAGCATCTCAGACAGGAGCCAGCACTCATATTTTTGGGGGGGGGGTTGTGGGCCTTCTCCATCATTCTCCATCACTCTGAAGAACCCTCACAATGGAAAGAACCCCTTAATCATGCAAACAGTTGTTTGAGTGTTCATGGTTTTATATAGAACCGTTTTCTTTAATAAAGAACCCTTCAAGAACCAGACAGGAGCCAGCACTCATATTTGGTTGGTGGGGGGGGCTAAGGGTGCTATACGTCCATAGGGGGCTCCGAGTGCTCGAGCACCTGCCCCTTTGTCCCTCAGTGTCCATCATGCCCTTTTTTGTTTTTTTTTTTGCTATTGTTTTTATTATTATTATTGCATAAGAAAAGCTGCTGACTAATAATACAATAAGAGAATGATGCTAAACTGACGTTCTAGCTGTCGTGCTGATAGTTGAACCGTCCAAATCGTTGTTCAGTTGAAATGAGTAGCTTGTAAAGAACCCAAGAACCCAAAGACGCTTACAGCAACACATCAAACACAAACAGGAAAACACACTAAAACGGAGAATACACTCTTAAACATGGCTCTTCAAGGGTTCTTTAGTAAAGGGAATGGTTCTATATACCATACCATGCTGAAATGGTTCTTTGAATGTGCTGTATGTGGTTCTGTATAGAATCGTTTTTGAAAATGGTTCTATATAGCACCTAAAAGGGTTCTGCTGGTACAATGTCAAGCTTGTATCAATAGAAAAAAACTTTTCGGTGCTATACAGAACCCTGAAAAAGGTTCTAAGTAGAAACAATTACAGCACAGTCTCCATCACTCTGAAGAACCCTTTCACAATGGAAAGAACCCTTTAATCATGCAAACAGTTGTTTGAGTGTTCATGGTTTTATATAGAACCGTATTCTTTATCAAGGAACCCTTGCAGAACCATCATATATATGTGTGCAGATTAGGCTACATTTCAAAGTGCTTCACTAGACAAGCTCTGCGTGAGCAGGTTTACAGGACGAGAGGCGGGACTTTTCCCACACTTAGAACCCAAAGCCCACTGTAGTCCTTCACAACTTCAGAAAGGTTTAAGCTAGAGAACATCAGAACACTCAGCAGAACCAGCCCTCACTACCCAGCATGGGGTCATCCAGCTGTGACGTCAGCATCAGTGAGTAATCCGGCTCAAAAACACAAAAAAGCCTTTACATTACAACCAAGGGCTAAAACAGCGACATGACTCACACGTCAGATCACTCAGCAGACTCCGCCCTCACTAACCAGAGTGACTTCATTCACCTGTGACCATCCATCAGCCAGCAATCCAGCTCAAAAACACTCAAAACACACTCGCTACTGTTATATTAGCTCTCTCTTAGCCTTTAGCATTATTAGCTCTTAGTATTATTACAAAGGGTTAAAAGAGTCACGTGATTCACACATCAGAACACTCACGACAGCAAACATGCAACTCAATTGGAAATGAAAAATAAAGCCTGTTTTGCTGTGTCTGAGTTTTAGTGCTCAGTATGAACCCAACAGCACAGAAAACCAATAACGAAACATGGCGGCCTTATACTGATCATCTATTTTTACTCAGTAATAAGCAACAGAATAAACCACCATCATAATTCTTGCACTTCCAGCTCAGAAACACTCCAGACAAACAATTTCTGAAAAGCTATCTGAGGTCACATTTGTTTTCAAGATCTGAACAACCAAAAAGTTGGAATATTTTGCAGGCATACATTTTTAAATTTAAAAATATCTTTTAAAAGTAAATTTTAATTAAAAATGAGCAATTTGTAATATTTTGCAAGCACATTTTTTTAAATGTAATTATAACATTTTTTAAGTAAATTTTTGATTTAAAAAAATCAGCCAAATGAGCAAAAATTTGTAATATTTGGCAGACATAAATTTTTTAATTAAAGAATATTTTTTTAAAAGTAGATTTGGATAAAAAAATGAGCCATTTTCTAAAGTATATTTTGATCAAAAATCAGCCAAATGAGCAATAATTTTCTATGTTCTGCAGGTGTAAATTTTTCAAAAAAATAAAAATTTCATTTTTAAAAAATGTTATATTTAAATATGCCATTTCTAAAAGTACATTTTGATAAAAAATTAGCCAAATTCATAAAGATATTAAAATTCTGTGAGAAATGACATTTAAAATATAGACATATATGAGCAGCCCAGCGTCTCCTGAAAATAACACACTACGATGTGTGACTGTCTCACGTAAATACTTTATAACTGTAAATGACCACAATAGCAAATCAATTCCACCACGTTACTGTAGGATAGTAAAAGTTAAATAATCAGAAGTAAACAGTTCATTTTATAGATTCATTTAAAAATAGTTTAAATTCCAGAGAAACAGATCCCAAAACAATCCCACAGTAAATTGAGCTCCGGATCTCCACAGACCCAGCCAACGCCTCTGCTAGCCGGACCCCAACCTGTAACCAGCCCCCCAAATGAAACTGTGCCTGCTTTAATCTGTGGCCCCTCACACCCTGTCGACGCTGCACAGAGGGACGACTCTCCTCTCCAAAAACTCATTTCTCTCTCTCTCCTGCAGAGCTGCAGTAAATCTCGCCGCTTTACAGGCCTTCAGGCTGCAGGAGTTTGGGGGTTTTCATTAAAGCGCTTTCCAAATTTACTATTTCTCAACATGCTGAAAATGAGAGAGAGAGAGACAGAGAGAGAGACAGAGAGAGAGAGAGAGAGAGAGAGAGAGAGAGAGAGAGAGAGCAGTTGGTTAAATTAACCAACAAAGATCACACACCAATACTGACGAACCTGCTGTGTTTGCTTTTCTCCAGTAAAAATGCACATTTCTATCACGACCTTGACTGGAAACGGAATAAAGAGGTGTGAATAAGCAAAGAAAGAGAGAGAGTGAGAAACAGAGAAAGCAGAGAGAGAGACAAGTGATAGAGAGGGGAAAAAGGATAAAGAAAAAGACAAAAGAGAGGAAAAGGGAAAAAGAGAAAAGAGGAAGAAAGGGATAAAGAAAAAGACAAAAGAAAGAGAAACGGACAAAAAAAGAGAAAAGAGGGAGAAAGGAATAAAGAAAGAGAAAGGAGAGAATGGGGTAAAGAAAGAAAAGAGGGGGAAAGGGATGAAGAAAGAGAAAAGAGAGAAAGGGATAAAGACAAAAGAAAGAGAAAGGGTGAGAAAGAGAGAGACAGAAAGAAAGAAGAGCAGTACAAAGAAGGAGAGAGAGGGACAAAGGAACAGAGAAAGACCGAGAACGATAAAGATAGAAAAGAGAGAAAGAGAGAGTGAGAGAGATAACAGATGTATGAACATGTCAATATTTGAAAAAAGAAACAGAATCTGAGTTTAATCTGGAGTTTAATCTGGGAGTTTAAAACTGCTACACTGCTACACTGTTACACTGCTACACTGTTACATTGTTACACTGCTACACTGTTACATTGTTACACTGCTACACTGTTACACTGCTACATTGTTACACTGCTACACTGCTACACTGTTACACTGCTAAATTGGTACATTGTTACACTGCTACACTGCTAAATTGGTACATTGTTACACTGCTACACTGTTACATTGTTACACTGCTACACTGCTACACTGCTACACTGCTACATTGTTACACTGCTACACTGTTACACTGCTACACTGCTAAACTGCTACATTGATACACTGCTACACTGCTAAAGTGGTACATTATTACACTGCTAAACTGGTACATTGTTACACTGCTAAACTGGTACATTGTTACACTGCTAAACTGTTACACTGCTACACTGCTACACTGTTACATTGTTACACTGCTAAACTGTTACACTGCTACACTGCTAAACTGCTACATTGTTACACTGCTAAACTGTTACACTGCTACACTGCTACACTGTTACATTGTTACACTGCTAAACTGTTACACTGCTACACTGCTAAACTGCTACATTGTTACACTGCTAAACTGCTACACTGCTACACTGTTACACTGCTACATTGTTACACTGCTAAACTGTTACACTGCTACACTGCTACACTGCTACACTGTTACACTGCTACACTGCTACACTGTTACACTGCTACACTGCTAAACTGCTACATTGTTACACTGCTACACTGTTACACTGCTACACTGCTAAACTGCTACATTGTTACACTGCTAAACTGTTACACTGCTACACTGCTAAACTGCTACATTGTTACACTGCTACACTGCTACACTGTTAAATTGGTACATTGTTACACTGCTACACTGGTACATTGTTACACTGCTACACTGCTAAATTGGTACATAGTTACACTGCTACACTGGTACATTGTTACACTGCTACACTGCTAAATTGGTACATTGTTACACTGCTACACTGCTACATTGTTACACTGCTACACTGTTACACTGCTACACTGTTACACTGCTACACTGGTTCATTGTCACACTGCTACACTGCTAAACTGGTACATTGATACACTGCTACACTGCTAAATTAGTACATTGTTACACTGCTACACTGTTACACTGCTAAATTGGTACATTGTTACACTGCTACACTGTTACACTGCTAAACTGGTACATTGTTACACTGCTACACTGGTACATTGTTACACTGCTAAATTGGTACATCGTTACACTGCTACACTGCTAAATTGGTACATTGTTACACTGCTAAACACTGTTACACTGCTAAACTGGTACCCTGTTACAGTGCTACACTATTACACTGTTACACTGCTGAACTGTTACATTATCACACTGCTTCACTTATTGTTACACTAGTAAACAGTTATATAGTTAGAAAGCTAAACTGTTATATTGTTACACTTCTAAATTGTTACATTGTTACACTGCTACACTGTTACACTGCTACACCTCTAACTTATTCCATTCTTGGTGTTACACTGATAAGCTGTGATACTGTTACACTACTACACTGCTAAACGATTACACTGTTACACTGTTATATCGCTATACTGTTACACCGTAACACTGCACACAAACTGCAAACTCTTATGCTCTTCTTACGTATCTCCTACCCTGCTACACTGCTACACTGTGACACTGCTGCCAGAACATCTTTAGAGAGAGAGAGCGAGGGAGAGAGAGGGAGGCAGGAAGAAGAGGTCAGGAGGCAGTAAGTGAAAGTGAGAGACAGAGAGAGAGAGAGAGAGAGAGGAGAGAGAGAGAGAGAGTGTTTGGCTGCTGGTCTAACAGGCGGGTAAAAAAAAGAAAACATCTCCCTTTTTTCTCCTTCTCTCCTTAATTACCTCTCTCAGGGACATCAGACGAGTAAACACCACTTAAACAGCCAGCTGGGAGAGAGAGAGAGAGAGAGAGAGAGAGAGAGAGAGAGAGAGAGAGAGAGAGAGAGAGAGAGAGAGAGAGGCACAGCACTATCACAGTATGTTAATACCTCAGTATAACAGTACAAGGCTGATTTATAGTTCTGCAGGGAGGCATGCAGAACCCTGAAGAACCCTTCAGGGACGCATTAATGTTCTCCTGGGACTAAAAAATACACGTCTGTAATTTTTAGTTAATTTTCATTCACATACTTAAAGTAAATACTTCAACTCTGAAAGTCCTGCAGTGATACTCTGATGATCTGGTTAGAAAACAAAGAGCTCAAATCTTAAACTGGGAAACTGTCCAATCAGGATCGTTTTCTCTGTGGTTGCTAGGCGGCTACAGCCGACTGAGCTCTCTCATTGGTCCAACTCATAATTAATTTTTCCAAAAAAAAAAATGTCCAACTTCTCTTCATCCCTTACACTCTTAAAAAGAGATTGTTCTTCAAGGGTTCTTTAGTTAAAACAATGGTTCTATATAGAAACAGTAACTTCCAAAGAACCATTTGCATGCTTGAATGGTTCTTTGCATGGTGAAATGGTTTTTCAGATTGTGGTGTATATGGTTCTACATAGCATCAGAAAAGGTTCTGCTATTGTTAACAGCTTGACATCATAACAATGGAAGAACCCTTTTGGTGCTATTTGGAAATAAGATATAGAACCTTTATGAAAAAGGTTCTACATAACACCAAAAAGGGTTCTGCTCTTGTTACAAGCGTGACATTGTAACAACAGAAGAACCCTTTTTGGTGTTATGTAGAACTAAGATACAGAACCTTTTCGAAAAGGGTTCTATATAGAAGAACTATATAGAACCAAGATGTTTATAGAATCAGGATATAGAACCTTTTTGAAAAAGGTTCTATATAGCACCAAAAAGGGTTGGATTCTGCTATTGTTACAAGCCTGACATCATAACAATAGAAGAACCCTTTTTGGTGCTATATAGAACCAGGATATAGAACCTTTTTTGAAAAGGGTTCTACATAGCACCACAAAGGGTTCTTCTATTGTTACAATGTCAAGCTTGTAACACCAAAAAAGGTCCTGCTATTGTTACAAGCTTGACATTGTAAAAGTAGAAGAACTCTTTTTGGTGCTATGTAGAACCCTTTTCAAAAAGGTTCTATGTAGAACCTTATATAACACATTAATCTGAAGAACCATTTCAACAGGCAAAGAACCCTTTAATAATGCAAATGGTTCTTTGCGTGTAGTTTCTGTTACTGTGCCTTTAGGACTGATATCCATGTAAATGAGCTCTGTTCTGATTGGCTGCCCTGTTTTGTACCTCACTCAAAAAGCAGTCCAGGCTGAAACACTCCTTATAACTTCAGTGGGAGTGGGCGGAGCCTAAACTGCTATAGGCCAAAGTGGATAAACGTAAATGTGATGGGTTTTTGTGACATCACAAAAGGAAATTTAGCTTTTCTGTGATACGGCCCTTTAACCAAAAAACACGGTGAAGGTTTGTGTGTTTTTGGGTTAGAGGCAGTTTAATCTTAAATTATGTAAACTGTGCACACACACACACACACACACACACACACACTCACTCAGACACACACACACACACACACTCACTCAGACACACACACACTCACTCAGACACACACACACTCACACTCGTCTGCAGAGCCACCTAAAGCTGCAGAATTTTAAACGTGTGATTAATGTTTTTATCCCGCGGCGCAGGAGGCAGGAGGCAGGAGGCAGGAGGCAGAATTCTGTTTCTTTTTTTTACTATTTCGTTTGAAATTTTGATATTTCGTTTGAAAGCCAATATCACACGTCTCTCCTCCAGCTTTTCCACAAAACATTCCAGCAAGATTACACTCCTCCCTCGCTCCCTCCATCCATCCGTCCCCGTGCAGAGGGGAGGAGAGGAACACGCACAGGTACGGCACGGCCGGCTTATCGGGGCAAAGCAGACAGAGTTATCTTAGAGCCTGGAGCAACCAAACCACTGTTCATACCTACCAGAGAGAGAGAGAGAGGGAGAGAGAGAGAGAGAGAGAGAGAGAGAGAGAGAGAGAGAGGGGAGAGCGAGGGAGAGAGAGAGAAGGATGGATGGAGAGAGACAGGGAAGGGGGAGGGGATGATGGATGGAGAGAGACAGAAAAGAGAGAGAGAGAGAGAGAGAGAGAGGAAAGAAAAAAGGATGGATGGAGAGAGAGAGGGAATAGAAAAGAATGGATGAAGAAAGAGAGAGAGGACAGAGTGAGAGGACAGAAAATGGGAAAAGAGAAAGAAAGGAAGAGAAAGAGGGAGAAACGGAGAGAAGATAGAAAGAACAAATACAGACAGAGCGAAAGACAAAGAAAGAAAGAAAGAGCAGATGTAGCAAGAATGAACAAGAGATAGACAGAATGAAAGAAAGAGAGGGAGGAGACAGAGACAGAATGAGGGAAAAGGAGTGAGAGAGACAGAAATATAGAGATGGAGAAAGGGAGGGAGAGGAGAGGGAGAGAGGAAGAGAGAGAGAGAGAGGGAGGAAGAGGAAGGAGGGAGAGTGAGTGAGAGGAGAGAGAGAGAGAGAGAGAGAGAGAGAGAGACAGAGAAAGAACAAATAGAACTACTGAGTGAAAGAGAAGGAGGTGAAGATCGGGAGAGAGAGAAAAAGGGAGAAATGGAGAAAGGACAGCAAGAAAGAACAAACAGAGATAGAGTGAAAGAAAAAGAAAGAAAAGAAACAAACAAACAAACAAACAGGAGATCAAAAGAAAGACTGACAGAATGAAAGAAAGAAAGCGAGAGAGAGAGAGAGAGAGAGAGAGAGAGAGAGAGAGAGAGAGAGAGGACAGATGGGCTGGGCCACACACACTCAGTGCCCGCTGTAGCCTCTCCAGCCGCTCCTCCTCTCCCAATAACATTAGAGCAGCGTGAAATGTCACCAGCCAAACCCCTTTATCTCTATCTCTCTCTCTATCGCTCTCTCTCTCGCTTTCTCTCTTGCTCTCTCTCTGTCCCTCTCCCTCTCTCTCTCTCCCTCTCTCTTTCTTTCTCTTCTTGCACTCTCTTTCTCTCTCTCTCTCTATCATATGATGAAGACAGTAAATGTCACACGTACATCATCACAGATATGTGTGTATGTGTGTGTGTGTGTGTGCGTTTGTGTATGTGTTTGTGTGTGTGTGTATGTGTGTGCGTGTGTATTTGTGTCCGTGTGTGTGTGTATTTGTGTCCGTGTGTGTGTGTATTTGTGTCCGTGTGTGTGTGTGTGTGTGTGTGTGTATTTGTGTCCGTGTGTGTGTGTGTGTGTGTGTGTGTATTTGTGTCCGTGTGTGTGTGTGTGTGTGTATTTGTGTCCGTGTGTGTGTGTGTGTGTGTGTGTGTATATTTGTGTCCGTGTGTGTGTGTGTGTGTGTGTGTGTGTGTGTATTTGTGTGTGTGTGTGTGTGTGTGTGTGCGTGTGTATTTGTGTCCGTGTGTGTGTGTGTGTGTGTGTATTTGTGTCCGTGTGTGTGTGTGTGTGTGTGTGTGTGTGTGTGTGTATTTGTGTCCGTGTGTGTGTTGTACAGAAAGTTACACAGTCTGAAACGCTGAGTAACGGTGAATGTAACGCTGTGTTTAGTGAAGGAGGAGTTATTAGTGCTGAAAGTGTTAATGAGCTGCGTTTGTTACAGACGTCCACACCGACACAGACACATCATTCAAACATATTTTCTACTCACATTAGCATTTTAATTCCTTATAAAACGATTTCTGTCCATCATACAGTTTTAATGTGATGAAAAAAATCTGTCCACATACAAAATAAAGAAATCTGTCCACATTTGTGGTTTTACAACATTTTCAAAACCATTCTGTCCAAATTATTGATTTTATATTGTTTTAAATGAATAGTGTCTACAATTTTCAAAAATGCATAATTTTCAAAAACTTTCTGCACATAATGCACATAATATCTTTTTTATTTTTTTTTTACTTGCAAAACGTTCTGCCCATATTACAGTTTTTACATCATTCGTAAACCTTTTCTGTCTAAATTAGCAATTTTACATCCTTTTCAAAAGATTTTCTGCATTTTCACATTATTTCCATCTGCATTTTGTAAATGTTTTCTGTTTACAAAAATGTTATATTTAAGCAATGGAACACGAGAGGGAGTGTGTTATCGCGAAATAACATCACGGCTGTGATTTGGTTAAATAAATAAATTAAATAAATACAGTAATAAATTAATAAACTGGGCCGTGAACGCGGCGTTTAATATGCTTTAATGTTCGCAGTTCCTTCACCAAATTATAGTTCCTTAACGAGCAGCTTGTTGCTACGTCAGAGTAACGAGCTCCGCCCACTCACTGCACAGCCGGCAGTTCGTTCTCCAGCTCCTCACACTAAATTCCCAAACTGTCATCACCACTGAGCAGCTTTTCAGTCGGCAGCTGTGACAGAAGAACAGCTAAACAACCTGGAATCAGCCAGAAATGAACCCAATACCATTCGCCAAACGTGTAGTCTGATCTTCAGAGTCTGACCAAATCAGACTGAGCCATAAAACTGCCGCAATATCAAGCTCAGCTCAGTTTTGTCAGTTTTTGCCAGATCAGTATTAATGTTGTTTTGTTCCAGCCAGTCTGTAAAGCATCTTACAGCCCATTTAGTTTGGCGAATGGTGTTGGGTTCATTTCTGGCTGATTCCAGGTTGTTCAGCTGTTCTTCTGTCACAGCTGCCGACTGAAAAGCTGCTCAGTGGTGACGACAGTTTGGGAACTTAGTGTCGTCTCATCTTCAGAGTCTGACCAAATCGGCTGTCGGTCAAATGTGATCTTAAAAGTGTCCATTTTCTGTTTGTGCACAAAGTAAGAAGTAAAAACGTTCAAATGGCTCGAGCGTCTCCTACAGCTGTCACAGTCGTTGCTTAGTGGAGTGATACAGTGTTTGTTACAACATTTCTCAACCAATCAGCTTGCGTGGCCGGAACTAACTGTTGTATAAATGGTCAAAACGTGTTCTGTCCACTTTTTCACATTGATTTTACATCATTTTCAAAAAAGATTTGTCCACATTAGTGATTTCACATAATTTGCAAAACATTTTTAGTCCACATTCACAGTTTTGCATTGTTTTCAAAACTTTGTCTTCTTTAATGATTTTACAATGTTCTCAAAATGCTTTCCGTCCACACCAGAACTGGGCGGCAGTAAAACTTCACTAAAGGCTGAGCCAGGAAGCTGACACTATTTCCTCCAAGCTGACTGACTTTGGTTTGGGCTATCAAAGATGACCACGCCAGATGGCTTTAACTGGCCATAAAGGAGTGAATGCAGAGTGCTTTGTCTTGTGCAGAGAAATGCTGTGTGCATATTGTCTATAAATATATTCTATTTTTTATTTTTCAAATTCATGGACATGCACTGACAAGGTGCCAAGAGAGGGCTAGCAAACACCATGAGAACGTTAGAGCAAACAACCACACAGCAAATACTGTAGATAATGTCAGCAAGGTTGTAGGTTAGCAAATGATAACTACAATCGCTGCTGTGAAGCTAACCAGGCGCTTGCACAAACATTAGCACACGGACAAAACAACTGTTGGTTCTACGAAGCAGCAAAAACAAGTTAAGATTGACCACCTGTCAAGCAGAAACAGAGCAGCCTCCTCATCCCCTTTCAAGCCTTTCACCTCTATGAAGCTGCATTTTCCCGTTCCACCTTAACTGGTGAAGCAGCTTCATTCAGGTGACGGAATCAAACTGCTGCACGATTTAAGATGGAACTGGAAAATGCGAGTAGGAAGCCAACTTAAGCCTCGTCAACTCTCGGAGGTCTCTCTGCCACTGAAATGCCCTCGCCTGATCTAAGAACTTCTTTCTCAATCTTGGTTCTTCAGATTGTCTCCTCTTTGGCTGCTTTTTAGCCATCGTTCCATCTTACGTGGAGTTCAGCACATTGCCCCTCCCCTTCCCCCTGTCCTGTGTATGAGCAAGAGTGCCCCCTGTTGCTGATTGGCTGGAATAGTGTACTGTGTAACTTGTCCCGAACCAGAGCCAGGGCTGAGTATGAACACCATATTTATTTTCCAGCGCACACAGAACGGAGAGCTAGCAGAAGGTGAGGAGACACGATTTTAAACACCGGACTGAAATCGTACTCTGCACCTTATAGGATGTTTCGTCTTTCTGTAAAACAACACTAAAAAGTGAGAAGTTAACTTCATATTACGAAGTGACTTATTACACAGCTGTTTTTTAAAGTTAACTGAACTTCAGGACACTAAAGTTCAACCAACTCAAAAGTTCTAACTCCCTTTTCTAGTTCTGCATCTCAGTTAGGTAAACTAGCTGGGACTCATTCCATCACACAATCCCATCAGGCTTTTTCTCCTCTTAGGCTTCCAGATATGGACAGCTGTGGCTTTGCTGGGCTTCAAACTCATGATCTCCTGATGCTGGGAGGAATTATTAGACTGTTTCACAACATGTGACCGAGCCTGGCCAAAGCTCCGACCTCCATTTTTGTTGTTTTTCAGTTTTTGACATAATTTGAAAATGCCTGTAGTCCTTTACACTGTGTGTAAATTTCACGATGAATGGGCCAAAAGAAACGGCCCAAAATTACTTGGAAAAAAGTCTGGTTCCATTGACTTACATTAAAAGTAAAGCATGCTTTTTTCCTTCTCCTGTAAAGTTACTAATTAGAAGATACAAGGTTTCGTTTCAACAGCAGCAATATTTTCTACAGTGTATTAAACATTTGTAGACACTGTGCATCATCAGGTGTTCCTGAGTGTTCTTCTGTAAAGTCTCTGTTCTAGTGCGGTTCTGCGCTCTTCCTCACATTAACTGAGATCTTCCTCGTCTCCTCTTCTGTAGAGTCTCTGTTCTAGTGCGGTTCTGCGCTCTTCCTCACAGTAACTGAGATCTTCCTCGTCTCCTCTTCTGTAGAGTCTCTGTTCTAGTGCGGTTCTGCGCTCTTCCTCACAGTAACTGAGATCTTCCTCGTCTCCTCTTCTGTAGAGTCTCTGTTCTAGTGCGGTTCTGCGCTCTTCCTCACAGTAACTGAGATCTTCCTCGTCTCCTCTTCTGTAGAGTCTCTGTTCTAGTGCGGTTCTGCGCTCTTCCTCACATTAACTGAGATCTTCCTCGTCTCCTCTTCTGTAGAGTCTCTGTTCTAGTGCGGTTCTGCGCTCTTCCTCACAGTAACTGAGATCTTCCTCGTCTCCTCTTCTGTAGAGTCTCTGTTCTAGTGCGGTTCTGCGCTCTTCCTCACAGTAACTGAGATCTTCCTCGTCTCCTCTTCTGTAGAGTCTCTGTTCTAGTGCGGTTCTGCGCTCTTCCTCACAGTAACTGAGATCTTCCTCGTCTCCTCTTCTGTAGAGTCTCTGTTCTAGTGCGGTTCTGCGCTCTTCCTCACATTAACTGAGATCTTCCTCGTCTCCTCTTCTGTAGAGTCTCTGTTCTAGTGCGGTTCTGCGCTCTTCCTCACATTAACTGAGATCTTCCTCGTCTCCTCTTCTGTAGAGTCTCTGTTCTAGTGCGGTTCTGCGCTCTTCCTCACATTAACTGAGATCTTCCTCGTCTCCTCTTCTGTAGAGTCTCTGTTCTAGTGCGGTTCTGCGCTCTTCCTCACAGTAACTGAGATCTTCCTCGTCTCCTCTTCTGTAGAGTCTCTGTTCTAGTGCGGTTCTGCGCTCTTCCTCACATTAACTGAGATCTTCCTCGTCTCCTCTTCTGTAGAGTCTCTGTTCTAGTGCGGTTCTGCGCTCTTCCTCACATTAACTGAGATCTTCCTCGTCTCCTCTTCTGTAGAGTCTCTGTTCTAGTGCGGTTCTGCGCTCTTCCTCACATTAACTGAGATCTTCCTCGTCTCCTCTTCTGTAGAGTCTCTGTTCTAGTGCGGTTCTGCGCTCTTCCTCACAGTAACTGAGATCTTCCTCGTCTCCTCTTCTGTAGAGTCTCTGTTCTAGTGCGGTTCTGCGCTCTTCCTCACAGTAACTGAGATCTCCCTCGTCTCCTCTTCTGTCTTCAGTGTGTGAAATGAGGAACAGTCACTCTTCACTCCAAACTCTTGGGAAACTGGGCGAGTTTTCAGATTTACAGATCTGCTGCAGCTCATTGGAAAGTTTTTCAGAGGAATCCAGGGCAGAGTTACAGTTTCTAGGCTGTGAAGGACCAACTGGGTGAACCAGTCTGCTACAGCGCCACCCTGAGGCAGAGCAGTGCTGCAGCTCTAGTTAGTTAAGAACACCAGAGACAGAAGCTGATTGTGGGGGAAGCAGATAAACAATGAGCTTCACTGAATCTGGATTTGAGCTTCTGTTATTTCATAACGGACAGCATAACATCATTATTTTTAGTTTATCTTCAGGGACCCCCAGAATTTTGATTTCAGGGAATTCAGGACCAAGAGGTTAATTAGGGGGTCCAGGGCCCCCTGTATTTCCCACCTTGGTCCCAGCTAGTAGAGAAAATGAGTAAAAAGTCTGTCAATTTCTATATTATTTACCAAACTGAGATACAGAACTAAAAAATTAAGAACTAATTTTAGAACTAATTAAGAACTAATTTTTAATTTTTGTACAGACAACAATAACTTTATCAAATTCACATCATAATAAAACATCTCTTCTACTTACAAACACAAATGTGGTCTGGATTGAAAGTTTAGAATCTGCATTTTCCACACAGTTTCTCAGTTTCCTTCAAAAATAATTCCTATAAAAATAAAACATGACTTTTTGATGACCGACGATGTCTCAGGATGGCGTCTAAGGGTTAAATTAGAGGATACGCAGTGTAGGTCACTCCACTCAGTCCAGCTAAGAGGAAATGTGCCAGGCACACTCATCACGGACTGATCTAACGCCAAAACCTGCGCTGTGCTGGTACTCCACCCAGAACTCTACAGCAAGGTCACCGAGGTCTCGGGCAGCGCATGTGTGAGAGTCTCGCGCGTGTGTGTAAAGGAGCCAGAACTCTGCGGGTCGGACGCCACGCCGAGGAGTAATAACCCTCCGAACCAGACAGCAGCGCAAGCCTCAATCCATCACAACCCCTCTCCACAGGGCCTGCAGAGGTCATCGCTGCTGGCATCGCAGGCGACTGCCAGAGCTCCACCGAGGAGAATCCTTCAAAACCTTCCACTCTTCACACTCTCAGATCCTCCAAAGATCTCAAACTCCTCTCAGAGGACGCCTCATTCAGCAAAACTGATAAATACAGCATTATTATGGCTTTACTTTATTATCATTTATGTTACTTACTTTTACTGTTTCATCATTTGATCTTTATTTTTGTTTTAGTACTGTTTCTCACTTTGGCCCAGTCCCATTTCACCCCTCGCCCCTACCACTCAGCCCTACCCCTCTGTTTTGCACGTTCACGTCTAGTAGTAGGGTGTCCCGATTCTTGTTGAGATAGAGGGGTGGGGTGAAGTGTTGGGGCTACATGACCCTCCAAATGGAGGTTTTTCAGAGACTCCAAACAGAGAGTTATGGGAAAAAAAAAGAAAAAGTGGCAAGATGGCTGAACAAGAGACCAAAGAAACACACAAATGTGAGAATTTTCTCAGTTAAAAAAATTATGATAACCACAGTTTTATCTTAGTCTAATGTCATTTCTTCATTGCAAACATTTAAAAATCTCTAGTAGTGCTGATGTCCCAGTAGCTCGCTGAATTTCCCGTTCCACCTTCCACCATTTAAGGTAGAACGGAAAAATTTGAACGAGAATCTGGTGAATATCTGACTTCAGCTTCGTATCACTGAAGAATTAGTGGTGGGTGATAATAAATAATTGCCCCCCTCTTTGAAGGCATATGATGCCCTAAATGTAACTAAAGCCCAGCAGTGAGGAGCTGAACTTTACCCTCCTCTGCTGTCACTGCAGACTGGCAGGGTCGCCTACAGAGCAGCGCTGGTAGCTGTTAATGAAGTGATGCTCTTTTTATTTGAGGGTCCCATTTCAGAGGGAAGATTTCAGCCACCTCCCTGTAACTCAGCTCCAAGGGGCGACACTCAAAAACAAGGGGTAGGGGTAAAAATAAGAAATGGGATTGAGCCTTTATCTTTTGTTCTTAATCTGCTCAGTAGTTTTACTTTTATTACACATTTCTAGCTTTTATTTTTACGTACTATTTTACTAATGATTTAATTTAATAATAATATTTTATTTTCTTTACACTTTTACTATCACACGTATATTTAACCTTTTCAATCCCTCTTTTTCTGTAAATGAGGGTCACCCTTAATGAATGAGTTTACATAAAGGTTAATTGAAGTGGACATATCTGAGGTCATTCTCTTAAATTCTCCTTTAAAGTCTCTTCATATAACATGATCTTCATATGTTTCATATCTAAATGCTCCGTTATCTTCATCACTGCTTTCCAAAACTGCTGCAGCAGCTTCAGCAGCTGTAAACTCTCTGCACGCCGTTTCACACGAGTCTCCGATGTGGACTGAATGAAGAATCGGTGTGATGGTCAGTCCTTAGTGATTTCCTGAGTGTTCATTGGTCAGTTTCACACAGAATGTAGACAAACACACGACTCCACCAGTTCCACATGGTGAGAGGCAGATGACGTGTATCTCAGCCCCTCTTCATAGGCTCATAACTCCGGATGTGAGTCTCGTATGATCTCGTGATAAGATGGAATGGAAAGGGCGACTCTACAGATTCAGGAAGTGTTTGAACTGGATTTCTGAGCTGGATCATCACAAAGATACAGAAACAGATACAGAAACAGAGAATCTGACAGGATCGTTGGTCCCTCAGAATTAGGGCTGTCCAAGGTTTTGCATTAATAATGAGTGAACGCAATAAGACATTAACGAATTGTTTTAATGCTGCTCATTTGAGATGTGGAGTGGGGTTTTATGGACTGATGGTGTAAATGTGTAATTAGGATTACTTGGATGGTGTGAAGCAGAAAGTTTAACGAGCTTCTAAGACTGAGCTTTGGTGGTGTGTCTGCAGATTCTTTGAGGAACTGAAAGTGAGTCTCCTGAAAAGAATGGAAGCTGGAATAAAGGTGAAGAGTGACTCACTGACTCACACAGCTGAGAGTAGATTTAGCTGCTGAAGCTTCTGTGTTAAATTTGTTTTCTGGCACTGAAAAATTAATAACTTGTACTTAAGTTAAAGGGTGGTTTCTGACTTTCACACAATATTCTATTTACACCCAAATGCACGCAGATAATACAGGGACAGTGTTCAGAAACTGACCAATGATAAATGGGGTAGAGGAGGGCTGACAGAATGAGCAGACTGACCACTATCTGTAACTGAACATCTATACAGAAGGTGTTTCTAATAAAGCGGCCAGTGAGTGGACATACAGAGCAGATGTTTCAATTAAAGTAGCCAGTGAGTGGACGCACAAGGTAGGTGTTTCTAATAAAGTGGCCAGTGAGTGGACGCACAAGGTAGGTGTTTCTAATAAAGTGGCCAGTGAGTGGACGCATAAGGTAGGTGTTTCTATTAAAGTGGCCAGTTAGTGGACATACAGAGTAGATGTTTCTAATAAAGTGGCCAGTGAGTGGACGCACAATGTAGGTGTTTCTAATAAAGAGCCAGTGAGTGGACATTTAAGGTAGGTGTTTCTAATAAAGTGGCCAGTGAGTGGAAGTACAATATAGGTGTTTTTAATAAAGTGGCCAGTTAGTGGACATTCAAGGTAGGTGTTTCTAATAAATAGGCCAGAAACTGGATGTACAAGGTAGGTGTTTCTAATAAAGTGGCCAGTGAGTGGATCACAATGAAGGTGTTGCTTATAAAGTGGCCAGTGAGTGGACATACACAGTACATATTTCTAATAAAGTGGCCAGAAAGTGTACGTACAAGGTGGGTACTTCTAATAAAGTGCACAGGGAGTTTAGACGGCAAAAGAGTTTCTGGAACATTTCCGCTGACCGCTCCAAACCCAAGCCCTGTCATGTCCCCAGTGCTAAAAGCCACTCGTCTTCTTTCCCTGTCATCCCTTCATTCTCTCTCTTTCTCCTTCACCTCTTCTCCTCCCCTCCTGTTCTCCAGCTGTCTGTTAGTAGACTATCCTTCACCCAGGGGCCGACATCAGCAAAAAAAAACCCTCAGCAACAAAAGCCCTGGTTGCAGAATGTCTAAATCATGATCCCCATGAGCACCATATCCTCCTGTGTACAGCTGTGTGAACAGCATCATGGACAGCCTTACAAACAGCATCATACACAGACCAGCCATAACATTAAAACCTCGAAAAATCCTCGTATCTACACTCTGTCCATTTCATCAGCTCCACTGACCACATAGTTTCACTCTGTAGTTCTACAGTTACAGACTGTAGTCCATCTGTTTCTCTGATACTTTGTTGCCCTGTTCTTCAAATGTTCAGGACCCCCATGGACCCTCACAGAGCAGGTACTATTTGGGTGGTGGATCATTCTCAGCACTGCAGTAACACTGACGTGGTGGTGGCGTGTTAGTGTGTGTTGCGCTGGTCTGAGTGGATCAGACACAGCAGTGCTGCTGGAGTTTTTAAACACCTCAGTGTCACTGCTGGACTGAGAATAGTCCACCGACCAAAAATATCCAGCCAACAGCGTCCTGTGGGCAGCGTCCTGTGACCACTGATGAAGGACTAGAGGATGACCAACACAAACTGTGCAGCAGCAGATGAGCTATCGTCTCTGACTTTACATCTACAAGGTGGACTGACAAGGTAGGAGTGTCTAATAGAGTGGACAGTGAGTGGACACAGTGTTTTAAAACTCCAGCAGCACTGCTGTGTCTGATCCACTTGCACCAGCACAACACATACTAACACACCACCACCACGTCAGTGTTACTGCAGTGCTGAGAACGACCCACCACCCAAATAGCACCTGCTCTGTGGGGGTCCATGGGGGTCCTGACCACTGAAGAACAGGGCAACAAAGTATGCAGAGAAACAGATGGACTACAGTCTGTAAGAAACTATATGGTCAGTGGAGCTGATAAAATGGACAGTGAGTGCCGATACAAGGTTTTAATGTTATGGCTGGTTTATATACATGCTTTAAGTGACATAGACACTACATAACCAGCATCAAACAGGCCTTAAGAACAGCTACATAACAACTTATGAATCATGTAATATGTGCTTTCTGAATGACATCACACACGCTTCATGAGCAGCTTCATATGTGGCTAATGAATATCATATCTGCCTGTTAATGCAGTCATGCAGCTCTTATGAACCGCATCATACAGGCTTTACAAACAACATCATACATGCCATTTGAACAGCTTCACACAGGCCTTATGAACACAGTCCCACAGCATCATACAAGCCTCATAAAAATCAAGATACACGCCTTATAAACAGCCTCTTGTACACTTTATGAAGAATGTCACGTATGCCTTATTAAAATCATCATAGACATGTCACGAAAAGTGACATACAGGATTTGTGAAATGCAAAATAAAGGATCACCACCAAACATTCAGGCTGCCGTCATGAAACTTTACACAGCTTATGAAAAGTGACATTCATGCCTTATAAACAGCATCATACACAATTTACAAGAATCATTATTTACACTATATGGCCAAAAATATGTGGATACCCCTCCAAATTACTGAGTTGGGGTGTTCCAGCTACACCTACTGCTAACAGGCGCTAACAGGATACCACCGTTGCCAGTTGAACCTTTTTGCCCTGATAGATCTGCCCCAGACAACTATAAGTGCTATTGTTGTGAAATGGAAGCATCTGGATGCAACAACGGCTCCAAACTCACAGAGCAGGTCTGCCGAGTGCTGAAGCGCATAAAAACCGCCTATCCTCTGTTGGATCAGCCACTACAGAGCTCTGGAAACAACATCAGCACAAGAACTGTGTGTCAGCAGCTTAATGAAATGAGTTTCAATGGCTGAGCAGCTCCACACAAGCCTAAGATCACCATGCGCAATGCCAAGTGTCGGCTGGAGTGGTGTAAAGCGCCGCCACTGGACTCTGGAGCAGTGGAAACTGTTTTGTAACGAACAAAACGCTAATTAGAAAACAGTCAGATTACAACTACCAGCGTTGATACCTAGTTAGCCGTTTTAACTCTGTACAGATTGACTTACAACAAATGTAAGCGTGTATTCCCATCCAGTTATATACAAAAGCTGTTCCCCAAAAACCGTTCAATATTAATTATATAAAAGTTACAGTTCTTACAAAAGTTCTCTAAAAAGACTCTAAGGCTACGTTTACACAGCAGGTAAAAGGGGCCCAAATCCGATCATTTTCTCCATATGTGACACAGATCTGTGTCTGTGTGAACAGATAAACACACTGAATCTGACATTTTCAATTCCGATTTGAGACGCTTTCATATGTGGTACTGAAATCCGATACGTATCCGATCCGCGGCAATGCGACTCAGTCTGAACAGCCAGATCAGAATTCATGCCTCTTTTACGTCAGTCCAACTCCACATTCGTCATAATTTTGCGCTGCTGAGACTCAGAAACATTTAGCCTGATGTTTCTGTACAAAAAATTATTAGAGACTTACGGCAACCGTTCTGTGTTCGAAGAGGTTTTGAACGGAACGGCCGAAAGTTTAAAGAATCCGAGGACACGAAAGAAGTGGCCGCAGCCGAAAAACGTGCCCTTTTTACGGTGAACTCAAACACATTCTGGGTGATGAGTCCAGCTGTCACCCATTGGAACTTCATAATCGCTCCTGTGATGCTGGCGAAGACGAATCTGAAGCTCCGGGAGCGACTGGCGTTCGCGGCCGTCATGATTGTTTATCTCTGGACGAGCCACGTGAAGCTCTGTTCTTTTGCGCATGCGGGTCGGTTTAGGAGCTGATCTGTTCAGACTGATGTCGCATAGAGATCACATTTAAAAGATAATGTGAACAGCCAAACAAAAAAATCAGATTTGGTGAGAAAATCAGAATTGGGCCACTTTTACCTGCTGTGTAAACGTAGCCTAAGTGAGAGTCTCTAGGCCAGCAGCAAGAAAACTGGATCACTCTCACCAGGTGAAGCGTTGAGTCCCAAGTCTGTGGTTCCAAGAGATGAAAGGGAAGTAACAAACTCGTCCAGAATTACTCCGATGTCCAAGCCAGTTGGCGATGCCAGCTCATGTAGACCCTAACCCTAACCGATATTCCTGGGCTTATGTTCGTTCTCTGTTTGGAAATTTCTTTTTCTGGTTTTGAGCTTCAAGTCCTCAAAACTTCAGAAATTAATACACTTGCCTGCGAAACTGTTCTCAAACACAATATCGCTGTTGTCGGAACAAAACCTGTTATCTCCACAATGGTGACTTTACAGGAGAAGGAAAAACCTTTTTACTTTTAATGGAAGTCAATGGAACCAGACATTTTTCCAAGTCATTTTGGGCCGTTTCTGTTAGTCTATTCTTCATTAAATTTACACACAATGTAAAGAACAACAGGTATCTTTAAATTATGTCAAAAACTGAAAAACGACAAAAATGGAGATACGAGGTTTTGTTCCGACAGCAGTGATACATAAATCTTCTAATTCAGCTGAAACTTACACAGGACATAAAAACCAAAGGTTTTCCCAACTCAAAGGCTTCTAATAATGAAATCAGCAACAACAGACTGTTTGTACCTGTGGTCTGACTCTCAGTAACCTTTTTCTTCTTTTTTGTTAATACCTGGTAGTACAACTCCCCGTGGCCCCCTAGTGGTGGGAGTAGAGTCAAGCCCCTTAGAATACAGGCACCCAGGTAAGCATGGGAATGGTTACAGTTTGGTGGAGGAGGGATAATTGGCTGGGGCTGTTTTTCAGGGTTTGGGCCCCTTAGACTACGTTCACATTACAAGCCTCATTGCTCAAATCAAATTTTTTTGCTCAAATCCAATCTCTCTGGCTGCGTTCACATTACCAGGTTGAAGTGGCACAAATCCGATTTTTTGCCCTAATGTGACTAAACTAGTGTGAACCGTCCTGTCAGAGAGATCAGATTTGAGCAAAAAAACGGATTTGAGCAACAATATAATTGTTGGCTATGGCTATGTAATGTGAACGTAGCCTGTGACACGATGGTTCACACTCGTTTAGGTAAGTGATTCAAATCTGTCATTAATGTGACGAACCGGCGTCCTGAAATGACCCTCATGAGCTCATCCTACTCAGTAACGTCACGTGAATGAATCACGTTCATCATCAGCACAAACTAACGAGCAGAACGAGCTTCGCTGAGAAGATCATTAACTCTGATCAGCTCTCAGCTTCATTATTAGAGCGAGACGAAGGAGAAAAAGGTGAGATGAGCTGCTTTTCCACCGTTTACAGGCTTTACCTTCTGTTCGGCGCTGTTGCCATGGTAACGCTGAATGATGGCGCAGCGCAGCGGAGAAAAAGCAAATGAATTCCGATCTGACTGTTCACTTTAAGGTCGCATGGCCACGAATCGGATACGTATCCGATCTAGGACCACATATGAAAGTGGCTCAGGTTGGGTTTGAAAAGATCAGATTTGCGTGTCCACACAGCTCTGAAAACATCAGATCTGAGTCACATTAGGGCCAAAAATCTGATTTGTGCCACTTCAGCCTCGTAATGTGAACGCAGCCTTAGTTGCAGTGAAGGGCGACGTTAAAGCTACAGTACACAAAGCTATTTTACACAGTTATCTGCTTCCAGCTTTGAGTCAGCAATTTGGGGAACAGCCTTTCCTGTTCAGCATGACTGAGACCCTGTGCACAAAGCAGCTCCATAAAGATAGATAGATAGATAGATAGATAGATAGATAGACAGATACTTTATTGATCCTGAAGGAAATTTAGCAATAAAGACATGGAGTGACCAGTTTAGCGTGGAGGAACTCCAGCGGCCCTGACCTCAACCCCACTGAACACCTTTGGGATGAACTGGAATGTTGATTGTGAGCCAGAACCTCAGTGTCTGACCTCACAAATGCTCTGTTGACCGAATGGACACAAATTCCCACAGACTCACTCCAAAGTCTTGTGGAAAGCTTCCCAGAAGAGTGGAGGCTGTTACAGCTGCAATAGGGGGTGACTCCAAATTAACGCCTATGGTTCTGGAATGGGAAGCTCATATAGGTGTGATGGTCAGGTGTCCACATACTTTTGGCCATACAGTGTATGTCTTATGAATACAGTGCCGGTGGCTCCAGCCCCAAAAGGGGCAACTTGACAGCATCAACCACACAGCATCATATGCGCCTCAGAACAGCCACTAGATCTTAATGCTGGTGCCGTCAAAGCGCACGGCCTGATGGGAAATCTTTCGGACTGCTTTGCTGAGGAGTTTGTTTTGAGCAGATGGTGCTGGGAGGATCAGGAGGCTCGGCTTGTTCTGTTGTTCTGGTCGTAGCTAATAAATCTGGGCCTGATTAGGGGCTTCGACTCAGACGGCACTCAAACAACTCTGTGTCTCTCGGCTTCCACCTGAACCTCTCTCTCTCTCTCTCTCTCTCTCTCTCTCTCTCTCTCTCTCTCTCGCTCTCTCGCTCTCTCTCGCTCTCTCGCTCTCTCTCTCTCTCTCTCTCTCTCTCGCTCTCTCGCTCTCTCTCTCTCTCTCTCTCTCTCTCTCTCGCTCTCTCTCTCTCTCTCTCGCTCTCTCTCTCTCTCTCTCTTGCTCTCTCTCTCTCTCTCTCTCTCTCCTACCACTCCCTCTATCCCTGCCCCAACTGTCTCTTTTCTTCTACCACTCCCTCTATCCATGCCTTAACTCTATCCCTTTTTCTTCTACCACTCCGTCTAGCCCTGTCCCAACTCTCTTTTCTTCTTCCACTCCCTCTATCCCTCTCTTAAATCTCTCTCTCTTTTCATCTACCACTCCCTTCATCCTTGCCCTAACTCTATCCCTCTTTCTTTTCTTCTACCACTCCCTCTATCCCTCTCCTCACTCTCTCTCTCTTTAATCTACCACTCCCTCTATCCCTCTCCTCACTCACGCTCTCTTTTCTTCTACCACTCCCTCTATCCCTGCCCTATCTCTTTTCTTCTTCCACTCCCTCTATCCCTCTCCTAACTCTCTCTCTCTCTTTTCATCTACCACTCCCTTCATCCTTGCCCTAACTCTATCCCTCTCTCTTTTCTTCTACCACTCTCTCTATCCCTGTCCTGCCTCTATCCCTCTTTCTTTTCTTCTACCACTCCCTCTATCCCTGCCCTAACTATCTCTTTTCTTCTACCACTCCTTCTATCCCTCTCCTCACTCTCTCTCTCTCTTCTTCTACCACTCCCTCTATCCCTGCCCTATCTCTTTTCTTCTACCACTCCCTCTATCCCTCTCCTCACTCTCTCTCTTTTCATCTACCACTCCCTCTAGCCCTCTCCTAACTCTCTCTTTTCATCTACCACTCTCTTATCCTTGCCCTAACTCTGTCCATCTTTCCTTTCCTCTACCACTCCCTCTATCCCTGCTCTAGCTCTATTCCTCTTTTCATCTACCACTCCCTCTATCCCTCTTTTCTTCTATCACTCCCTCTATCCCTGTCCAAACTCTCTTTTCTTTTACCACTCCCCATATCCCTGTCCTAACTACCTCTCTTTTCATCAAGTACTCTCTCTATCCAGTCTCTTTTCTTCTACTACTCCATCTGTCCCTGTCCTAACTCTCTCTCTTGGTTTTTCTTGCATTCCCTCCATCCCTGCTCTAATTCTATCTCTCTCTTTTCCCACTCCCTCTATTCCTACCCTAACTCTTTTTGTCTATCGTTCCCTTTAGCCTTACCTCAACCCTTTCTCGCTTCCTCTTTCTTCTTCTACCATTCCCTTTATCTCTCCCCATCTTCTTCTTTTATTCTACTACTTTCTCTGTCTGCACCCTAACTCTCTCTCTCTCTCTCTCATTTCTTCTACCACTCCTTCCATCACTACCCTAACTCCCTCATTCTTCTACCATATCCTCTGTCCCTGTCCAAACTCTCTTTTCCTTTCTCTCTTCTTCTACCACTCCATCTATCCCTCCCCTACCTCTTTCTCTATCTCTCTTTCCTTTCACTACTTTCTCTATCTCTACCCCAACTCTTTCTTTCCTTCTGTTTCCTCAATCCCTACCTCAACCCTCTCTCTCTCTTTTGTCTTCTATAACTATCACTGCTTTTCATCTCTCTTCCTTTATTGCTACCTCAACTCTCTCTCTCTCTCCTTGCCCTAACTCTATCCCTTTCTTTTCTTCTACCACTCCCTCTCTCTGTTGTCTGTCTGTCTCTTTTCTTCTATCACTTCCTTTATCCCTCCCCTAACTCTATCCCTCTTTCTTTTCTTCTACCACCCCCTTTATCCCTGCCTTAACTCTTTTCTTCTACCACTCCCTCTACCCCTGTCCTAACTCTCTTTTTTCTTCTACCACTCCCTCCATCCTTGCCCAAACTCTACCATTTCCTCCTCTACCTCAACCCTCTCTCCCTCTTTTCTTCTATAACTAGCAATGCTTTTCATCTCTTTCTGTATTGCTACCTCAACACTCTCTCTCTCTCTCTCTCTCTCTCTCTCTCTAAATCTGTAGGAGGTCATCAGTGAGGTAAATATCAGCAGAATGACACTTCCTCCTCATTTGCATAACGAGGCCTCTTTGACTCTAATTATCCTAACAGGAGCGCCACCCCAAAGCATTTCCTCACCCGCTTAATGAGTGTTAATTACATCTACTCAAACAAGACGCACCTCCGCAACCTCTCTCTCTCTCTCTCTCTCCGTCTCTCGCCCCCTCTCTCGCCCCCTCTCTCTATCTCAGAGAATACAGACAGTATTGGCATTGTTGATGAGGAAAAACGCATAATTAAAAGCGGGCTCGGCCTCATGGGACCGAACTTCAGTATTAATCAGGCAGTAAAGCTTCTGGGGATTGGAGTACCCGTGTTTGTGTTTGTGTGCGCAGCGTAATGCTGATAGATGCGCGAGAGCTGCGAGAGCATGTATGTGTAAAATTAAAACATCAGGTCTGAACTGCCGGCCATCAGTTGTGAGTGATAAAGCGGCGCCTCGCAGCGCCTCCGAAACGCGGTACGGAGCGAAAACAGACGATTTCTCTCCAAAACGGAGAAATAAAGCAGATTTACAGCCCGACTGCCAATGAACTCATATTCCCACTCAGCTTCGCTCCCTCTTTCTTCTTCTCGGCTCTGTTCTCCATCCATCCATCCTTCTCCCCGTCTCTCTGATACACTCTCCTCACTCAAACCTCTTTCTCTTCTCCTCCGTCTTCCCTTTTCTCTCTTTCCCTGTTTCTTTCTCTTTTTCTCATTTTTCTCTCCTCTGTCGTCTTCTTTTCTTCCTCTTCTTCATCTCCCTCATTGTCTGTCTTTTCTCTTTCACATTGTCTCTTTTCTCTCTTCTTCTCACTCTCTTTCCCTTTGTCTCTTTTTCTTTCTCTCATTTGCTTTCTCTTTATCTTAGTCTCTCTGTCTCTTCCTCTCTTTTCTCTTTCATTCTTTCCATATTCCACACTCTATCTTTCTCTCTCTCCATTTCCATTTTCTCTCTCTCTCTCCCCCTTCCCCACTTTTTTTCTCTCTTTTTCTCACTCTCTTCCTCTTTGTCTTTTTTCTTTCTCCCATTTGCTTTCTCTTTATCTTGCTATCTCTGACTATTTCTTTCTCTTTTCTCTTTCATTCTCTCCATTTTTTCATACTCTATTCATTTTTCTCGCTCTCTCCATTTCCATTTTCTCTCTTTTCTCATTCTTTCTCTTCTCTCTCTTCTTTCCCCATTGTCTTTTTTCCTCTCCCCTTTTCTCACTCTCTTTCCCTTTGTCTCTTTCTTTTCAAAGCCATGCTTTATCTCTACCTTGCTCTCTCATTCTCTTTTCTCTTTCATTCTTTACTTTTTTTCATACTATTTTTCTCACTCTCTCCATTTTCTCTTTCCCTTTCTTTCACTTTTTCTTATTCTTTCCCTTCTCTCTCTCTCTCATCTCTTTCCCTTTGTCTTTTTCTTATTCACTGTCTTTATCTTGCTCTCTCTGACTCTTTCTTTCTCTTTTTTCTTTCATTCTTTCCATTTTTTCACACTCTACCTATTTTTCTCTCTCTCCATTTTCATTTTGTCTCTCTCCCTTTCTCTCAATTTTTTTTCTCATTCTTTCTCTCTCTCTCTCTCTCCTCTTTCCCTTTGTCTCTTTCTCTAATTCACTTTCTTTATCTTTCTCTCTGACTCTTTCCATTTTTTAACACTCTACCTATTTTTCTCGCTCTCTTCACTTCCATTTTCTCTCTCCCTCTCTCTCTCTCTCTCTCCCACCAGCTCTCTGACTTGAGGACAATAGCATTGTTTTAGTAAAGCCCACGTACGGCTGGAAAGATTTACACACCAAAACAAAAGCTCAGCCTGAATCCACTAAACACGAACAGAAACAGCAGAAAGTCTAACAGCTCTGCACACAGTTCGCCCAGTAAAGACGAACGATATACAGCAAAAATACAACATCACGATACTTAAAGACAATTTAACAACACACGACACGTATCAGGGATGTGACCAGGAACCCGAATCCTCAGTTCTCCAATCAAGGTGCCAGTAAACTAACACTGAAGTCATTATTCAGGTGTTCTTTACGTTTTTTACAGGAAGACAGTTAAAATATACAATTCAGTTAAACGCTTTCAGTGTTTCCGCTGCTCATATTCTGCAGCAGAGGCCCATCCCCGCAAAGTTATCATGGCTAATGAGATTTTCGGCCTTCAAGGCTTCACAGGCCGGCCTCCTGTTTCGCCTGCGGCTAAGGACTTTTTCCTGGCTAGCTGAGTGACTCTGTACTGTGGTCAGTGAAAACCCCCCTGCTAGCTGTGGAAACCATGGAGCTGTGTGTGTTTTGTGTTATGAACTGTTGATTATGTATTTTGTTACGTTGATTGTAAAGCATCCTTGAGCAGAAAGGCGCTATACACCGATCAGGCATAACATCATGACCACCTCCTTGTTTCTACACTCATTGTCCATTTTATCAGCTCCACTTACTATATAGGTGCACTTTGTAGTTCTACAGTTACAGACTGTAGTCCATCTGTTTCTCTGATACTTTGTTAGCCCCCTTTTACCCTGTTCTTCAGTGGTCAGGACCCCCATGGACCCTCACAGAGCAGGTCCTATTTGGGTGGTGGATCATTCTCAGCACTGCAGTAACACTGACGTGGTGGTGGCGTGTTAGTGTGTGTTGCGCTGGTCTGAGTGGATCAGACACAGCAGTGCTGCTGGAGTTTTTAAACACCTCAGTGTCACTGCTGGACTGAGAAACGAGGATAGGTCATAATGTTATGCCTGATATATAAAAACGATGATGAAGATGATTCAACAGAAAATGGATTCTTTTAAGATTACATACATCGACCGACAGCCGATTTGGTCAGACTCTGAAGATGAGACGACATTAAACTCCCAAACTGTCAGTTGGTCTGTGGTGGAGCTGGAGAACGAACTGCCGGCTGTGCAGCGAGTGGGCGGAGCTCGTTACTCTGACGTAGCAACGAGCTGCTCGTTAAGGAACTATAATTTGGTGAAGGAACTGCGAACATTAAAACATATTAAACGCCGCGTTCACGGCCCAGTTTATTAATTTATTACTGTATTTATTTAACTGTTGTATTAAAGCAATAGAACACTCGAGGAGTGTGTTATCGCCAATAACATCACGGCTGTGATGATCTACGGCAACCAAATCACAGCCGAGATGTTATTTCATGATAACACACTCCCTCTGTGTGCTGTTGCTTAAATAACAGACAGGGTGTCTCACACTGTCTGACTGGTTTCTGCAGATTTTTTTGGGCGACTGCGTGAGAGACTTTTCACCATTTTTCTTTGTTGACTTGCTGTATTTACTTCTATTACGCTCTCAGTTTCCATTGGTTGTTGCAGGAATCTGTTCAGATTGAGTCGTTGATCAGTTTACACTAGATTTTGCTCAGAGTTGGGTCGAAAAAAAATCAAACATGTTTGATAAACTTCAACACTTCACGACTTTCACCCCGATTTTAGCCCTGATTCTCAGTCCGTGCTGGTTGCCTCTAGTCTGCAGATTTTGGGGCAGTCAGAGTCGACAGCTGGGAGAGTAAATCGAGTAGTGTGTGAGGGGCGCAGATATTTTTTGCCACCGCTGCGGGAAAAAATCCTACAGGAAGCACTGGTTTTACACTGTGAACGGGACCAGTTTTAAACTGGAAACTCAACATCATTTAGTGACAGTAAGCAAAGATCTCTGCAGTTCCTCATTAGGCTGAATGAATAACCGACTCTAAATGTAGGTATTGTGATATAAACTGAGTCTGTTCTACAGTTTCTCATTAGGCTGAATGAATAACTGACTCTAAATGTAGGTATTGTGATATAAACTGAGTCTGTTCTACAGTTTCTCATTAGGCTGAATGAATAACCAGCTCTAAATGTAGGTATTGTGATATAAACTGAGTCTGTTCTACAGTTTCTCATTAGGCTGAATGAATAACTGACTCTAAATGTAGGTATTGTGATATAAACCGAGTCTTTTCTACAGTTTCTCATTAGGCTGAATGAATAACTGACTCTAAATGTAGGTATTGTGATATAAACTGAGTCTGTTCTACAGTTTCTCATTAGGCTGAATGAATAACTGACTCTAAATGTAGGTATTGTGATATAAACTGAGTCTGTTCTACAGTTTCTCATTAGGCTGAATGAATAACTGACTCTAAATGTAGGTATTGTGATATAAACTGAGTCTGGTCTACAGTTCAGGAAAGCGTATTGTGATATAATTTGTTGTGATGATGATATATCGTGATATCGTCCACCCCGGTGAAAGAACAGACATCATTTATCGTGATAATGGTAACACACCACACCTCACCCAGCCCTGCAGTGCTCACAGCTGAATAATGAATGAATGCGTGAACACATGAGACTAAAGACTTCAGCACTACAACCGGAAGTGTTTATGTTTGCGTGTTCTGTAAAATATGCATGTAGAGGAAGCAACCAGAGAGAACGAGTAACAGATCCAGATAGCAGCACACGGTTCAGTGGAGTAATGATTTTCTCCATCCCACCATCCTTTGTCTCTCTCTCTCTCTCTCTCTCTCTCTCTCTCTCTCTCTCTCTCTCTCTTTCTCTCTTTCTCTTCATTCTTCTTTTCTGATTTGGACAGAAATCAATTTGCTGAGATGAAAGTTTTCAATTTCATTACGGCTGTGAAATGGATCCTGGCTAACTGGTCTTTCTGCAGCCATAATGGAAAATCGTTTAGGCTAAAGAACACTTTACTCACAATACAGAGAGAGAGAGAGAGAGAGAGAGAGAGAGAGAGAGAGAGAGAGTGAGGGGGAAGAGGGGAGAGAGCAGAGAGATAAAGAGATAGAGAGAAACAAAGAGGAAAAAGGAAGAAGGAAGACAGAGAGAGGAGAGAGAGAGAGAGAGAGGAAAGACAGAGAGAGAAAGAAAAAGAGATGGATAAAAAAACTGTGAATGAGTGAGAGATATAGAGAGAGGGAACGAAAGAACGAAAGAGAGAAAGAAATCAAAATAGCAAAAGAGACAGAGAGAGAGAGAGAATGATGGGAGTGAAAGAAGAAGGGGAAAAACAGAGAGATAGAGAACAAGAAAAGAACAAACAAGAACAAGAGAGAGAGAGAATGATGAGTGAGACGGGGAAAGAGGACAATGAAAGTGAAAAGTCAAAGAGAGACAGAGATAAAAAAGAAAGAGCAAAAGAGAGAGAGAGAGAGAGAGAGAGAGAGATAGAGAGACAGAGAGAGAGAGAGAGAGAGAGAGAGAGACGAGAGAGAGAGAGCTAAAAGCTGAAAAATTCCCTTCAGGAGTTCTGTGTTATTTATTTATTTTTTCTGGGTCATTATCTCAATTAAAGTGCAGACGATAATGATCATACTCATTACCCCCCACTCTACCCCCCCCCCATGCCGAAGCCCCCAGCCTGTATGGAAATACGTTTCTGATTTCCTCTTCCTTTAATTCAGATTAAACCACAGACGTCTCTCAGACTGTCTATCACAGAGGATTACACTAATCAGCTGAACCTGACTGACTAAACAACAGAGCAGCGTGAATCGCTGTACTGCCGCATCAGTCAGCACAGACACGCTCGCACGGACGCGCTCGCACAGAAACACTCTCGCTCACACAGAAACGCTCGCACGAATACGCTCACCCGGACACGCACGCATGGACACATTCACACAGAAACACTCTCGCTCGCACGGAAACGCTCACACGGTCGCGGACTCGCACAGACACGCTCGCCCAGACATGATTGCACAGACACACTCGCATGGACACGCTCACGCTCAAACACTCGCACGGACACGCTCACGCTCAAACACTCGCACAGACACGCTCGCACAGGGACGCTCGCACGGACTCACTCAAATGAACACGCTTGCACTGACACACTTGCACACAAACACTCAGAGACACAGTCACACAGACGTGCTCGCACAGACACTCTTGCACAGAAATGCTTGCACGGACACGCTCGTACGAACACGCTTGCGTGGAAACTTATTCTGTTTGGGAGCTCGGCAAGGCTGCCCGCTATCACCAGGCTTATTTGGTGACACGCTCGCACGGACTCGCTCACATGGACACGCTTGCACAGACTCGCTCGCATGGACACACTCGCACGGACTCGCTCACATAGACACGCTTGCACAGACTCGCTCGGATGGACACACTCGCATGGACTCGCTCACATGGACACGCTTGCACAGACTCGCTCGGATGGACACACTCGCACGGACTCACTCACATAGACACACTCACACGGACTCGCTCACATGGACACACTCGCACGGACTCGCTCGGATGGACACACTCGCACGGACTCACTCACATAGACACACTCGCACGGACTCGCTCACATGGACACGCTTGCACGGACTCGCTCGGATGGACACACTCGCACGGACTCGCTCACATGGACACGTTTGCACAGACTCGCTCGCATGGAAACTCTTGCACAGACTCGCTCACATGGAAACTCTTGCACAGACTCACTCGCATGGACACACTCGCACGCAAACACTCACAAAGACACAGCTGCACAGACGTGCTCACACAGACACTCTTGCACTGAAATGCTTCCATGGATGCCCTTGCACGGACAAGCTCGCATGGACACGCTCACACAGACACACTTGCATGGAAGCTTACTCTATCTGGGAGCTTGGCCAGGCTGCCCCCATCACCAGGCTTATTTATCCTGTACGCTGAGCATCATCATTAGAGAAATGTCGCTAAGGTTTAGCCTTTTCTCTCTCAGAGCAACTTGTCGTTTAGTCATTTCGGCCCTCGGCCCAAGACAGACGCTGCAATCTGGCCTCCCGAGACAAAATGTTTGAGCAACCGTGCTCGATCTTTTAATCTTTTAACTCCAGATTTATTTTGCCCACCTACTTTCCTTACACCAGTGGATTATCTTACATCAGAAATACCTCCAGAAAAAAAGAACATGTACAGAACTGGCAGTTCTGACTGGAAATTAAATAAATGAAGAAAGATTTCTGACTTTTACACTGTCCTGTATATGTGTGAGTAAATAAAGGACATTTATTTTTGGTATGGTGGTGTGTGTCAGTGTGAGTTCAGCCACTTATGTGTGTGTGTGTGTGTGTGTGTGTGTGTGTGTGTGTGTGTGTGTGTGTATACATGTGTGAGGTCTTGTACACCTCCATAACCTCTCTGCAGTAAATCATGTCTCTGGTGTCAGACAGGCTTGCTACATATGACCCCACACCACACAAACACACACACACACACACACACACACACACACACACACATACACACACACTCGGCCTGCAGACCAAGCTCCAGTGTGTGACTGTGTGTTTGTATGTGTGTGCATTAGTGTGTATGTGCTTGTGTTCCGCTAAATGTGTTTGACAGCCCGATGGCCTGACAGTTTTAATCACACCTCAGCCTTTGTTGTCGAGGCAACAGAATACAGCCAGTAACTAACACACACACACACACACACACACACACACAGATCTGGCAATATCTGGCGTGTGAAAGTGTAGTGGGCGATACTGAAAAGGCAGTGGGCAGGGGTCTCCAGCTGCAGGCTTTTTAGAGTGGGTCTCATATCGTACACTTTACACCATATTCATATATAATAAGCTGCATTCATATACTACACTCGACGTATTATATATACTACACTGTGCATGACACATTATGCACTATAGTCATACACTATTAACTACGCAGTATGCACTATTTTCGTACATTGTACTCTACGCAGTACATTCAGTTCCACGTCAGTATACTATACACTTTTCACTACAGTCATACGCTGCTTTCATTTACTACCCACATTGCTCTACATTCATACACCATAGACTGTGCACCATATTCACGCACTAACGCCTGTGCAGCATGCACTACACTCATATGCCATACGGACTACACTATTATGCACTATAGATTATGCATTGCATACTATATTTGTTACATATGCACTACACTCATTGATATACTATATACTACACTTATATACTACACATTATGCAGTATGTAGAATATGTAGAATATGAATGTAGTGTGTACATTCATACACTACACAATACATTCATATTCTACACACCATACACTTCATTCATATACTATTCCCTACACTTATATACTGCACATTATGCACTACATTCATATACTATACACTAAACTCATACACCACACACTACGCACTTCATTCATATACTATACACTACACTCATATACTACACACTACGCACTTCATTCATATACTATACACTATACATTATGCACTACATTCATACACTGCACACTATATTCATATTCTACACACTATACACTTCATTCATATACTATACACTACACTCATATATTGCACATTATGCACTACATTCATATACTATACATTCACATACTATACACTACGTTCATATAGTATACACTACACTCATATACTACACACCACATTCACATACTATACATTATGCACTATATTCATACACCCATAAGAATATAGTATATAATACATAGTATAGTATATACAGTGTATAGTGCATAGCATGGTGTATGAATATGTACAGTGTGAACACAATACTAGCTAAAAGCGGCGGGTGCACTATGGAAGCACTCAGTCTGATGTGAGACACAGCCAAGGTTTATTTTTTCTGTCAATTAGCGCAGAAGCTCAGATTTACAGACTGTTCTTCACACACAGGTGTGTGTGAGTGTGTGTGTGTGTGTGTGTGTGTGGGTGGGGTGGGGGGTTTACATGTGTTCAATTCTGAAAAATCGAAAATGGCTGCAACTCGCAGAAGACTTCAAATCAGTCCATCAGCAGCAGCACACACACACACACACACACACACACACACACACACACACACACACATACACACAGGAGATGCAGACAAACAAGCAGACATGATGACAGCATTTCTCTCTGTCTCTCTCTCTGCTTCTTTTCTCCTTTTCTGCTGCAATAATTCAAACAGTCCTTCACACACACACACACACACACACACACACACACACACACACACACAAACACACACACACACACAAACACACATAGAGAATAAGTCAGCAGAACCCTGGAGAGTGACAAAGTCATGCAGGTAGTGCCATCATTCACACACACACACACACACACACACACACAAACACACACACACACACACACATCTATACATATATATGGCCTATGGTTGTAGAAGAGAGTGTGCACTGTTGTGTACTTTACATGTATATATATATATATATATATATATACATATATACATATATATATAGTAAATGCCTTCAATTTAGCAGCCTAATATGCTTTATAGTGGGCTAAGAAGTACAGTCTTAATAGCTCTTCAAGGGTTCTTTAGGACAACTGTTCTGTATAGAACCATGAACACTTCAACCATTTGCATGCTTCAGGAGCTCTTTGCATGGTGAAACGGTTCTTCAGTTTGATGGAGAATGTGTTGTAGTATATGGTTCTATATAGCACCAAAAAGGGTTCTTACAATAGCAAAATCCTTTTCGCCCACAATCAGCTTCTGTCTTTGCTGTTCTTAACTAACTAGAGCTGCAGCACTGCTCTGCCTCAGGGTGGCGCTGTAGCAGACCGGTTCACCCAGTTGGTCCTTCATAGCCTAGAAACTGTAACTCTGCCCGGATTCCTCTGAAAAACTTTATAATATGTTGTAACATATTTGTAAATCCCGAAATTTGCCCAGTTTCCCAAGAGATCACTGGAAACAGTAAACTGAAGCCATGCTCAGCGGCAGCCAAGTTAGCAGCCAGCCAATGCTGGATTAGCAAGCCAACAGGGGACCCCCACTTAGGGGTTCCCAGACCCCCCAGGACGCCCTGTATTTTGCTTCTTGCTGTGCACAAAGCAGCTCCATAAAGGCCTGGCTGGGTGAGTTTGGTGTGGAAGAACCTGACTGGCCCTCACAGAGCCCTGACCTCAACCCCATCAAACACCTTTGGGATGAACTAGAACGGAGATTGTGAGCCAGTACCTCTTGTCCAACATCAGTGTCTGACCTCACAAATGCTCTTCTGGATGCAAGTACTCGAGTGTCCATGCACATCCCTGAACTGAATATCCTTTTATTAACTCTTACAGATGGTTCAATATCAAAATTAGCCAGAATGCACATCTGTACTTCATGCTAGAACAGTGTTCGATGTTTTACTCCATCACACCATTTTAATAGAACAGAAAAACGGGTTTGGTGAGGTGGGGGTCGGACAAGACCTCCTCATGGGCTAGATTTGGCCTGCAGGCCGCTGTTTGATGATTACAGCTTTAGAAAGAAAATAATGCTTACTTTTAGCCAAAATGCTATTTTAAAAGGTGTGTGTGTGTGTGTGTGTGTGTGTGTGTGTGTGTGTGTGTGTGTGTGCATACTTGCAGAATTTCAATCCATGGTGTAATACACCGTGCTACGGAAGCAACAACAACGATCATGATGATGACAGTTAGCTTTGCTTCATCAGCGAGTGCTGTCTCCAGAGTCAATTTCCACAACACACACTAATAATACACTTACACATACACACAGCATCATACACACACACACACACACACACACGCAGAGGTCCTCATATATACACACACACGCTGTGTCCACATACAGGCAGTGAATATAAAAAAGGCCATCATTGATTAAACTTAATTGCGCATTAATAGATTTACTGCAGTGTTTTCACATTAATCTCAATCTGCTGTGTCGTTTACCACATACAATGATTTCAACTCACTTCCCTGCACTGTGAAATATGGATCAGCTTATCAACCTAAAAGACAAGAAAATTATTCAACTCAAAAATTACACTGATAGAAAGAATCGTTTACTCAAAGTATTTATTTATGTTGAATAAAACTAGTTAATCCTTGTTACCACACGAAATAAGTTTTCGGCTGATCTGATGAGCCACAGTGTAAACAGAAAACTACTGACTCAAAACCCACCTACAACAGGCAGCTGTCTGGGCTGACTTACCGCTCTTTTCTAATAAAATAAATTTATGATTTTTTAGGAAATGATTCAATGCATTTTAAAATCTCAAATTAACTACAATTCAATTCTGAATTTTTCAAGTTTCATTAGACACTGTTCAGTGCTTCAGGAAATCTTAAATTTCACAACAATATGATTTAAGTTCAGTTCTGATTCTTTAGGAAGCTCTACAGTGCATTGACAAATCTCAAATTTCAGCACAATTTTATTAAATTGTTACCTTTTAGTTATTGTTTTACATTTTTTATTTTTTTACATTTTACATTTTAACTGCAATTTTTATCATTTTATCCCAATGAATCTGTTATTAATTATTTTATTTTTGCAATTTTAACAGTTTATTCTGATTTGATTGTTTTTTTTTACTATTAAATTTAATGTTTTTTATTTTTATTACTATGATTAAGTTTTTACAATCAGATTTTTTAAGCGCCTGATTTCTGTACAGGCTCGGCTACATTGTAAACGAGGGTCACCCTGAGTGTACGAGTTTAAATAAAGGTTGACTGATTGATTGATTTTAATTACAGTTCTTCAGGAAATTATTCAACACAGCATGAATTCTCAAATTTCACCAATTTTCTATTTGAGTAAATTACAATTTTCAATTATCATTGATAATTATAATTGTAGATAATTGAATTATTTAATTCAATTATCTACAATTACAATTTAAGAAATTATTCAAAACATCGAATTTGATTCTATTAGAATTTTTCAGGACACTGAAATATTCAGACAACTCTACTCACTTTAAGTACAGTTTTTTTGGGAAACGATTCAACTCATCTGAAATTCTCAAATTTACCCACAACTCAATTAATTTATGATTCTTTAGGAAACTATTCTATGTTCAATTCTCAAATTCAATTAATTTCATGATTTAATCTAACTTCACTTACAGTTATTAAAAAAAATATTCAATGCATGATGAAATTGCAAATTTAACCACAATTTGCTTGATTCACTTACGATTCTTTGGAAAACAATTCAGTTCAAAGCAACATAAAATCTCAATTCTCACCACAATTAGACAATTTTTGTACCATTTACAGCAATTTTGAAAAATTTTACACTGTGCGAAAAATTTTACGACTAATAACCTTTGAAAGCGACATCAACCTGCATTACAGTTAACCTGTTTTTCTTCTCATGTAACCAGGTTTTCTGTAAATGTGCAACACAGAACAGCAGAACGCACAAAAAAGGAACCAGAGAACCGAGAAATCAGCAATACTGAACCTCGTATCATTTCTCTCCTCCGCCAACAGAAAGGCAAAACAAAAACAGCTCTATTTCACTCTAAAGCCACTGTAGGCCTGACGCCTCCTTCTGCTTAGTGTCTTCCCATCATCCAATGCAAATTTCCTCCATAAAGCCGCTCACTGAGCGTCTCACTGAGGGGAAAATGGATGAGGAAATCCAGAAGAGGGGCGTCAAAGCGCTCACATTGACTCCAGCCTGGAGCGAGAGCGTCGTCTCTGAGGACAGACAATGATCCGTCTTCTCCGCGGACAACGCCGAGAAGATCACAGCGCACAGAAAACACTCCGTGATTGGCTAGAGAGCTCATTTGCATACTGTGGCCCTAAATTAATATCATGATAACAATTAGCAAACGGTATTCAGTGCAGCTGTGATGGACTGGCGACCTGTCCAGGGTGTATCCTGCCTTCCGCCCAATGACAGCTGGGATAGGCTCCAGCACCCCACCGCGACCCAGAAGGATAAGCGGTTTAGATGATGTACGTATGTATGTATGTATTCAGTGCAGGCCTGATAGAAACTGCAGCAGATCTCATGCTGACAAAACGGTGATTAGTTTTAATGATGTCCACAATGATAATCATGTTTCATTCTGATCAGCACGTGTGATTTGTGTACAGTACAGGTGTAAGTAAACAGCTCTGCTGCTACAGCCTCCCTGCAAAGCACACACCAGGACATGTTTACACACATAATCTGAGCGGTAAACAGTAGGAGTTGCTGAGGATGGTTTCATATTCCGTCCCTTTGGAACTATAAGGTTCTACTGGCGTTCTAAGCGGTTTTGAGATATGGAGCTTTACAGACTTTGCATTCCAAACAGCAAAACTGGAATGCGAACACATTTCTTTATACATGAAAATGACAGACACTCTAAATTTATTATAAATATACAAAATCAAAATCCTATCAAATTTGTAAATTCGTTTTTTTTTAACCGGTCAAATGCAAAGTCTAATCATAAGAACTCACTTTCTGCTTGGAGTTATGAGGTTCTATCTGACAAAACATGAAAAGAAGCAAAGATTTTAAAGGAAAACAAACAGTCTATACTCTATTTAAATTATAAAATACTGTAACATGATCAGAAAGGTAAATTTAGTGCTTTCTATGATATTTATCTTTCTTATTTATTTATTTTGTAGGACTCTTACTTCTTGTTTTAGGTCAAATCATCTTTTTCTTATTCAAAAAAGCATTGCAGATTAAGTATAAGGGTCAGTGCTAAATATGTTGTCCAGTGCAGAGGTCAGTTTTAGGTAGGAACCATTAGTTTAAGTGTCCTTTAGGTCAGACAGAAACAGCTATTGTAATAAACTGTCCCAGCAGGTCAGTGTAGCCGGTCAGTCTAAAGGCAGAATAAGGTTTTGTTTTCTATCAGAAATGAGACTCTAATGAGCCAAAATGATGAAGATGCAGAACCTGATTGGTCCTCTTGTGTGTATTCAAAGTGCTGATTGGCTCACAGACAGAACCTTATAGAACTAAGAGTTCGACTTTGGAGAACCTTTTTGTTTTCTAGATAAAGAGCTCAACTCAAAAAAAAACTCAGACAATGTTCAGAAGTCACAGACTAAGAATATGTGAATAACTCAATTGACAATAATGTCCAATAGAACCTCATAATTCAGAGGAGATGATCTGTTTGGTTCTATAAAGAAACATGAGAGTTTCTGTGAACACTCCATGGATATACCTGTCAAATTTATATTCAGTGTAGAATCACCTTCAGAATCACTTTATGGACCAAATATTGCTGCTTGTACAAGCAATTTGTCATAAACAAATGAACAAAAATACAAATAAACTCAAAGCCAACATCATTACAGATACACTGTATCGCTGTTTTCAGAACAAAACCTCGTATCTCCATTTTTGTTGTTTTTCAGTTTTTAAAATAATTTAAAAGTACCTGTTGTTCTTTACACTGTGTGTAAATTTCATGATGAATGGACTTAAAGAAACGGCCCAGAATGACTTGGAAAAAAGTCTGGTTCCATTGACTTCCATTAAAAGTAAAGTATGTTTTTTCCTTCTCCTGTAAAGTTACCATTTTGGAGATACGAGGTTTTGTTCCGCCAGCACGGTATATCACATTCTTAACGTTGAATGGGAGTTAATAGAACCAGAGAAGTCATTTTAGAGCACCTTATTGCTCCGTTCATCATGAAATGGTATAAATATTTATTTTTCTGTCTGTGAAAAGCTCTGAATCGCCAATGTGTATGAAAGGCGCTACATAGATAAACTTACCTTGATAATACAATGTGAGAAACAGCTGGAATAAAATAAAAAAACTACAAAATTTAAGAAAGTTTTGTTCTGAGAGTGACGATATACAGCAGGAGCCTCTAATCTCAGCACTGGTGACTCAACACTATGCACATTACCGTGCTTTGCCTCATTAAACACACCTGATTCACCTCGTTAACTAATTAACAAGCACCTCGTTAGCTAGATCAGGTGTGTAGAGAAGACAAACTACAAAAATGTGCAGAGCAAAGGCAGAAATGGGATTGGGAAGCCCTGATATTCACACTACAATCTTAAATTAGTTGACTTTACTTTAAAAAATCATGCAAAATTATCCCCTCGAAAAAAATAAGTAAAGTTATGAAACAGGTTCAAGCTTAAATAACTTTATATTATTTTTGTATTTATCTTTATATTGATATATCTTTTTTATATTTATATATTTTATATATTTATATATTTTATATTTATGTATCTTTTTATTTATCTTTATATTGAGTTATAGTTACTTTCTAATGTTCAGTGATCCAGCGAGTGAGGTACCTCACACAGCCCAGCTCTGCTTTCTCTTGACTGAGTTAAATTTAATCAGCCTAGTCAGGTTAACCTCCCATTTAATTAGCCAAAAAAATGTGACTTTACTCAATAAAAAAAATAACCCCACATCATGGTGAGGATGACAAAACCATATAAAATGCATCTAAGCTTCATATTTAGTAGGAGAGTTCACTGTGACGCAAAAATAACATCAATATGCAAAGAAAACGCATGAAAAATTAGAAAAATAATAGTTAATTAATCAAATCTAACAAAACTGCTAAGAATGCTGGGAAGCTTTCTGGCCAAAGGACTCTTCAGTCTGAAGAACTGACCCAAACAAACTGACCTTAACTAGCTGTACTGCAGTAACTAAGGCATTATACAAGAAATAGACAGGATGTTTTACTAGCTTTGCTCTAGTAAGTTTAACCCAATGAGATACAGGCAGTGCAGCTGTTCTGTTCTACAGCGCAGTTTGTGCATGAAAGGTTCTCAGTATACGTGCATACATGTGCAGGTGTCCTGCAGCTTATACCTGTAATCACTGTTTAAAAGGGAAAAACATGCATCTCCACTTTGATTGACTTTTATTTAATCTAACAGCAGCTGTTTTTTATATAGTTGGTGAAAACAGACCAACAGAAATGCTCAGAAAACACCCGGAATTTCATTCTTTTTACATTACCTCACACTACAAGTTAGGAAGGTTTCTGTTCTCTCCTGTAACGTTTCTGTTTTTTTTTGTTTTTTTTTGCTGTCAGAACAAAACCTCATATCTCCAAAATGGTAACTTTACAGGAGAAGGAAAAACATACTTTACTTTTAATGTAAGTCAATGGAACCAGAATTTTTTCTAAGTGATTTTGGGCCGTTTATTTCGGTGCATTCATTATGAAACGTACACATTATGTAAAGGCATTTTCAAATTACGTCAAAAACTGAAAAATGACAAAAATGAAAAATGGAGACGGCAGCGATATATATATATATACATATACATATACAGATACATATATATATATATACATATATATACAGGCCTTTAAAGGGAAAGTCAGGCCATTGTATAATATTACATTTTTTTACAGTTGCTAAGAAGCATTTTATATATATATATATATATATATATATATATATATATATATATATATATATATGTATATATATATATGTGAATATATTTATATGTGTATATATACACATATCTATACATGCACATATATATAAAACACTTATATATTACTGTTTTTGAAAGAAAACCTCATATCTTCGTTTTTGTCGTTTTTCAGTTTTTGACATAATGTGAAAATGCCTGTTGCCCTTTACATTGCATGTAAATTTCATGATGAATGGACCAAAAGAAACGTGAACCAATGTATACGTGTTTGTGTGTGTGTGTGTGTGTGTGTGTGTGTGTGTATGTTTGTGTGTGTGTGTGTGTGTATGTTTGTGTGTGTGTGTTGGTGTTTGTGTGTGTGTGTGTGTGTGTGTGTGTGTTTGTGTGTGTGTATGTTTGTGTGTGTGTGTGTGTGTGTATGTTTGTGTGTGTGTGTTGGTGTTTGTGTGTGTGTGTGTGTGTGTGTGTGTGTTTGTGTGTGTGTGTAATTCATTATACATCATTACGGTTTCGATCCTGGCAGACAAATATTGGCTCGTATTGATGTTTATATTTGTTTTGTATTGTGCTCTTCAACTGTACTGAGTGTTCAGATGATGTTGGGTTTCTGCACTAAAACCCCTGCATTTTATTCATTTTCTGCATTTATAATCCGATACAAAGAAATACAAACAAAAAATGATTTTTCTATGATGATCTACATCCAGTTACAATTTCTGCATTTTACAAATGTTTCCATGTCTGCATTGTAGATATGAACAGGAAAAATACTGGATATCAACACTGGACCACCATTCTCATACTGGTGCATCCGAAAAATAAGTATATATCTATAATTTATGTATAATTGTATATATTGTCCGATTCTCTGCATTATTTACCTTTTCACACACTTCAGAAACACCTAAACATCTTTCCCCTTCATTAAAACTGCCCCAACCCTAAAGAATGGAAGCTGGATAAATAGATCATTTGTGTTCGTATAACGCGCCTTAAAAAGACGGTTCTTCAAGGGTTCTTTAATATAGACAGTTATCCTATATAGAACCGTGAACACTCAATGAACCCTTTGCATACTTAAATGGTTCTTTGTATGGTTGGTTCTTCAGACTGATGGAGAATGTGTTGTGTATGGTGCTGTAAAGAATCTTTTTAAAGGTTCTACATAGTACCTTTGAAAAGTGTTCTGCTATTGTCACAAGCTTGACATTGTAACGATAGCAGAACCCTTTTTGGTGCTATATAGAACCATATACAACAATCTGAAGAGCCATTTCACCATGCAAAGAACCATATAAGCATGCAAAGCATGGTTCTATACAGAACCACTGTCTTTACTAAATCACCATATACAACACACACTCCTCACACAGTCTCCTCACACACTCTCCTCACACTCTCCTCACACACTCTCCTCACACACTCTCCTCACACTCTCCTCACACACTCTCCTCACACACTCTCCTCACACTCTCCTCACACACTCTCCTCACACACTCTCCTCACACACTCTCCTCACACACTCCACACACTATCCTCACACACTCTCCTCACACACTCCTCACACACACACTCCTCACACACTCTCCTCACACACTCTTCTCACACACACTCTCCTCACACACACTCCTCACACACTCTCCTCACACACTCTCCTCACACTCTCCTCACACACTCCTCACACACTCCTCACACACTCTCCTCACACACACACTCCTCACACACTCTCCTCACACTCTCCTCACTCTCCTCACACACTCTCCTCACACACTCCTCACACACTCTCCTCACACTCTCCTCACACACTCCTCACACACTCTCCTCACACACACACTCCTCACACACTCTCCTCACACTCTCCTCACACACTACTCACACACTCTCCTCACACACTCTCCTCACACACTCTCCTCACACACACACTCCTCACACACTCTCCTCACACACTCTCCTCACACACTCCTCACACACTCTCCTCACACACTCCTCACACACTCTCCTCACACACACCTTCCTCATACACTCCTCACACACTCTCCTCACACACTCTCCTCACACACTCTCCTCACACACACATTCCTCACACACTCCTCACACACTCTCCTCACACACACACTCTCCTCACACACTCTCCTCACACATACACTCTCCTCACACACTCTCCTCACACACACACTCCTCACACACTCTCTCCTCACACACACACTCTCCTCACACACACTCCTCACACACACACTCCTCACACACACACACTCTCCTCACACACTCCTCACACACACACTTCTCACACTCTCCTCACACACACTCCTCACACACACACTCCTCACACTCTCCTCACACACACTCCTCACACTCTCCTCACACACACTCCTCACACACACACTCCTCACACTCTCCTCACACACACACTCCTCACACTCTCCTTACACACACTCCTCACACACACTGAGAGTTGCTGAGGATAAAAACACAATAAAGCTGAAGTTCTTATTTTCTGGGCCTGTGAAAACGGACAGTTGGTAAACAGAAACAGAATCAGTCAGTGAAGATCTACAGAAGTTAGACTTTAGAACTTTAGAACTTCAGACTTTGTAATTTAGAGAATTAAGTTCTTCATCGTTACTCTGGGTTAAACTGTGAGGGTGTGAAAGGCTGCTGCTCTCTAACTGAAGACTACTGAGACAGAACAGTAGCAGAGTAGCAGATCCACAGATATCAAACTTTACACACACGTACTGGACACAGCGGAGTACAGTCTACATTATATTCAATAAGACGGAAAAATAAAGGCAGGAATCACCAAAACTGTATTTCAGCTCATTTCTCACTTATTACTAAACACATTCTGAGCAAAACACAGCAGAGAGAGAGAGAGAGAGAGAGAGAGAGAGAGAGAGGTAGAGTAAAAGATAAGAGGACAAAAAAGTGATGGATGACTAGAAAGACAGCATGAAAGAGTGTCAAGCAAAGACATGTAGAGAAAGAGGAGAGACAGAGAATGAGAAAGAGAAGGCAGATGTCAGGAGAGAGAGAGAGAGAGAGAGAGAGAGAGAGAGAGAGAGAAGAGGAACAGAGTAAAATGAGGGATGCATGCAGATAAAGACAGAGAGAGAGATGAAGGGATAGAGAGAGAGAAAGAGTGTCAAGTGCAGATGAGAAGAGAAAAAGAGACATTTAAAGAGAGAGAGAAACAGATGGAGGGATAGAGAGAGAGAGAGAAACAGCAAACGTGGATATATACAAATATATGAGAGAGCTCGCGATGGAATAAAAGAGAGATAGAGAAAAAGAGACAGTAAAAGGAGGGATAGAGAGAGAGAGAGAGAGAGAGAGAGAGAGAACAGACATTGGAAGAGAGAGAAAGAGAGAGATGGAGGGATAGAAAGAGAAAACATGGTATATATACAGATGATGTAGTGAAAGAGGGATAGAGAAAACAGAGAGACAGTAAAAGGAGGAAAGAGAGAGAGAGAAATAGACACTGGAAGAGAGAGAAAGAGAGATGGAGGGATAGAAACAGAGAGAACGTGAAAATATACACATATTCGAGAGAGAGTGGGATGGAGCAAAAGAGGGATAGAGAAAAAAGAGAGACGGAGTAAAAGGAGGGATAGAGAGAGACAGAAAAACAGGAAAAACAGAGAGAAAACGTGGAGAGGCAGAGAAAAAATGGAGAGAGAGAAAGAGAAAGGTAGAATAAAAGAGAGAGAGAGAGAGGAGAGAGAGAGAGAGAGAGAGAGAGAGCATTTCTAGTGTTTGTGACTGTAATCCAGCGCAGCTCGGCGCGCGCGAAGTTGTGTGTGTGTGTGTGAGTGTGTGTGTGTGTGTGTGTGTGTGAGTGTGTGTTGTCCTACCCGTGCGGAGAGAAGCGAGGAGCAGCACGAGCGCGTCCCAGCGCGCGCTCCACACATACACCATCCTGATCCCGTTCGTCGTTTTGGGGTCCCGCACACACACACACACTCACACACACACACACTCCAGGCTACGGGTTTCGCGCGCGGACGCTCCAAAGCAGCTGCAGCTCGTGCATATGTCCCGTCATCCTCAGCGGTGTTTTGGGGGTAATCACAGCTTCGCTCCAAACGCGCAAACCAACATCCGGGACTTCTGACGCCAAGTTTAAAAGGACTGTTTGCACTTTAAACTCCGCTCCGTGGCGCAAAGTGCTGGGCGCTATCCAGTACTGCGCACGCGGCTCCAAACCTGCGCACGAGTCTCCAAACCTGCGCGCGAGACTCCAAACTCTCCCAAAAAGCCTCCCCCCTCCGGTCACTTTTATTATTTTACTATTATTCGGTTTTCTCTCCAAACGCGTGCGCTCGTTTTCTCTCCAAAACAGGCGCAGATTCCCTCCAAACTGCGCTCTCTGTTTCTCCAAAACTGCGCACTCTCTTCCTCTCCAAGCCGAGCTCGCTCACTCCCTCTCTTCCCGTCCCGCTCGCTCGCTCGCGCTCCTCTCGCCTCTCTGCTCTCTGCTTTCCGCGCAAACGCACTCCCGTGCGCGCTTCTGCTGCTGCCGCTCCGGAGAGAAAGAGGCTGTGGAGCGCAGCGCGGCACCGGCAGGGGGGGCTGCTGAGTGACAGCGCTGATAACCAATAGGAACCAGGCGGGAAAGAACGGGAGGAGCTTCCGACAGCCAATCAGATCGAAGACAGGAGTCTCGTTGGAGAGTTCAGCCGGGCTGGGGCGAAGAAAACGATTCAGGTTTTATAGAAAGTGTCAGAAAATGCAAACTATGAGGAGCAATACTGAAATTACTGGTCTGTTTTATGGATTTTTGGGAAAATTTAAGATTTTAAAGATCCTAAAAGTTAATAAATATATTTAAAAATAAATTAAGTCACCTAAAACTCGTTTTTCCTCAGTGTTGTTTATTTTCCCAGTGTGTTATTCATCATTTCAGTATATCAATATATAGAAATAAGGGAATTAAAGCAGCAGTGCTGTTTATTCTGCACGCGCAGATACGCCTCTCAAACCCAGCGCGAGCGGCTGAGCAGTGTGTGTGTGTGTGTGTGTGTGTGTCCACGCCTATGTGCTCCAGTGGAGGAGCTTCAGCACCCCCTAGTGGCGCAAATATGAAGTGGTGCGTGCTGAGCAGAAGAGCGACCTGCATTCACACTGAACATCTACAAACACTCATATCTTCTCATGGACCCTTCATCGGCCTCTTCATCACCTTCTTGTTCTTATTCATCATCATCATCATCATCATCATCATCATCATCATCGTCTGCTTGTCCTTCATCATCGTTTTATTCTATTTTCCCTGCTCTGACTTACAATGACTAAATTAATCACTTCTTCTTCCTCTTCTTTTATCGTCTTCATCCTGTTCTTGTTCTTCATCCTCTGTTCTTCACGACGACTCCTCTCTCTACAGATGCTTCTTTCTCATCTCTTCTTTCTTTCTCTTCTTCTTCTTCTTCTTCTTCTTTTTTCATCTTCTTCTTCTTTGTCTTGTTTTTCTTCTTCTTCTTCTTCTTCTTTGTCTTCTTCTTCTTCTTCTTCAGTTTTCCCCTTTTTTCCTTCTTCTTCTTCTTCTTTTTCATCTTCTTCTTCTTTGTCTTGTTGTTCTTCTTCTTCTTCTTCTTCTTCTTCTTCTTCGTTCTCTCTGTAACGTCTCCTAGTTTAAAGATTTTAACAGAATGATCTGAAGTTCTAAACGTTCCCCTCCTGTTTCAGCTGCTCTCTGTGGCTCTAAACTACCTAAAGACCCCTGAAATACTCGTCCTGTACGTTCTCACGTTCTCTCAGTCCTGTACGTTCTCATGTTCTCTCAGTCCTGTGTGTTCTCTCAGACCTGTACGTTCTCACGTTCTCTCAGTCCTGTGTGTTCTCTCAGTCCTGTGTGTTCTCTCAGTCCTGTGTGTTCTCTCAGTCCTGTGCGTTCTCTCAGACCTGTACGTTCTCAGCCTGTTGCTCTCTCAGTCCTGTGTGTTCTCTCAGACCTGTGTGTTCTCTCAGTCCTGTGTGTTCTCTCAGTCCTGTGCGTTCTCTCGGTCCTGTACGTTCTTTCAGTCCTGTACGTTCTTTCAGTCCTGTACGTTCTCTCAGTCCTGTGTGCTCTCTCAGTTCTGTACGTTCTCACGTTCTCTCAGTCCTGTACGTTCTCACGTTCTCTCAGTCCTATACGTTCTCACATTCTCTCAGTCCTGTGTGTTCTCATGCTCTCTCAGTCCTGTATGCTCTTTCAGTCCTGTACGTTCTCACGTTCTCTCAGTCCTGTACATTCTCTTAGTCGTGTATGTTCTTTCAGTCCTGTACGTTCTCTCAGTCCTGTACGTTCTCACGCTCTCTCAGTCGTGTATGCTCTCTCAGTCCTGTACATTCTCACGTTCTCTCAGTCCTGTACGTTCTCACGTTCTCTCAGTCCTGTACGTTCTCACGTTCTCTCAGTCCTGTACGTTCTCACGCTCTCTCAGTTCTGTATGCTCTCTCAGTCCTGTACGTTCTCACGTTCTCTCAGTCCTGTACGTTCTCTTAGTCGTGTATGTTCTTTCAGTCCTGTACGTTCTCTCTGTCCTGCCTGTTCTCTCCGTCCTGTGTGTTCTCGCAGTCCTGTACGTTCTCACATTCTCTCAGTCCTGTGTGTTCTCTCGGTCCTGCCTGTTCTCTTAGTCCTGTGCGTTCTCTCAGTCCTGCCTGTTTTCTTAGTCCTGTACGTTCTCACGTTCTCTCAGTCCTGTACGTTCTCTTAGTCGTGTATGTTCTTTCAGTCCTGTACGTTCTCTCGGTCCTGCCTGTTCTCTCTGTCCTATATATTCTCTCAGATTAGCTGCAGTTCCTGCTCTTCCTGTGCTGTGATGGTTCTCTCCGGTTCCTGATGCTGGAGCGATATGTATATGTTCCCTCGCTCCATTTCTCAGCGGTGTGGAGCGATCCGGCCCGTATTGAGTGTGTGAGTGATGAATGTTCCGGTTCGGCCCGATAGATCCTGCTTTACTGGAGTCGCTCTGAGTCGCCGAGTTCGAGCCGATCGATGACTTTCAGCCAACATTTCAGATTCACTGCAGAGAAACTGTTCACAGTGATGAATGCTGCACCTCCTCACTGCCCCCACCTCTCTCTCCCTCTGTCTCTCTCTCTCTCCCTCTGTCTCTCTCTCTGTCTGTCTCTCTCTGTCTCTCTGTCTGTCTCTCTGTCTCTCTCTCTCTCTCTCTGTCTCTGTCTGTCTGTCTCTCTCTCTCTCTCTCTGTTTCTCTCTGTCTGTCTCTCTCTGTCTCTCTCTCTCTCTCTGTCTGTCTCTCTCTCTGTCTCTCTCTCTCTCTCTCTCTCCCCTTTCTCTAACTCTTTTTCCTTTTCCACTTTCTTTCTTTCTTTCTTTCTTCTTTCTTCTACTTATTTTACTCTCCAACTTTCTCTTATTCTGCTCTGTCTCCTCCTGTGTCTCTTCCTTTCTCTCTCACTCCATTTTCTCTCTTTCCTTATCTACCTTTCTTTCTTTCTTTCTTTCTTTCTTTCTTTCTTTCCAGTTTCTCTCTCTGCAGTTCAAACACTTCCTGAATCTGTAGAGTCGCCCTTTCCATTCCATCTTATCACAAGATCATACGAGACTCACATCCGGAGTTATGAGCCTATGAAGAGGGGCTGAGATACACGTTATCTGCCTCTCACTGTGTGGAACTGGTGGATTCATGTGTCCATCTACATTCTGTGTGAAACTGACCAATGGACACTCAGGAAATCACTAAGGACTGACCTTCACGCCGGAAACCCTTCATTCTTCATTCGGTCCACATCGGAGACTCATGTGAAACGGCGTGCAGAGAGTTTACAGCTGCTGAAGCTGCTGCAGCGGGTTTGGAAAGTAGTGATGAAGATAACGGAGCATTTAGATATGAAACATATGAGGATCATATTATATGAAGAGACTTTAACCCATTGAAAGTTTTGGGCCTGTTTTGCTTTTGTCTGTAAAACGCTTACGTTCTTAAGGGTTCTTTAGTAAAGAAAAGTTCTATATAGAGCTATGAACATTTAAAGAACCATTTGCATGATTAAATGGGTCTCTGCATGGTGAGATGGTTCTTCAGATTGATGGAGAATGTGCTGTAGATGGATTCTGAAAAGGGTTCTATATAGCACCACAAAGCGTTCTGCTATTGTTACAATATCAGGCTTGTAACAAAAGAAGAAGCCTTTTTGGAGCCTTTCTAGAACCATGTACAACGCATTCTCCATCGATCTGAAGAACCATTTCACCATGCAGAGATATAATCATGCAAACAGTTCTTTAAGTGTTCATAGTTCTATACAGAACCCTTGAAGAACCATCATTTTTAAGAGTGTAGCTCAAGCAGTTTGCATTAATGTCCCTGTAGTCACTGAAAAAGAAGCGTTAGTATGTAAAAATCCTGGGATTTTAAGGGGTTAAAGGGGAGTTTAAGAAGAGATGGACAAATGAAAATGACCTCAGAGTCCGGAGGGTTGATCCCGGTCAGTCCCTGTATGTGTGTGTGTGTGTGTGTGTGTGTGTGTGTGTGTGTGTGTGTGTGTGTGATCTCCCTCTCAGAAAACGTCAAACACTGCAGAATATTCAGAAAGATGGTTTACATTTCTCACTTCACACACACACTTCATCAAAACAACAGTAAACCCCTCAGTCTCTGACTCTACCTTCCTCTCTCTCTCTCTCTCTCTCTCTCTCTCTCTCTCTCGCTCACTTTCACTCTCTCTCTCTCTCTGACACTCTGAACACAGGCCTGGTGCTGAAAGCTAGCTTCGTGCTTGCTCAACCGTGCTGAATACATTAGAATCTCATTAACGCTGCTGTAGAGAGTTCTGGGAGCGCCGTAGCATGTTAGCATGCTAGCAGACATGACACTAGAACACACACACACACACACACACAGACACACACACACACGCCTGCCTGCGAACAAACTGTTACACATGACAGGACTTTTGATGGAAAACAACTCATTAGCCCGGAAACCTGCTGTCATAAATACAATTGATAGCAGCTCTATAATTAATCAGTCTATACTCTAATTAAGGAGAGGAAAATCACGGTCAATTAACCAATTACCTGAACTAAAATAACGCACGGGCCCCGCATCATAAAACGCAGCGTATCTAATTGACTCGGTCAATGAATTTGTCGTCCGTTCAATTTTACTGACAACAGAGGTATTGAACGTGATGTCGTGACTTACCCGTCCATAAGTAATTGGACAGTGACTGAGTTTGTGCTCATTGGATTAATATTAAGCAGAACGTCCAAGATGTTCCACGTTAATAGATGGGTTTCCTGTTTACAACCGTTACTGGGTGTGCGCACGGCCAGGGGGCAAAACCAGTTTGGTTGGTTAGCCGGTCACCATATTTGTAACATTAGTCAATTATTGTAATCAATAGAACCGCTGGAGTCGTGTGGTCATTTTGTAGTCAGTACCATTCGCTTATGCCCATATTAGGAGCTCCGGGTCTAAGCTCGATTTCTCTATGGCCAGAATGAATAGGGTTTTCCCCTCTATCGCCCCCTGTGGTAGATAAGAGTCTTCAGAACCTGATACGTTTTGTCCTGTGAACATTCCTCTCTCGAACACCACCGGATCCTCTGAATTACGAGGTCGCGGAGAGTTGAAATATGTTGCTGCTTCATGTAAGCTAAAGCTACTGCGCACTGAACTGACGTCAATAGACTGGCAGCCTCTATAAGCACGCTTTGCCAGTGCGGTAGCGTATCTCCATGTACAGACCGAGGGCAGAGGAAAAGAAGTCAGAACAGAAGAACCAGGTTTCTCTGCAGTTCTCTGTTCTTCGTCTGATTCTCACTGAAACACGATAGATCTTTATATTCTGTTCATAGCTTGATTTGAAAAGATCTACAAACTGATTCGATTGAATACTTTCTGATTACAGATTAAGACTGAGGTGTTTATATCCTCACTCTACTTAACAATCTGATGGAAAATCTCTGTTTCCAAGCTCACTACAAGCAATCCGATCCAAAATTATGCACATGGGTAGAGAACCACTTTGGGTAGACGTTATCATGACAACCAGCATCACGTGAGTCCAGTCAGAGTGAGATGAGCAGCAGTGAGCAGCGCTTGTGTTTTTAATTGCTTTAAAATGATGTCAGACTCAGGAAAACGTCCTTCACATGTCCTCATTAAAGAAGGCCGAGAGGAGGACGTAGTGTTCTGAGACACATAAGCTGGACGTCCGTCCCACCGCCGTCTTCTGAAGATCAGAGCAGAAACTTCGTCTCCTCTGCAGACCAGTTTCTGCTCCGCCATGTTGAACGGTATAAACTTTCACTATGATGTGACGAACATGATCAGAACGGACTTAAACTTTCCGATAGGGAACGTAATCAGATACAGGCGTTCACACGGATATTATTCTTCTATTTAACGGATTATTTACAGGATTACCCACCTCGATCAGTCGGATAGAAACTGTATTCCAAATGGGCTTAATCAGACTAGACTATTCCAATTGAGGCATTTACGCGAACGTATTCTATTCTGATTGAGCTATTAGTCGGATTATTAACAGATTATTAGGCTGCATGTAACGTGGCTGACCCCCTGATAAGCTGATTCAAGCTCTCAAAATATCCTAATTATTATTGTAATGCTGAGAACATTTGATGATGAGGACATCTTCTCAGGACATTCGTCAGCTTGTTGCTCAAATTTTCCCATTCCCCCCTTACATAGTGCAGCAGTTACATTCTGAACTGTGGTGCCATTTAAGGTGGAACGGGAAAATTCAAACAAGCAGCTGGGAAAAATGGTTGAAAGGCCTGATATGAGGAAGTTGCTCTATTTCCACTTGAAAGCTGAGTAACATTAACTTATTTCTGCTGTAAAACCAACAGGTCATCTCGTTTGCTAATGTTTGTGATAACTAATCACAACTGCTGCACCATTTAAGGTGGTACGGGACACATTCAAGCAAGAAGCTGATGAAAACATAGTTTTAATGCTGGTAGTATTTTTGATAAGGAGTTTTAGTCTATCAAAATATCCCACCCAGAGGTTTTATTTACGGGTTTACCTGTAAAAATGTGCTACGGTAGAACATTTTGATAAGGTAGCACAGCTCGTCAGAAAACTGCCACAGCCCGCTTTATTTTCATGTAGCTTAGCGACATCAAATTGATGTGCAGTAGCTTTAGCTCGCATGTAGCAATATTAGTATTATAGCTCTTTAACGACCTCGTAATTCAGAGGATCCAGTGGTATTCAGGAGAAAAATGTACACAGAAGAAAACATATCAGGTTCTGAACAATTTTATTTAATACAGAGGGCGCTAGAGGCGATTTATCAAAAACATTCTGGCCATATATAAATAAATATGATGTATAATATATATAAATGTAGCTTAGACCCGGAGTTCCTAATATGGGCATAATGCGGTCTACAGAATAACACATGACCACAGTGGTCTGTATAGATTTCACATTGTTTATAAATTCTTGTTGACTCAGTGATAAAATGGCATTTCAGAGTTGAACACGTTTGTTTGTCTTTCATTTGTATATTAATATAGCATTATTTAAATCATTAGGTAACAATAGTTGAGTATCAGTGTCGGTTAGTCATCAGGTCTCTACAATAAACGCCCTGCTAAGTTTGCTGTTCACTAAATGTTTAGATAATAATAGTAGCTTCCCTAGTCACAGAAACCTTTATTACTTGCTGACCCGTCCTATGAATTTCGCCCAACTGACCTGGTTTAGTCATATGTTGAGTCTGTCTATCCTCTCCTTATCTGACAATATCAGGAACATGGTGGTACCGCTAGCATCGCTAAGCTAATGTTAGCTAACGTTAGCAAACAGAAATGTACCGGTGTTCTGACGAATTGTGTGACCTTGTCAAAATGTCCGACCGTAGCGCGTATTTACAAGTAGAGCGCTACATAAAACTGTAGGTAGGATATTTTGATGGCCTAAATCACATGAAGCTGAAGTCGGCTTCTTATTCGCCAGCTTCTTGTTCGGATTTTCCAGTTCCACCTTAAATGGTGCAGCAGTTACAGTCTGGCACCTCAGGCCGCTGCCCACTCAGACACCATTTAAGGTGGAACAGGAAAATTCAAACAAGAAGCTGGCGAACAGGAAGCTGATTTCAGCCGCGTCTAAATCACCGTGTCAGAAAATGCTGCCAGTATTAAAAACACTACATTCAGATACAAAGTGGGCACTGCACAGACTTTCACTGCCTTTGGGACCGTCGGGATCCCCGTCTGCCCTTTTGAGGGCCTGGATCCATAATCTTCTGCAGTTTTTGGCAAAGGGATGTGATCCTCTCAGGATATTAAACATTGTCCATCCATCTTCTCTGCAATTGGTCCAGTTTACTGACCAATAACTCTTTGTCGTTGTTGTTTTCTGCCCCCTAGTTGTGCATTCATCTCTTTGATGACATTTCATAGAAACCCAGCTATTCTTGCGTTTTTCATGACGTAACTCTGTACAGTCGCCGCCATTCTGAGGACAGAATCAGGGAGTGACTGCGCTGTGCGATGCCTTCAGTTTGCTGTGCTTTGTGAATGACTCACCTGCAAGGCACGACAGAAGCCGAGAGACGAGAGACACACAGATCTTTAATTCAGTGTTTTCACTCCAGGTTTGGAGCTCCTGAACTGTATAGTTCAGTGTTTCTCTCTGCTGTTCACCTCGTTCAGCTCAAGAAGGGATTAATTAGCTAATAATATCAGGTATTTTAACCAGGAAACCACAGTTATGCAGTGCAGGGGTTTCAGGACTGGAGCTGAACTCTGAACTAACTTCTCCATTCAAACGTCATTTAAATCAGAAACAGAGAGTGAAGTTACACCGGCGGTCTGCAGCTCCGTTACGGGGCGACTGTTCATCTCTCGGCTGATAACATCAGCTAAAGTGATCTAAAGGCCAGCATTGATCACATCTGTGTTGATTAGCTGATGTCGTTACCCTCCTATGATCACAGAGTGTTTCACCTCTTTATGCCACACCATGGGATCCTTTACCCACCCTGACGTGAAGAACCGGTGGGCTTCTGTGCTGTTAAATGCTCTGAGAGACTCTCCAGAATAGGGGGAGGGGCTGAGTATGAGATAAATATGTCAGGAAAACACTAATTTGGTGGCTTTACGGCAGTTTAAGTGGGGACCAGGAGTTCATGGGAAACTGTATAAGGATCTCAGCCTGTTTTATCGACTTTGTCAAGGAAACTTTTTTCTCTTCCAAAGTCAGGAGAGTAATTTTAGCCATCTTTCACCTCTAGTTATGTTCGTGAGGAGCAGCGAAGCCAAAAATTCAGTCCCAAATATGGCGGCCACAACAGAAAAATCACGTGACTGAAACGCTCAGATAAAAGGATGATTTATATCTGCATTGGATGACATAAATAAGAAGCACAGCCCTTTGTACACAGTCTCCACCATTTTGGGTGACCATAAATAACTGGTCAGTTGTTTCTGCCTCCACCCCCCCCACCCTAATTTACCCAGGGACACCAGGCCATGGATGGCTGTGGCATCACTATGGATCTCCTGTAGTGAGGAATAACAATAAATCAATCTACAGACTGCTTTGTTTATATGCTAATGAGAGCTTATATTAAAATTGTTTTTTAAATCTCGTTTCATTAACTTAACCATTTATTCCTTCTCCAGTGAAGGGAGCAATTTAGAGATACGACAGCCAGGCGGGGGAACATCGCTATCACCTGGCCAGGGAATCAAACCCAGACCCTTTTTGGGGTGAGGTGACAGCGCTACCCACTGCGCCGCCCACCTTGCACAATAAAATGGTTGCTTGAACACTTTTGGCCATTCAGAAATCATACACTCAAAACAATTAACACACGATACTAAACAGAGGTTTGCTGACCAAAATAACACTTTTTGTTTGCAAGATGGTCAAACAGCCACAAAAAACACCAAACAAACACACGACACAAAAGCAAACGTTTCCATCAAACGCTGAAAGTGACTATCAGGAGAGCAATTTTTTCATTTTTTATGAATAATGTGATTATGAAGATTATGAAGAGCGCTGATAGGCTAATCAGAGCTAATATTCAAACTGTACTAGAACCTTTTTCCCTCCAATCCGCTGGCTTTTTATTTGTAAGGCCAAATTGAAATCTGACCTGGAGCCTCCGGCCCTTTGGACGCCGCAGCACCTCCTACATCCAGATCAATTAAGCCCTTTAAAACGCTGTTGTTTAACCGCGCCTCTCCTCAGGAGATGCAATTTACCGCTGGGCATAAATCAGAGGCGACGAGTGCGGCTAATTCAAAGCATTTGATGTCGATTTGGCCCTGACCCCGGCCCGTCTGTAATGGCTGAATGTGTGGGGAGTATATTAGCCGTAACGGAGCGCGCAGTCATAACTCGCCGCTCTAACCATGCCCAGAGCGCATTTCCATATTGTGGCTGTCCGACAACGTTTGTTTACTGCCCTCTTCCAATGAAATAATAGCGAAGCGAGGCATCAATCTCCACGCTAACGGCGCTTTAAACATCCTGCAGGAGCTTTTTCAGCTGCGCGGCGGCTTGGAGAGCCACCGACCGAGCTCTAAAAATACACAACTACAGTAAATCAACCTTACACTAATCTCCCAGCAGCCATACAGCGCCGTTATAAAGGGAACAAAAATAGGGCCCTAGATTACCATCAGTAATCTGTCCTCCATTAAGTGGCATCTTTGAGAGTGGCCGTGGTGCTATGTGCGGTCGCTGAGTGGCTCGAGCTGCTTTAGAAGGGCTGAAGGAACTGGATAAGTGAAAAGGCTAAAAGGAATTAAAGTGATTGTTTGGCGAAAGAATCAAATTTGCCTCATTTTCCTCCTTTGCAGTCAATCAATACAGCCACGTTCACTATCTTAGCTTTAGCACTCGAGCTGCAATGCTAATGTAGCTACAAGTAATGGAAGCTAATGTTTCTAATGAGCTAATGAAGCTAATGTAAGTGGTGGACAGTAACTCAGTAAATGTAATTTGTTTCTGTACTTAAGTAGTTTTTTTCATGTATCTGCACTGAAGTTTCCATTTTGGGCGACTTTTTAATTTCACTCCACTACATTTCAAAGTCAAATATCTCACTTTTTACTCCACTACATTATGAGAAATCTGTCGTTCCGTTTGGTTTATGTGTGTATAAAAACGTAACATGTCAAAACGAAAGAAGCGCAAAGCGAGAACACCAATCAGGGCACAGCGGTCACTTTGTTTTGAGCTTGTTTTGACCTGTTGGTCATACCGACCCAGTGCAGCACACGGTTCAACATCAGTGCAGCAGCGTAAAATTTTGGGAGAGTCTATTCAACATAAATGATGAACTAACCTAACTTTGTGTAAACAGACCACAATATAGAAATATGTACACATATGCAGTTGTGACTGACGGGTCTTTTTTATGAATTTATACAAACACATTTCATTTTATAGTAAATTAGTTTTGGCTAGTTTATGTTTATGAACAGAGACCTACAGATGCAGTTTAGTAAAGGAAACTCATTTGTGAATCTGAGTTTAAAGCAAGTTTTTGTTTTATTTTTCGACATCATTTGAGCACACCAGCTGCCGTTAACCTCTGGGATCCACATACTCCCCCAAATTCAGTTTCTTTATCTGTTTTTGTCTCTTTGTGAGACTCTTTTCCAGTTTAGAAATCCAGTTCAAACACTTCCTGAATCTGTAGAGTCGCCCTTTCCATACCATCTTATCACGAGATCATATGAGACTCACATCCGGAGTTATGAGCCTATGAAGAGGGGCTGAGATACACGTCATCTGCCTCTCACCGTGTGGAACTGGTGGACATAAAAACCTTATCCCATCTGTGAAACGTGGTGGTGGTAGTATCACGGTTTGGGCCTGTTTTGCTGCATCTGCCATCATCGATGGAACAATGAACTCTGAATTATACCAGCAATTTCTAAAGGAAAATATCAGAACATCTGTCCGTGAGCTGAAACTCATGAGAACGTGGGTCATGCAGCAAGACAACGACCCTCAGCACACAAGTCGTTCTACCAAAGAAAGATTAAAGAAGAATAAAGTTAATGTTTTGGAAATGGCCGAGTCAAAGTCCTGACCTTAACCCTATAGAAATGCTGTGGAAGGACCTGAAGCAGCAGTTCATGGTAGGAAACCCATTTTGTGTCCATCTACATTCTGTGTGAAACTGACTAATGGACACTCAGGGAATCACTAAGGACTGACCATCACGCCAGAAACCCTACATTCTTCATTCAGTCCACATCGGAGACTCATGTGAAATGGCGTGCATGGGAAAAAAGTATTATTACATTATCAGTTAAGACATATTTCATTATTGGGCATGGTATGCTGGTCAACCAGTATGATCATGCTGGGTGTAACCAGTTGAACCAGTACCAGACCAGCACAGACCAGCTTAAACCAGTATAGAACCCAGTGAATAATAGTTACCTAATAATGTAATAATGGCCAGAAATGTAATAATATTTTGCACTTAACTTAATCAAAAATGTAAAAAAGCCTAATAATGTAATACATAATGTATTATTATACACTCCATTTCCAAAAAAAGTTGGGACGCTGCGCAAAATGTAAATAAAAACAAAATCCAATGATGTGCAAATCATTTAAACCATATATTTAATTTTACAGCAGTACAAAGAAAACACATCAAATGTTCAAAGCGAGAAATTTATGCCCATTTTGAATTTGATGCTAACAACATGTTCCAAAAAAGTTCGGACGGGGGAACAAAAGGCTGGTAAAGTTGTATAATGCTAAAAAAACACCTGGTGGTTGATTGACAACAGGGTCAGTAACATGATTGGGTATAAAAGAGCTGCTCAGAGAGGTGGAGACTTTCAGAAGTAAAGATGAGGAGGGGTTCACCACTCTGTGAAAGACTGCACCATCAAATAGAGCAACAATGCAAGAATAACGTTTCTCAACATAAAATAGCAAAGAGCTTTTGCTTTTCATCATCTACAGTACATAATATCATTAAAAGATTCAGAGAATCTGGAGAAATCTCTGTATGTTAGGGACAAGGCCAAAAACCAGTATTAGCTGGCCATGATCTTTGGGCCCTGCATTAAAAACAGTCTGTGAAAACAGTTCATCACTGCATCCACAAATGCAAGTTAAAACTCTAAAACGCAAAGAAGAAACCAAATATAAACAGGATCCAGAAACGCTGCCACCTTCTCTGGGCCTGAGCTCATTTAAAATGGACTAAGGCGAAGTGAAAAAGTGTCCTGTGGTCCGACGAATCAACATTTGAAATTCTTTTTGGAAATCATGGACACTGTGTCCTCCGGGCTAAAGACCACTCAGCTTGTTATCAGTGCACAGTTCAAAAGCCAGCATTCATGATGGTATAGGGGGCATTAGTGCACATGGTATGGGTGTCGTGCACATCTGTGAAGGCACCATTAATGCTGAACTATATATAAATGTTTTGGCAACATATGCTGCCATCCAGACGACGTCTTTTTCAGGGAAGGCCTTGATTATTTCAGCAAGACGATGTCAAACCACATTCTGCATGCATTACAGCAGCATTGCTCTGTATTAAAAGAGTCTGGGTGCTAAACTGACCTGCCTGCAGTCCAGACCTGTCACCACTGATAACATTTGCCGCATTGTGAAATGGAAAATACAACAAATGAGCCCCCTGAACTGATGAGCAGCTGAAATCCTGTATCAAACAAGAATGGAAAACATTTCACTCTCTAAACTACAGCAGTGTCTCCTCAGTTCCCAAACACTTACAGAGTGTTGTTAAAGAAGAGGTGATGAGACACAGTGGTAAACAGGCCCCCGTCCAAACTTTTCTGGAATGTATATATGGGCATATATTTTTCAAAAAACAATAAAATATAATATATAATGTTCAACATCTGATATGTTGTCTCTGTAGTATTTTCCTATAAAAATATGGTTTACATGATTTGCACATCATTGCATTCTATTTTTATTTTCTTTCTGCACAGCGTCACAACTTTTTTGGAAATGGGGTTGTAATACGTTATCAGGTTTTATTACGTTTTTGACCAAGTAAGTGACCAAGAAATTATTTCAATATTAAGTTCTACAGACCAGCACAGAGTTCCGAAAACATTCCCAAAAAATGCTGAGAAAAATTCTTGCTAATGTGCTTTCTGACACTGTATGGCACATTGTTACCTATAAACATGGATAAACGTATGTTAGCATAGCTAAATATACTAATTACATTATAATCAAATGGTGTTAACTATGTGCACATATCAAAGCAGCACTGTGAAGGGTGTAAAGAATGTAAACAACAAGAACAGGGAAATGGACATTTTTGTAGACGACATGTTGCCATACAGTGTCATAAACCACATTAGCGAGTTTACTAGAGACAGCTGTGTGATTTAGCATGCTAACTGCACACTAACTTGTTTCGTATTAGTTTGCTGCATTAGCCTCATAGCTCCTATGCTAACACTAAAGAGGCAATCCAGACACCAAACATGATGGACTATGTTTGGGGTAAGAGGGTCAGACTGTTCCTCTGAAGCATCCTGCTAATGTTAGCATTGCTCATCAGTCAGAGCCCAGAGTGAACCACAGCCAAGTCCACAGCTGATGCCTTCTCTCTGGACGCCATGCTCGCACTTCATTTAGAATGATTATTTCAAACCGTATTAAGTGAGCGCTTTTTGTTTCAGGGCAGAAAAGTCCGCGCTGAATGCTGATGAGCCGGATTAGCTCTGCGCTATCTCTGGTAATCAGAATAGAAATAATAATGCGAGCAATAAACAGGAAATAACAAAAATAATGACATACTTCCCATGACTCTCCTGTTAGTGAGGGTGCCAGTGAGGCGTGATTCAAACAAATATCTAATTTACCAGCAGATTACCCCAGAGAGAGAGAGAGAGAGAGAGAGAGAGAGAGAGAGAGGAGAGAGAAGAGAGAGAAGAGAGAGACAGAAAAAGAAAGAGAAAAGAAAATGAGAAAGAGAGAGAGAATAGAGAGATGAAAGAGAGAAAAGGAGAGAGAAAGAGAAGAGACAGAAGCGAGAGAGGAAGGACAGAATGAGAAAAGAGAGAGAAGAGAGAGATGAAAAGAGACAGGAGAGAGAGATCAGACAGAGAGAAAAGAGATGAAAGAGAGAAGAGAAAGAAAAGAGAGTGAGAGAGAGAGACAGAGAAAGGAGAGAAAAGAGATGAAAGAGAGAGGAGAAACAAAAGAGAGTGAGAGAGAGAGACAGAGAAAGGAGAGAGAAAAGAAATAAAGACAGAAAAAGAAGAGAAAGAGATGAAAGTGAGAAAAGGAGAGAGAAAGAGAGAAGAGAGGGGAGAGAGAAAAGAGAGATGAAAGAGAGAGAAGGAGAGAGAAAGAGAGAAGAGAGGACAGAGAGAAAAGAGAGATGAAAGAGAGAGAAGGAGAGAAGGAGAGAGACGAAAGAGAGAGAAGGAGAGAGGGAGAGAGAAGAGAGGAGAGAGAGAAAAGAGAGATGAAAGAGAGAGAAAAGATAGATAAAAAGATAAAAAGAAGAGAGAGTTGTAAGAGTGAGACAGAGATGAAAGAGAGCGGAGATAAAAGAAAGAGAGAAAAGATAAAAATAGAGAAAAGAGTGAAAGAGAGAGAAGAGAGAGATGAAAAGAGAGAGAAGAGAGAGAGATGAAAGAGAGAGAGAGGAGAGAGGGAGAGAGGGGGAAAGAAAAGAGAGTGGGGAGGGAAGAAAATGGAAGGATTTATTAGGAGGATTGTAAATATTAATTTTGATCTCGTCCCGTGGCGCGAGAGGACTTAATTACCCTCATTTGCATATAATTGTGTCCTGTGGGACAGCCCCCGCTACGTGATTCGCAGAGAGAGTCCTTGTTTTGGTCTCCGTGACGACGGTGTTGCTCCTCGGGCTGTTTCACCTTGCAGATTGATGACAGGAGAGGAAGCACACCGAGCGCTGTGTTCATACATCTATACATTCAGTACATCAGAAACACAACTAAACACTCAATCATTTACAGTAAACATTGGCATCAATCAATAATGAATCAATAATATACTCAGACCATAGGTTACAGTGATTTTCCCACAGTTTAAGGGCTCATAAAAAGAGCTTACTACAGTATTTTATTAGTTTTTTTTACATTTCAACATGTTTTTGTTTTTGTGATGTCACAAAAAACAACCAATTTACATATATATGCCCATTCAGCCTATAGCAGAGTGGTTTGGTGTGAGACACTCTGTTCTAGAGAAACTTACCGAGTCAGAACTGTTCACAGTGGTGGTGATAGGAACCAGACGTCCACCTCTAAAAGCTCCCTCACAGAAAGTTACTACATGAAATGGTTATGAATTCACTGCCTGATGACTGAGACACTGTTTTATGATAGTTTTGAGAAGATTTTGGTCTTAAACTCCGTTCATGATGGAGGGATACATAATATGCAGGGCGCTGTGAGGCAAAATAGTCCCCAAAGAAAACTTATTATTTCAGATTTTCCACTATTTTCCATCATCAACATTCCATATGAACTCAGATACTAAATAAAATGTCTATAATTGTGTTGTAGTCATGGTGACCCCTGGTTCCTATCACCACCACTGTAAAGACATCTGAACCATTTCACACCAAACCACTCCAAATCACTCTGTTTACATCTCACACACTGAGTTAGTGAGAAATTTTGAAAAATAGGTGGAATTCACCTTTAAAGGGGACAAACATAAATACTCTATGATGGGTTTGGTAGGGTTAAAGAACCTGCATTAGCAGAGCCAACAACAGTTAGGCCCAGTCCCATTTCTTGTTTCTACCCCTAACCCTTGCTTTCGAGTGTGGCCCCTTAGAACTGAGTTACAGGGTAGTGGTTGAAATCTTCCCTCTGAAATGGGACCCTCAAATAAAAAGAGCATCACTTCATAAACAGCTACCAGCGCTGCTCTGTAGGCGACCCTGCCAGTCTGCAGTGACAGCAGAGGAGGGTAAAGTTCAGCTCCTCACTGCTGGGCTTTAGTTACATTTAGGGCATCATATGACTTCAAAGAGGGGGGCAATTATTTATTATCACCCACCCCTAATTCTTCAGTGATATGAAGCTGAAGTCGGTTATTCACCAGATTCTTGTTCAAATTTTCTCATTCCACCTTAAATAGAGCAGCAGTTCTGATGCCTGAGGCGCCAGAATGTAACTGCTGCACCATTTAAGGTGGAACTGGAGATTTAGCAAGTTAGCTACCGAGACATCAGCTACTACTAGTAGCGACTTTTTCTGCTTGTTATGAAGGAAATGATCATAATACACTGAAACGGCATTAAACTAAGATAATTTGATGTTTTTTTGAAAATTTTAACAGAGAAAATTTGCACATTTGTGGGATTCTTTGGTCTCTTGTTCAGCCATCTTGCCATTTTTTTCTTTTTGAAGTGTGTCTCTGAAAACCTCTGTTTGGACGGTCATGTAGCCCTATAACACTTCGCACTACCCCTCTATCTCGACAAGAATCGGGACACCCTACCCATAGACATGAATGCACAAAACGGAGGGGTAGGGCTGAGTGGTAGGGGCAAGGGGTGAAATGGAACTGGGCCTTAGTCTCTGGCATCACACCTATGTAGCACCTTTATCTTTAAAAGTGTATCATGATTGATCATCATTAAAAACCAAAGAGTACACAAGAACCCCCTCACCCCTCCCAAACACAGAGCTGCTATAGGGCGAGAGAGAGAGAGAGAGAATGAGTGTGATGGAGAGGGGAAGCGAGGGATGGAGAAAGAGTGAGGCAGATGGCGGCGACCAGCCGAAATTAACCAACGAGTGCATGACACGACGAGTGCATGTGCCAGATCTCAAATCTGTGTTTGTACAGGTTTAGACTAAACAAACACACACACACACACATACACTCACACACACACACACACACTCACACACACACACACACACACACACACATACACTCACACACACACACACATACACTCACACACACACACACACACACACTCACACACACACACACGCACACACACACACACACACACACACACTCATATCAGTACATTCAGACCATCAGAACAAATTCATTTATTCAACTATGACTCTGTAACTTCACCCTGACTGCACCATCAACTCTCCCTCTCTCTCTCTCTCCTCTATTTATCTCCATACTCTCTTTCCTTCTCTCTTTCTATTGTCTCTCTTTCCCTCTCCACTATCTCTGTTTCTCTCTATTGTCTCTTTATCTCTCTCTCCTTACTGTTGCCTTTACTTCTCTCTACCCTTTCTATCACATTCCTGTTCTCTTTATTGTCTTTATTTCTATCTCTCTTTTTACTCTCACTCATTGTTTCTTCCTGTTGTCTCTCTCTATTGTCTCTTTCCTGCTCTACTGTCTCTCTGTCTCTTTCTGATCTCTGTCTCTCAATTTTCTTTCATTCTCACTCTGTTTCTCTCTGTACTCTCTCCTCTCTTTCTTTCTATTGTCCCTCTCTCTCTCTACTGTCTCTTTCCCTCTCTACTATCTCATTCTCTACTGTCTCTCTCTCTATTGTTACTCTTTCTGTCATTTGTCTCTCTCTTGTCTCTTTCTTTCTCTACTGTCTCTCTTTCTCTATTGTCTCCTTTTTTCTGTATTGTCCCTCTCTCACTATTATCTCTTTCTCTCCGCACTGTCTATCTCTCTACTCTTTTTCTCTCTACTGTGGTCTCTATTGTCTCTTCCTCTACTGTATTTTTTTTGCTCTCTATTGTCTTTCCCTCTACTGTCTCTCTGTACTGTCTCTCTTTCTCTCTTTTTTCTCTTTCTCTACTGTCTATCTCTCTGTACTGTCTCTCTCTCTATTTTCTCTACTGTCTATCTCTCTGTACTGTCTCTCTTTATCTCTCTATTTTCTCTACTGTCTATCTCTCTGTACTGTCTCTCTTTCTCTCTCTCTCTATTTTCTCTACTGTCTATCTCTCTGTACTGTCTCTCTGTCTCTCTCTCTCTATTTTCTCTACTGTCTATCTCTCTGTACTGTCTCTCTCTCTATTTTCTCTACTGTCTATCTCTCTGTACTGTCTCTCTTTATCTCTCTATTTTCTCTACTGTCTATCTCTCTGTACTGTCTCTCTTTCTCTCTCTATTTTCTCTACTGTCTATCTCTCTGTACTGTCTCTCTGTCTCTCTCTCTCTCTATTTTCTCTACTGTCTATCTCTCTGTACTGTCTCTCTTTATCTCTCTATTTTCTCTACTGTCTATCTCTCTGTACTGTCTCTCTTTCTCTCTCTCTCTATTTTCTCTACTGTCTATCTCTCTGTACTGTCTCTCTGTCTCTCTCTCTCTCTATTTTCTCTACTGTCTATCTCTCTGTACTGTCTCTCTGTCTCTCTCTCTCTCTCTATTTTCTCTACTGTCTATCTCTCTGTACTGTCTCTCTTTCTCTCTCTATTGCCTCTTTCTGCACTGTATATCTCTATTGCCTCTTTCTCTCTCTACTGTCTTTCATTCTCTCTCCACTGTCTCTCTCACTATTGTCTCTCTTTCTCTCTATTGTCTCTTCTTTCTGTACTGTCTCTCTTTCTCTCCTACTCTCCTTCTCTGTTCAGATGTAATCGATATGTCACTCTTGTCTCTCATCCCATATTAATGAGTATCTCATGCATGTCTGCATATTTACTACACAGCTGTGTCATTTGTTGCCTCCAGATCAGAGCGTCTGTCTCTAACTCACTCTGTCTTTCTCACACACACATAAAAAAACAAACGTTCAATTAAACACACAGGAAATGTCACCACCTGCTTAACAGATATGAGTCTCAAACTCAAATTAGCTGGGGTCTTTTCTGAAAGGGGGGCCTGTGAGAAAATGCAGGGAAAAAAGTGTCCCATATTTTTTTCCACTAGTGCTGTATACATAATGTTCAATGAATTAAATCAAGTAGACTTAAATTTAACCCTCTGTGGTCTGAGGTCATCTTCTGGATTTGTTCATCTCTTCTTAAACTCTGTTTCATATCTAAATGCTCCGTTATCTTCATCACTACTTTCCAAAACCGCTGCAGCAGCTTCAGCAGCTGTAAACTCACTGTACGCCATTTCACGAGTCTCCGATGTGGACTGAATGAAGAATGAAGGGTTTCCGGCGTGATGGTCAGTCCTTAGTGATTTCCTGAGTGTCCATTGGTCAGTTTCACACAGAATGTAGATGGACACAACATGGGTTTCCTACCATGAGCTGCTGTTTCAGGTCCTTCCACGGCATTTCTATAGGGTTAAGGTCAGGACTTTGACTCGGCCATTTCCAAAACATTAACTTTACTCTTCTTTAATCTTTCTGGACACACAAATCCACCAGTTCCACACGGTGAGAGGCAGATGACGTGTATCTCAGCCCCTCTTCATAGGCTCATAACTCCGGATGTGAGTCTCGTATGATCTCGTGATAAGATGGAATGGAAAGGGCGACTCTACAGATTCAGGAAGTGATTGAACTGGGTTTCTGAGCTGGATCATCACAAAGATAAACAAACAGATACAGAAACAGAGAATTGGAGACATGGCCATGGTCGGCGACTCCAGAGGGTTGACCGTTGAAATATATCGGAGTCTTATATACAAAGCCCATTTCCAGAAAAGTTGGGATATTTTTGTAAAATGCCATACAAAACAAGAATGTGTCATTTGGTAATTGTCCTGAATCTTTGTTTAACTGACAAAGAAATGACTTTTTTGGCTGAGCAAGTGGATTGTATTTTGTAAATATAAAAAAAATTAATTTAATACCCTCAAAATGCTCAAAATGTTAAAATGGCACAAAATAAGACTGAAAAGTTTACAGAATATTCAATATCCAATAAGCAGGTGAATTGGTAACAGATGAGGGTATCATGATTAGGTATAAAAGGATCATCCGACAAAGCCTCGGTTTTAAAAAATAAAGATGGGTCATGGCTGTCCACTACTAAACATTTCTCAATGCATGATCACAAATAATTTATGTCCTTTACCATCTACTGTACATAATATAGTGAAAAGATTCAGGGAATCTGGAGAAATCACAGTCTGTGTAAGACAAAGCCTGAAACCACTGTTGAATGTGCATAACCTTCGAGCCCTCAGATGGCATGACATGAGAAACCATCATGCTACAGTGTTAAATATAGCCACTTGGGCTTGGGAGTCCACGTTTCAGTTTGTTTTGGGATAAAATGGACATTGAGTCCTCCACGCCAACGACAAAAGGAACCATCCAGACTTTTATCATTGAAAGATGCAAAATCCAACATCTGTCATGGCATGGTTGAAGGTACCATTGACGTGGAGGCATATATTGGGATTTTAGAAAGACATATGCTGCCAAAGATTATATCTTTTCTTGGGACGTCCAGTTATTTCAGCCAGACAATGCCAGGCCTCAGTCTGCATGTGCTAAACATTGTGGCTTTGAAGACACAGCGTGTCCTTGATTGGCCTGCCTGCAGTCCAGATCTGTTTCCTATTGATTAATGTGCAAAGAGGAGAATCAGACAACAATGACCACAGACTGTTGAGCAGCAAAATCTCATATCAAGCAAGAATGAACAAAAACTCCACTTGCAAAACTTCAGCAATTAGTGTCCTCAGTTCTCAAATGATTAAAAAAGTGTAATTAAAAGGAAAGATGATGTAACACAGTGGTAAATATGCGTATTTCCCAACTGTTTTCAAGTGTGTTGCAAGCATCAAATTCTAAATTTGTTTATGTTTACAAAATACAATCAAGTTGGTCAGTGAAACTGTTGAAAATGATTTGTCAGTTAAATAAACGTTCAAGAGAATTAACAAATCATAGGTTCTTGTTTTTCTCCATTTTTCTAAATGTCCCAGCTTTTTCCAGTTTGTATTTATGAGATTTGGATATGAGAGTAATGATGTGTTTGTTTGTGTTGAATTAGCACTGCATGTCTTCAAAACATAACTGACCTTCCTGGTCAGTGTGTTACTCTCACAGGTTTAGGTCAAAGCTAAATTATAGGTTTGTTTTATTCAGCTATTCTGAAGAGGTTCAAAAACACTGAGAGACTAATGCAGCGCAGCCCGAGGCTCAGAGTGACCGAAAACTCTGCTAATTGCACTCAACCTAAACAAACAGCAGTCACAGGCTCTTCATTACAAACGCAATGAGCAGCAGTGTTTATCTTAGAGTGGCTTTAGTACATTTGTCATCCACTGTGAAATAAACAGCAGAAATGTTCCAGGAAATGTACTGCACCTCAAAAATGCTTTCTAATATGCTCTGTCAAAAACAAATGAGCTTCAAGGGTCGTACTTATTAAACTGTTTAAGCCACAGAACACACTGACCTCACAACCTTCAACACACACACTACCATTCTCCACCAAACACCACCATTCCACACCAATCATTGGCGTTCATCTCCAACAACCTTTACCAAACGCCATCATTCTCTAGCAAATACCCATATTTTCCCACCAGACATGATAATTATCCAACGCCATCACTCTTCACCAAACACCATCATTCCCATCAAACCCCAACATTTTACACCAACATAATTATTCACCACCAACATTTTCCACCAAACACCATTGTTCTCTGCTAAACACCAACATTCACCACCAACGTAAACACCGACATTTTCCACCAAAGACCATTATTCTCCACAAAACGCCAACATTCACCACCAACATTCTCCATCAAACACTCACATTCATTACCAAACACCATCACTGTCCAACAAACACCAAACATTCTCCAAAACCCACCAACATTCTCCATCAAACACTCACATTCCCTTACCAAATACCATCACTATCCAACAAACACCAAACATTCTCCAAAACCTATCAACATTCTCCATCAAACACTCACATTCCTTACCAAACACCATCACTGTCCAACAAACACCAAACATTCTCCAAAACCCACCAACATTCTCCATGAAACACTCACATTCCTTACCAAACACCATCACTGTCCAACAAACACCAAACATTCTCCAAAACCCACCAACATTCTCCATCAAACACTCACATTCCTTACCAAACACCATCACTGTCCAACAAACACCAAACATTCTCCAAAACCCACCAATATTCTCCAGTAAAGCCATATATGGAGTTATGGAATAACTGAAATTTGGCAGGAGAACCATGCCTGAAACCCCTCCTCCTTCCAGTTTAACATCCTCTAAATTCCCATCCCTACCTTCCGTTTGCTGTGACGAAGTTTTCACAACCCCCACCACCACCACCACCTCACCATCTCCTCCCTGTTCCTCAGTCTTATCAGTCCAACCACAGTCAAAAAGGAGGGTTAGACCTCCAAACCAGAACTCTGGCCCAAGTTCTTATAGTTCTCTTCCCTCATACTACCACCATATGTTGAAGGCACTGTCCGAACTCCAAAAGTCTTCACTAAACAACAACGTTCTCCAAAAAACACCATCATTTCAGAGTTGCCATTTGGCTTCATAATTTTCCATGAAGTGAACTAGATATGAAACACCAATCCTACATCCTGATTTGTTGGTGTTTACTGGTGTAACGTGACTGAATGAGACAGTCGTGGACATATTAAAAAAACTGATGAGGCTTTACTAGTTTCAAAATCGTTGTCCAGAACAGTACAAAAGCAGAAGATCACAGTCAAAACAAAGTCCACAGGCCAAAATTCAAAAAGCAAGAGAAACAAACCGGTGATCAGAAGGAAACACTCAGTAGCTCTGGAGACAGACACCATACCTCACAACATGTCTAAGCTCAACTCAGTAATCAGACGAGGTTGATCTTGGATGGGTTGTGTGTAGAGAAGACAGGGTCATGTGATTATCCGAGGGGTTCTGGGAATTGGAGTTCTTGCTGGAGGAATGTGTGACAACTGGAAAATGTTGCGATGGTGTGTTTTAGAAAGGAGGTTCACGTCATATCTTACTGATTGAGCTGTTCGTGTTAATTCAGTAGTTTTAGTCTGAAAAGCATGTCTTTATTTAGACTCTCCTAGTCTTCACATGTTGCCTGAATCCACACCCAGGATCAATTCTGGGCTCTTTTTGGGGGAGGGGTTCATCAGCCCAGGTGTGTTTTTTCACACTAGAGAATTCCTGATCATTGATTCTGCCGTTTGAGCACCAGCACTCAAAGCGTGATGAACAGTAGTTATTGCTGGGTGCACAGACATGTCTTCATGCAAGAACACCTGCTAACGATGTGCTTTTCTCACTGGAGGAGACTGTAAGCCATGTAGGCTGTCGGGAGATGTGCTTTTTGTGCAATGTTATCAACACTTTACATTTAATGGGACAAAATTGCAGTGAAATATAATGTTGTATTTACTGAACTAATTCATATTGCATTGGGGTCAAGCTTTATAATATGGTGGGGTTTACATACACATCGCTGCTGATTGGGTAACACTCTGACACGCCCATCAAACAAAAGAAAAGATACCTCAAAGCCTGTTGCACACTGTTTCACACCGTTTCGACTAAAGATATTGTTCAACCTGGAAACCAGTAGCGAAACGGTGTACAGCGTTTTGAGTTTGAACGTGCCCCAGGTGAGGAGCCTCGTGATTTTGGAGTCTGAATCTCTGGTTTCATGCTCCACTGACCTGTGAGGTTTGGCTTCGTTCTAACGTTTCTCCGCTGATCTACAATACTTCAAAAAAGTCCTGTGTGGTTGGAGAGGGGGCAAAACGCCCTATAATCCTGTAAAGTTTGACGTCTGTTACTTTTATTTTCGATGCTCTAAATTTCTCTGGCAGTCCAGACCTCTACTGCAGGCAAGGGCCTCAACAAGGGTCCATGTCTCCGGTTCCCTGAAGGCTAGCAGTGCAATTTTGCTGGAAATGGCATGTCACACTCTACTGACCTGTGGATTTTGGCTTCACCACAGACTTTTAAAGTTGCTCACGGCAAAGCATTCCCCTCTCATTCTCTCATCATCTAAGCCACTTATCCTCCTGGGTCATGGAGGATAAGCTCCAGAAGGCAGGAAACACCCTGGACAGGTCACCAGTCCATCACAGGGCAGACAAACAGACACATATATTGGTATACACACTTATACCTAGCCTGATTGTATGTCTTCGGACTGTGGGAATCAAACCCAGGGCCTTTTTGCTGTGAAGCGACAGTGCTACCCACTGCACCACCATGCCGCCCTGCATCTCCTTCTCCTGTGACGTCATTAGCATCATTAGCGTCATTAGCGAATAGTCGACTTTTATCACATGACTGCTGACTTTAAAAAATCAAAAGTCGTGCACGAAGCTGGAGAATGAGATGCAACTTCAGCCTCGTAAAAGGCAAACGTTGCGAGACATTTCACAAGACACTATTCTACTTTTGAGGAAAAGTTTCCTGCCAGAGATGCGAGAAAAGCGGCTATAAATCTATGTTTTTGTTTATGTTTATTAGCCTATACTAGTATATTAACACGTACTGAGACATACTTACAGCCAAGAGGGTAAAATGGACATAAAATCTTGAGGCTCCCAAGGTGGTTTGATTTTTCGCGATGCATCTAAGAATCGATTTTTTTCCCCACCCCTATTTAGATCAGGCTTTTTAATACAGCGGGATTTACATACACATGACTGCTGATTGGGTAACACTCTGACACGCCCATCGAACAAGAGAAAACATACCTCAAAGCCGGCTGCACACTGTTTTGCACTGTTTTGACAAAACATGTCGTTCAACCCAGAAACCAATAGCAAAACGGTGTACAGGGTTTTAAATGTTTGAACGTGCCTCATGGAGGAGCCTCGTGATTTTGGAGTCTGAATCTCTGGTTAATGTTCCACTGACCTGTGAGGTTTGGCTTCGTTGTGGTTGCGCAGCCCCTAACGTGAACACGGCCTTAACAATACAAACACAAGTGCTGGATTTTATCCTTTTATTTTATTATGTTAGTCCAACATGCAGCCTGTGGAAAAGCGGCAGAGTTACCTGGCTGTTCTAACTGGTTTAGAGTGTTACGTTGCGATTAGAACACAAGAATGAAAACATTGCAGTACTGTTTCTGCTCCGAATGAACCGACTGATTTTATGTTCTGTTTTTGAGCCCTGGTGAAAACACCCTTCCCAAATTCTAACCTCAATCACACCTAAAGAACCCCCCAGCCTGTCCCAGCTCAGAACCAGTACTTGTACTCTCTGGAGACGTCAGTGTAATGCGGCAACAAAACTGCTGCAAAGTTTTGATGCAAACTTAATAGTTTGACAGTAACGCAGTGCAGCAGACGTGGAAACAATGGGGAAATGTCCGAAACCAGAAGCGAGTAAACAGAATTAGAGTTTGGGTCCCAGCTGACTGGATGGATCAGTTCCTCAGGCACACACGGGGTCCTGTTACAGTCTGAAAGAGAGTTTCAGGGGAGAATCTCTATGAAAGGCATAATTTAGCCCTGCACTGGGCCTTAGGGGTGTATTAATCCAATTTCCTCTAGCTACTGAGCCAAAACCAGGTTGATTTAATAGACCCAAAAGAGTTAAGAGGAGCAGCAAGAGAAAAGAAAGATGAAGACGCAGTGTACTAGCGTCAATTCTGAAGACCAAGCAATGGAATTTAGAGAAGTTTGATCTAAAAATAATAATAATAACAACAATAACAATAATATTTTTATTTCTAGAGGACTTTTCATACTAGTAGCAGCTCAAAGTGCTTTACAGGCAGCAGATAAAGCTTAACAGTAATAGGAGAAACTATGAACATTAACTTAAAATCATACAAGGCAGTCAAATCAAATTAACCCTCTGGGGTTTGAGGTCATTTTTAACCTTCTTGAAACCTCCTCTAAAGGCTCTTCATATAACATGATCCTCATATGTTTCATATCAAAATGCTCCGTTATCTTCATCACTACTTTCCAAAACTGCTGCAGCAGCTTCAGCAGCTGTAAACTCTCTGTACACCATTTCACATGAGTCTCCGATGTGGACTGAATGAAGAATGAAGGGTTTCCGGCGTGATGGCACATCTATAAAAAGCCTTGGTGTCACGATTGATCCCAGTCTGGCCTTCGATGAGCATATTACCAATATTACCAGAATAGCTTTCCTCCACCTGCGTAACATCGCTAAATTAAGAACTGCACTGTCGCTACAGGACGCAGAAACGTTAGTTCATGCCTTCATCACGTCCAGGTTAGATTACTGTAACGCTCTGCTTTCTGGCTGTTCCAGCTGAAACCTTAACAAGCTTCAGTTGGTCCAGAACGCTGCAGCCAGAGTTCTCAGCAAAACCAGGAAATCTGACCACATTAGCCCAATTTTGTGTACCTTACACTGGTTGCCAGTTAAATTCCGCATTGAGTACAAAATTCCTCTACTGATGTATAAAGCTCTGAATGGCCTTGATCCTCAGTACCTCAGTGACCTTATTTCCTATTATCAACCGACACGCCCACTTAGATCACAAGGTGCTGCTCATTATTAGTACCCAGAATAAATAAAGTTACGTCAGGGGGAGGAGCCTTTTCATACAACACCCCCCAGCTTTGGAATAGCCCACCAGTCTGTGTTCGGGACCCAGACACAGCCTCCATCTTTAAGTCTAGGCTAAAAACGTACCTGTTTAGTCGAGCCTTTGGTTAATTTGTTTTCCTAACTATGTCCCTCTTATCCCCCCCTCCCCCCCATACCCCCCCCCTTCCCCCTCCCCCTCTCTTTCCCTGAGCTGAGCAGCTGCCCGTCCTAAGAGGGTCTGACCTGAGATGCGTCCGGCGCACTGCACAGTGGTGTTAAACTGTATCCACTTATACTGTTTTGTGTCTGTGCTGTTATCCGGTGTCGACCAGAGGAGGGCGGGTTCCCCTTTTGAGTCTGGTTCCTCTCGAGGTTTCTTCCTCCTGTTGAGGGAGTTTTTCCTTGCCACTGTCGCCAAGGCTTGCTCACTGGGGATGTGGACCCGGATTCTTTGTAAAGCTGCTTTGTGACAACATCTGTTGTAAAAGGCGCTATATAAATAAATTTGACTTGACTTGGCTTGATGGTCAGTCTTTAGTGATTTCCTGAGTGTCCACTGGTCAGTTTCACACAGAATGTAGACGGGCACACGAATCCACCAGTTCCACACGGTGAGAGGCAGATGGCGTGTATCTCAGCCCCTCTTCATAGGCTCATAACTCCCGATGTGAGTCTCGTATGATCTCGTGATGAGATGGAATGGAAAGGGATGACTCTACAGATTCAGGAAGTGTTTGGACTGGATTTCTGTGCTGGATCATCACAAAGATACAGACACAGATAAAGAAGCAGAGAATCTGACATGCAGGCGAGTTCGTAGACCAAAGAGGGCTGTTTTATTAAAAGTGAGCTCTGAGCTTGACTGTGTAAGAGAAGGTGAACTGAGTTCCACAGTTTAGCAGCAAAATCTAGCCAATCAAATGTTAGCTTGCCTACTTTCATCCCTCCTAGTTCAAGCGTTACTCAGTACAGCATCCAAACATTACTGTGCACAAAATAAGTTCAGATTCCACTATTAAACTCTACTGCAGCTGGATTAGTTTTCCCAGTGGAGGTTGTGTAATGCAATTCATGATATTTGACTGGTTGAGTGTTTTGAGTCTGTTCTACAGTTTCTCATTGTCTGAATGCATAACCGACTCTAAATGTAGGTATTGTGATATAAACTGAGTCTGTTCTACAGTTTCTCATTAGGCTGAATGAATAACCGACTCTAAATGTAGGTATTGTGATATAAACTGAGTCTGTTCTACAGTTTCTCATTAGGCTGAATGAATAACTGACTCTAAATGTAGGTATTGTGATATAAACTGAGTCTGTTCTACAGTTTCTCATTAGGCTGAATGAATAACCGACTCTAAATGTAGGTATTGTGATATAAACTGAGTCTGTTCTACAGTTTCTCATTAGGCTGAATGCATAACCGACTCTAAATGTAGGTATTGTGATATAAACTGAGTCTGTTCTACAGTTTCTCATTGTCTGAATGCATAACCGACTCTAAATGTAGGTATTGTGATATAAACCGAGTCTGTTCTACAGTTTCTCATTAGGCTGAATGAATAACCGATTTACAGCGTTCTGTACAGTAGCTATGAAAGAACACATTTATGGGCGGAGCCTGGCTAACAGACTAATAAGTGTACATTTTCTTACTCTGTTCCACATGGACAGGGCAAATGAACCAAAAATGTGTTCTGTATTCTCTACATGGAGCATGCGATGAGCTTCTGCCACTCAGAGCCATTTAGCGGAGTCATAACGAACCGAAAAGAGCAGCTAACGAGGTACCAAACTCCAGATGCTCCATTAGTTAGAGGAAGACAGAGAGAGAGAGAGAGAGAGAGAGAGAGAGAGGGAAAAAAGGGGGAGGGAGGGGAGTGAAACATGACAAGAGAAAAAGAGAGAGAGAATTAAAACGAAATAAAAGAGCAGAGAAAGAGAACACAAATGAAATAAAAGGCAGAGAGAGCGAGATAGAGTGAGAGAGAGCAAGAGAGAGCGAGAGAGAGAGAGCTTAACGGATTGGTACTTGTGTTTATTAACACTCCTGCATCAGCTGGCAGTGTGTATACCATCTGGTGCGGTGCCCTGGGTGCTGCGTGCCCGCGGGCAGATGGTGCTCTAACTGCCATCACACCTTCAGCCTGGCATACGGGCACCACACACACCGCCAGCATGGGAGGGCATGGGGGCGTGGGGGGGCATGTAGGGCCACCCGTAACCCAGCTAAAGAGAAGGAACCTCCCCCAAAATCAGTAGGTTACTCAAAAATCTAATTTACACAACTGCCCTGTCCAGGCTCCGCCCACAGATAGGGTCTCTCATTGCTACTGTCACAATACCTACATTTAGAGTCAGTTATTCATTCAACCTAATGAGAAACTGTAGAACAGACTCAGTTTATATCACAATACCTACATTTAGAATCAGTTATTCATTCAGCCTAATGAGAAACTGTAGAACAGACTCAGTTTATATCACAATACCTACATTTAGAGTCAGTTATTCATTCAGCCTAATGAGAAACTGTAGAACAGACTCAGTTTATATCACAATACCTACATTTAGAGTCAGTTATTCATTCAGCCTATTCTTTCATTCTTAGCAAAAAGGGTTCTATATGGTACCAAAAAGGGTTCTTTGGCTTGTAACAATAGTGGAACCATTTTTTGTGCAATTTAGAATGCTTTTCAAAAAGGGTTCTAAAAAGAACCATCTATAACACATTCTCCACCAATCTGAAGAACTATTTTACGATGCAAACAACCCTTTAATCATGCAAAGCGTTCTTTGAGTGTTCATGGTTCTATATGTGACCCTTCTTATCGGGTGTTCGTCCGCCCTGGTCAATGATGGACACCGAGTTGGAATGATGCAGTTTTATTTGCCTGTAATGAGTATGGCAACCACAGTTTAAGTCTCTGTTCATGCTTCGGCCAGCGTACAACACGGCAGTGTGCAAACGCTCTACTGCCCAAAGAATACATTGGTCTAAATATATTTCCAAAATGAACCAAGAGAAATATACATTCATGAAAATAATACAATTACCTTTACAAATTACTATGATCGTATAGTGGTGAAAGTGCTTGTGTTTCCATATTACGCTCAGTTTTTAGATTAGTCTACGTTTTACATTTCCATCAGTGTCAATATGAATTATATTTTATTGCTACATCATCCTTTTTTAATTAGCGAAACATCAACAAAAAGGTAAAATATGAAATAATGCCATCTGGTGGCGAACACAAAATATGGCATCCAGACCACATGGTGCAAGAATAAGCTAGTTAAACCAGCTAGCATTGCTGTGCTCATTGATACTGTTCTAAAACACCTTAAAACATGAATATAACATACCTGTAATGAGTACGGCAACCACAGTTTAAGTCTCTGTTCGTGCTTCGGCCAGCATACAACTAAAGAAACAGGCTAACGTTAGCACAGTTCAGTTCAGGTTTAGCTTCGAATTTATAACTCTTTAAATAAAGCGTTTTGGAAAAGCCCAACTGGGTGTACTGGTCTCTATTACATGTATTTCAAGACAGTAGGGACAAAAGTCGAATATTACAACACTTTACATAGTTATCTGCAGTTTTGCTGAGCTGAACATACGAGCTGTACTCACCACGGCAGCGTGCAAACACTCTATTGCCGAGGCTGCACCGAATCACCAATATATACAGGAGCTGTAATACGCTGGCCGACCCATTTTGCAGGAATTTCATAACATAACATTAATACAACTATTGTACATCGGTACATATATATAACCATTTTTTCAAGAACCCTTGAAAAACCATCTTTTTTAAGAGTGTAACAATAGAACAACCCTTTTGACTGCTATATAGAACCCTTTTCAAAAAGGCTCTATATAGAACCATCTACAGCACATTCTGAAGAAACCTTTCATGATGCAAAGGGTTCTTTGAGTGTTCATGGTTCTAGAGCCCCAGAATCACTAAATGCGCCCTTTGACTGTAGCTGTTCTGTTGATGAACAGTTTGCGTTAGCCGTCCTCCAGCAAGGTAAAGCTACACTGATAGCCAAAAGGGTTCTATATTGCACCAAAGAAAGGGTTATTTGGCTTGTAACAATAGTGGAATAGTGGAGTTCGATAAAGAACCATCTACAACACATAGTCCGTCAATCTGAGGAACTCTTTTCACGATGCAAAGAACCCTTTGATCATGCAAAAGGTTCTTTGAGTGTTCATGGTTCTACATGCAATCACTGTATTTACTAAAGAACCCTTGATGAAAATTCAGTTTTAAGAGTGTAACAGTAGAACAACCCTGACATCCATGTACAGCACATTCTGGAGAACACTTTCATGGTGCAAAGAAACCTTCAATCATGCAAAGGGTTCTTTGAGTGTTCCTGGTTCCATATAGAACCATTTTCTGTAGTAAAGAACCCTTTTTGAGAGTGTACAATGGAGGGGTTTCTGATAAAGCGGCCACAGCGTGTATAAACATATTCAGCCGTTCAGGATGCGTCTTCTTTTCATCGGCCGTGTTTATATTCTGCGACGTTCCTCGTAATGAGAGCACAGACTGGAGCTGCGTGTTCAGCTGGCGGTTTGTAATCTTGGAGGAAGTGATTGCGTCTGCTCGTTTTGAGGCTTGTTTTGAGGCGGCGTAAAACAAAGCCTCTCACGTCCGCCGAGCCGCCTCTGCGAAACTCCAGCAGCCGGCCGCTCTCCACTCACAGATTGCTGTCTAATCCACATCAGAGCTATTAAGCCTTCGTGTGTGAGAGATATAAGCTACAGCCCGGCTCACCAAATGCGCAAGAAACACCTTTTGATGCGGCACAACATGCATGTTGTCTTTCTCCTTAGATAGGTACACTATTCTAATGAACGTCTGAGAGGGCGACGCTTCAACTTAGCTCTTAGTTAAAGTTCTACCTTTTTATTGTATGTTATTGTCTCAGTTTTTACTTATTACTTTATTCTATTACTTGCTTTAGTCTCTATGCATTAAAGGGCCCATCAGCATGGAAAATAGTGACCCAGAGCCTGTTTTGAATCCATTGTTGCTGTGATGTCACAAAAAACAACTAATCTGCATATAATCCACCTATTCAGCCTACAGCAGTTTAGCCCCGCCCACTCACACAGAAGCTATAAAGCATGTTTCAGCATGGACTGTTTTTTGAAAGAGGGCAGCCAATCAGAACAGAGCTCATTTACATATAGCAGAGGTTTGTAGGAATCAAATACTGTCCATTTCAATTAATGAGATGTGAGTTTAGAAAATTTCATTCTCAATAATTTGTACAGTCTTAAGAAACTGTTTATTGCGCATTATTACAACTAATGCAATTTCCACATAACAGACCTTCAATTATTAAATGCAGTTCATAATCAATAAAGCTTAAAGGGCTTATTTCAAAAACAACTTTCCCCACTGTTTTTTTTAATAGTATATTTTATTTATACAGTACATAAATGGTTTCAAAACATTCACTTCTCAGCCCATATATAAACACTAAGCTGCACTAAGCCTGTTTTGAATTAGTTGTTTCTGTGATGCCACAAAAACCATCACATTTACATATACCCACCTATTCAGCCATCAGCCCCGCCCATTCATACCGAAGCCATAGAAGCCATAGAAGTGTTTCAGGCTGCACTGCTTTTTGATTAAGGCACAATATTGGACAGCCAATCAGAACAAAGCTCATTTACATCTATCAGCCTTAAAAGCACAATAAACAAAAACAGCCAGTTTAATTCCAAGGGATAAAGAATGGTTGGAAAATGGTCAGGTTAAAGTGATTTATGACTATTTCAGTGCACAAAACTACACCCAACACTGTCAGTAGACCTCAGGGGGGAAATGCAAGCAAAATGTAGGATATGGGCCCTTTAATGTACAGTAAATAAACCATTTAGATGTGTTAAGTTTATTACTTGCTGGTAAATCATTTTGAGCTGCTACTTATCTGAAAGGTACTCAGTAAATAAAGCTGTTTTTAATAATAATAATAACAATAATAATAATTATCATTATTATTATTATTATTATTATTATTATTACTGCACCTACATGCATAGACATGCATATGCATACAAGTGCACACCCAAACGTGCTCATGCTTTAGGAAATGTTTTGTTCGGGCTGTTGGTGTTGGACACAGTCGGAGGAAGTGGCAGGTTGTCATGAATATTCAGCGTTCCGTTGTGCGTGTGTTTATGCCTCTGATACCTAATGAAATAATGAAGATCTGCCAATGGGCCACTCTGGCAACCATGCTGGACTGTGTGTTGATAGGATGAAGGACGAAAGATGCTCTACACTCCATTAACAAGATCTCGAGTTAACAAATTAAAGTGGTACTTTGGTGAAACATCAAAACGTCTCAAGTGCCACCACCACCCCCCCACCCCCAGCGGAGGCCGATCAGCCAAGACGTGTTGATGCTGTTTTAGTTTAGTGCTTTAGCTACAAGGCTAATGTAGCTAACAAGTACTGGAAGTGTATGACCACCAAACACCGACATTCTCCAAGAGAACATCACTGTCCATCAAACACCAACATTCTGCATAAAATAACATTATTATTCACCAAACACCATCATTGTTCACCAAATACTGACCAAAACAAATTAACTCAAAGGGATATTATAAACCCAGAATCCACCGACCTCACAGCCTCCAACACACACCATCATTGTCCACCAAATGCCATCATTCACTATTAAACACCATCATTCTCTACTAAACACCATCATTGTTCAGCAAACACCACCATTCTCTGCCAAACATCATCATTCCCCACCAAACACCACCATTCTCCACCAAACACCACCATTCTCCACCAAACATCATCATTCCCCATCAAACACCAGCATTCACTCCCAAAGACCATTAACTTTCACCAAAATCCACCACTTTCCACGAAAAACCAGCATTGCCAAACATCAGCATTCTCCACTAAACACCATTATTGTCCAGCAAACACCATTATTCTCCATGAAACTCTATCATTTTCTACCGAATGGTCATTCTCTAAGAAACCTCTCCACCAATACTCTCATTCTCCAACACACCATCATTCTCAATCAAACAGTATAATTCTCCAACAAACACCATCATTCTCAACCAAACACCTTCATTCTCCAAAAAACACCATTATTTTCCAACAAACACCATCATTCTCCAACATCATTCTCCACAAAACACCATTATTTTCCAACAAACACCATCATTCTCCAACAAACACCATCATTCTCCAACAAACACCATCATTCTCAACCAAACACCATCATTCTCCAACAAAACACCATAATTCTCCAACAAACACCATCATTCTCAACCAAACACCATCATTCTCCATCAAATTTCATCATGCTCCACCAAACACCATCATTCTCTGCCAAAAACCAGCACGTTCCACCAAAGAACAGCACACACTACATTCTTAGCAAAAAGAGTTTTGTATGGTACCAAAAAGAGGCTTGTAACAATAGTTGGTGCACTTTTTGGTGCTCTATACAGAACCCTTTTTAAATAGGTTCTATAGAGAACCATCTAGAGCACATTCTCCATCAATGTACAGAACCCTTTCATGGTGCAAAGTGTTTTTTGAGTGTTCATGGTTCTATGTAGAGCCATTTTTTTAACTAAAGAACCCTTGAAGAACCCTATTTTTAAGAGTGTACCATTTTCCAATAAGTGTCATCATTACCAATCATCAACATTCTACACAAAATCAGACATGTCAGCTATATTTAGGATAAGTGGGGAATGTTTGGATGAATTATAGTTTTCCATCAGTAACTGTTCAGAAAACCACATCAGTGAGTCAACATCGCTTTTATGTTTTTTAAAACTTCATATCTATTAAAAATATGCTGGATAGACTAATGTAGCTAACAAGTACTGGACGTGTATGACCACCAAACACCGACATTCTCCAAGAGAACATCACTCTCCATCAAACACCAACATTCTGCATAAAATAACATTATTACTCAGCAAACACCATCATTGTTCACCAAACACTGACTAAAACAAATGAGCTCAAAGGGATATTATAAACCCAGAATCCACTGACCTCACAGCCTCCAACACACACCATCATTGTCCACCAAACGCCATCATTCACCACCAAACACCATCATTCTCCACCAAACACCATCATTCACTATTAAACATCATTCTCCACCAAACACCATCATTCACTATTAAACACCATCATTGTCCACCAAACACCATCATTCACTATTAAACACCATCATTCTCTACTAAACACCATCATTGTCCACCAAACACCATCATTCACTATTAAACACCATCATTCTCTACTAAACACCATCATTCACTATTAAACACCATCATTGTCCACCAAACACCATCATTCACTATTAAACACCATCATTCTCTACTAAACACCATCATTCACTATAAACCCATCATGTCCACCAAACACCATCATTCCTATAAACACCATCATTCTCACAAACACCATCATTCACTATTAAACACCATCATTGTCCACCAAACACCATCATTCACTATTAAACACCATCATTCTCTACTAAACACCATCATTCACTATTAAACACCATCATTCTCTACTAAACACCACATCTTTTATGTTTTTTAAAACTTCATATCTATTAAAAATAAGCTGCATAGACTATCTATCTATCTATCTATCTATATATATATATATATATATATATATATATGTAGTCTAGTCTATGCATATACATATTTACATGCATATATTCTCTGTAGTGATGTATAGACAATGGTATACATTTATTGTTATTATTTTAAACATATTGACCACTTTTAACAATATATTTCACTTTTACAGGAGCACAAAATCAAACACAAACCCGCCCACACACGCCGAAGCACCTCAGCTTCTATCCGTCATCATCATCATCATCACCCTTGCCCCTTCTGCACCTCCTGTCAGAGCTTCTATTTTCGGGCCAATTAAAACTCTCTCCCTCGTCTCAGCTCTGGCGTCCACACTCTCCTGCTTCAGCCTAATCCATGTGAAGGACACACACCACTGCTGGACGGACTGCAGAGACGAGAGGGAGACAGAGAGAAAGACAGAGACAGAAGAGAGAGAGAGAGAGAGAGAGTGTGTTATGGAGTGATTAATGTATTTAATGTGTTTCTGATTTCCATTTGCCCTCAGGCCCTGTGAGCTCCAGGTAGCAGGTGAAGCTTCAGTGTGTTGATGATCTGAATCTTCTCACTGCTGAAAAACCCGGGAACTCTGAGCGAAAAGCTCTAGCATTAGTGAATCAAGGCAGATGGACTTACGTGTTAATCTTGAAGCGGTTTCAGCTCAGCAGTGCATTCGTTGCACACTATGTACTAGCCAAACGTAAATATTGGTGGGAACGCACCTGCATTTAAACCTCTGTGCTTTATTTCCATATACATATTTCCACTGGTGATTGGTAGGGGGGGGCGTGGCTGGGCAACCCTTAACTTTTTCTAAACCCAGTTTTTACCCCACCATTTCAAAGGCCTCTTTTCCACTGTCAAGCCAAACTTGTTCTTTGATACAGGATTTCAGCTGATCAACAGTTCAGGGTCTCCTCTGTCGTATTTCTCCTTTCATAAAATGCCATATGTTTTCAGTGGTGACAGGTCTGGACTGCAGGCAGGTCAGTTTAGCACCCTAACTTTTTACCATAGAGCCATGCTGTTGTAATGTGTGCAGAATGTGGTTTGGCAGCTTTTTGCTGAAATAATCAAGGCCTTCCCTGAAAAAGGCGTCGTCTGAAAGGCAACATATATTGCAACATATTATTATTTCCAAAAAGAATTTCAAACGTTGATTTGTTGGATCACAGGACACTTTTCCACTTTGCCTCAGTCCATTTTAAATGAGCTCGGGCCCAGAGAAGGTGGCGGCGTTTCTGGATTCTGTTTATATATGATTTCTTCTCTTGCATGGTAGAGTTTAAACTGCATTTGTGGATGCAGTGATGAACTGTTTCCACAGACAGTGGTTTTCTGAAGTGTTTCTGAGCCCATGCAGTGATTTCCACTGCAGAATCATGTCTGTGTTTAATGCAGTGCCACATGAAGACCCACAGATCTTGGCTAGCCAATACTGGTTTTCAGCCTTCTCCCTTACATACAGAGATTTCTCCAGATTCTCTAAATCTTTTTATGTTATTATATACTGTAGATGATGAAAAGCAAAAGTTCTTTGCTGTTTTACGCTGAGAAACGTTATTCTTGAATCGTTGCACTATTTGATGGTGCAGTCTTTCACAGAGTGGTGAACCCCTCCCCATCTTTACTGCTGAAAGACTCCGCCTCGCTGAGATGCTCTTTTATGCCCAATCATGTTACTGACCTGTTGCCAATCAACCACCAGGTGTTTTTTTAGCATTACACAACTTTACCAGCCTTTTGTTCCCCCGTCCCAACTTTTTTGGAACATGTTGCTGGCATCATATTCAAAAAGGTATACATTAAAATTTATTTGTTTCAACATTCGATATGTTGTCTTTGTACTATTTTAAATTAAATATATGGTATAAATGATTTGCACATAATTGCATTTTGTTTTCATTTACATTTTGCACAGCATCGCAACTTTTTTGGAAATGGGGTTGTAGTTTTTAATCTCCTCAAACAGATTTTAAATGCACAGAATCTTTAATTTTGGAAAAGAAACTAAGACGAATATTACAAACAACTGAAAGAAAAAGAAGACTAGGCCTGATAGAAAATGATTTTCTAGAAAATGTTGTTGCTGACTCTGTGCTGGATTAAAATTATTGACTAATTTACAAAGTATAACTAAAGAAAGGAAGAAAGGAAAAATGAGTAAATTGCACCGTGAGAGGAAAATGAGTGATGATAAGTGGAATTTTGTCCAATACTCTGCTTAAACACCCAGGAAACACTAAGCAAACCGCCAGTGGACCGCCAGCTTTGCCATTAGTGGGCCAACAGTGGCCCACAATCTTCTTGCTATCAGGGGAGACAGGTTACGGTTTCTTTTTCCATCTGCTGTACCACAAAATCAGAACCAGGAAATACCCCAGGAAACTACACAAACGAGGGGCTAACTGCTAACAGGCTAATAGCTATGCACGCACCACTCACCACAAAATACGTTCGATTTAGTCTGTCACTCCAAAACCAGTCTCTGTACTGCTCTCAGATTCTTTATCCTCTAAACAGGCGTTATTTGAGCATCACTTACTGAAACAGCCTGTACTGTGTTGTCTCACCTGTAGCCAGATGGTAACAACTCAAAGCACCACAGAACCGAGCCCAGACTGCGGTGGGAGGCACCGTACACTCGCATTAGCTTAGCACCACAGAACAGGTTCGATTTCGGCTTTCTGTCATTCCACCGCCAACCAGTCGACTTTGCTCTCACTGTTATAAGTTTTTATCATCTATACTTATAACAGCAGAGCCCCAGTTAACGGGGGTTGAATCAAACCTGCACTGAAACATCAGCCTAAATGTTAATGAGGTCTGAGCAGCGCAAAATGATGACAAATGTCAAGCTGGATTGACGTAAGAGTCGCATGAATTCCAGTCTGGCTGTTCAGACTGAGTCACGTTGCCGCAGATCGGATACGTATCGGATTTCAGTACCAGCGTCTCAAATTGGAATTGAACATTTTAGATTCAGTGTGTTTATCTGTTCACACTGACACACAGACACACATCTGTCTCACATATAAAGAAAAAGATTGGATTTGGGCCACTTTTACCTGCCGTGTCACTGAAGAATGAAAAACTTGTACTTAACGGCCATTTTGACTGGAAATTAAACAGATGAAGGGTCTTTTTCACAGCACTGCATATTTATTCTTTATTTTCTTTATTATTTCTAAGCACTGCATTAATTTCCTCATACTTGTGCAGTGACAGTAAAGGTATTCTATGCTCTTCTATTTATTTTTCTATTCTTTCATACACAAAGAAAACAGGCAGCAGGCTATGTAGCAATTTGCTGGAATTGTCTTTGCATCCTTTGCAATTATTTTCAAAGGCAGAGGTGAGTGTGCGGTGTGTGCGGTGTGTGTGGTGTGTCGTACGGCTCTGTTTTGGAATCACAATGCGAGACTATGCATTAGGTGTAGCCGCCGCAGCCTCGTCGCATTTTCACGCTCGAGTTCACGCAAAAACCTGCGGAAGCCAAATTACAGGCCAGCGAGCCGGAGCGTCGGGCATTCAGCGGCGACACTTAAAATGCAACATGGAGAGAGGAGGAAAAAAACACCTCAAGTAACTCAGGACCGGACGGAGCGTTCATGCGGAATTATGAACACGAGCGTTATCTTTCTAATTCAGCCTGGATTTACAGCGAGCCACTCAAAGACACACTTTCCAGCGGCAGTCGAGTCTGAGTGGCTGGCAAACAAAAAGGATCTCAGCACAGAGAATAAAACATGTAAATTTGATTGTTGAGGTCTGTGGCAGATTTTGTGGTCTTAATGTCCACCAGACGAGGAGCCGTGTGACTTTTGCAAATGAACTCAGCAGCTGCATAATATCACCTGTATGTATTTTTATTATATTAGATGTGTATTATTATATACAGTGACCGGTCACTTCTTTCTACACTCACTGTCCATTTTATCAGCTCCACTTACTATATAGGTGCACTTTGTAGTTCTACAGTTACAGACTGTAGTCCATCTGTTTCTCTGTCACCCTGTTCTTCAATGGTCAGGAACCCCACAGGTCCCCCACAGAGCAGGTGCTATTTTGATGGTGACGTGGTGGTGGTGTGTCCACTCACTGTCCACTCTATTAGACACTCCTACCTTGTCGGTCCACCTTGTAGATGTAAAGTCAGAGACGATAGCTCATCTGCTGCTGCACAGTTTGTGTTGGTCATCCTCTAGTCCTTCATCAGTGGTCACAGGACGCTGCCCACAGGACGCTGTTGGCTGGATATTTTTGGTTGGTGGACTATTCTCAGTCCAGCAGTGACACTGAGGTGTTTAAAAACTCCAGCGGCACTGCTGTGTCTGATCCACTCAGACCAGCGCAACACACACTAACACACCACCACCACGTCAGTGTTACTGCAGTGCTGAGAATGACCCACCACCCTAATAGTACCTGCTCTGTACTGTAACACTACAAGGTTGTACTTCACACTTACCCAGTTAATATCTAGAACCTGTTGGGTATTTCAGTGTTATGAGGGTTAATTGATTACTTCAGAAAATGATCAACCAGCTTCTGAGACTGAACTTTGGAGGTGTGTCTGCAGATTCTCTGAGGAACTGAAAGTGAGTCTCCTGAAAAGAATGGAAGCTGGAATAAAGGTGAAGAGTGACTCACTGACTCACACAGCTGAGAGTAGATTTAGCTGTTGAAGCTTCTGTGTCATTTTCTGTTTTCTGCTTTGTTTCCTGATGCTGACAATGTTTAACTTGTGATTAATGCCTTAAATGTAACAATAATATGTCTCATAGGTATTATTTAAGCAGTAGAACACAGAGGGAGTGTGTTATCGTGAAATAACATCACGGCTGTGATTTGGTCGCCGTAGATCATCACAGCCGTGACGTTATTGGCGATAACACACTCCTCGAGTGTTCTATTGCTTTAATACAACAGTTAAATAAATAAAGTAATAAATTAATAAACTGGGCCGTGAACGCGGCGTTTAATATGTTCTAATGTTCGCAGTTCCTTCACCAAATTATAGTTCCTTAACGAGCAGCTTGTTGCTACGTCAGAGTAACGAGCTCCACCCACTCGCTGCACAGCCGGCAGTTCGTTCTCCAGCTCCTCACACTAAATTCCCAAACTGTCATCACCACTGAGCAGCTTTTCAGTCGGCAGCTGTGACAGAAGAACAGCTAAACAACCTGGAATCAGCCAGAAATGAACTCAACACCATTCGCCAAACTAAACGGGCTGTAAGATGCTTTACAGACTGGCTGGAACAAAACAACATTAATACTGATCTGGAAAAACTGACTAAACTGAGCTGAACTTGATATTGCGGCAGTTTTATAGATCAGTCCGATTTGGTCAGACTCTGAAGATCAGACTACACGTTTGGTGAATGGTATTGAGTTCATTTCTGGCTGATTCCAGGTTGTTCAGCTGTTCTTCTGTCACAGCTTCCGACTGAAAAGCTGCTCAGTGGTGATGACAGTTTGGGAATTTAGTGTCGTCTCATCTTCAGAGTCTGACCAAATCGGCTGTCGGTCAAATGTGATCTTAAGTGTCCATTTTCTGTTTGTGCACAAAGTAAGAAGTAAAACCGCTCAGATGTCTTGAGCGTCTCCTACAGTTGTCAAAGTCGTTGCTTAGCAACTGCGTCTCAGCGGAGTGATACAGTGTTTGTGAAAAAACCTGTGATGTTATGGTGAAATAACAGCACGTTTAGAACGCCTCTCAACCAATAAGCTTGCATGGCCGGAACTGACTGTTGTATAAAGATACATTAATCTTAGTTGGTCCTGTAAATTAGTCCTGTTTGCTTTGGTTTTGCTGCAGTCAGAAGATTTTTGTCCTAAAAACACAAAAACACTACCAATTTTATGTAAATGTCCTCTTTTGGTACTCTTCCCACTTTGCCCACAGTGCATAACCAACCCACTGGCCAAATGCAAAGCATCTCTCCACTTTTCTGTCGCTCACTCTTTCCCAGGCCTCCAGCGCTTCCATCTCCACCTCTTCCTGAATCCCTTCTTTCTCCCTACTCATTCCGTCTCTCTCTCTTTTCCCTTCCTCTCCTTTTCCATCCTGTTTCCCATCTACTCTTCGTCCCCGTGGCACTCAGTGGGCACATATTCATGTATGTGTGCATGTGTACGTGTGTGTTCTGACCTGGTAGCCCTCGTTCCATCAGAGCGGATTACACCACTAGCGCTAACTCACAGTTACTAATGCAAAGAGGATTTCAGAAACGTTCCCGCAGCTCCCCAGCCTGGGTGGGCCCTCAGAACCTCGACTAAACGGAATTTAGCCTCGGAATTTAAACTAGAATGCAGCCTTGCAGAGTAAACAAACAGACCTACACGTTCAGAATAACATACAGCTCACTGACCTACATTCCAAAGCATGGAGAGTTATGTTTGTTTTATTCGCATTTGAATATAATTATTAATAAGAGAGAAAGTTAAGGTCAAACCATTCAAATGTTTCTGAAAAGAAAATCTGTCCATGATTTTCGTAAAAGTCTCCTCAATGGATTGATCGATTTTGTGAGTAAGAGACATGTGAAAGAAAAAGATAAAGAAAAAGAGAGAGGGTGGAGGACATAGAGAGATAAAGAGACAGGAATGAGACAGAGAGAGAGAAAGAGTGAAAGGAAGACAGAAAAGAGAGAGAGAGAGAGAGAGAGAGAGAGAGACAAAGAGAGAGAGTTAAAACCTGTTCCTACAAATTCCGATGTGGATACGTTGGATGCATCTCATGTCTTTTCTATTCCTCATAAGAAATACTAAGTCTGAGTGAATTCAAGTCTGAGTCATTGACTCCTCTGAGCCTGAGGAACCATTAGCCCCATGCAGTCAAAGAAACAATTGACCCTGCTGAGTCTAAGGAACCATTGACCCTACTAAGCTTGAGTCATTGACCCTACTGAGCCCGAGGTGCCATTGATCTCACTGAGTCTGAAAGGCAATTAATCCTACTGAATTTGAGCCACTGACTCTACTACATCTGAGCCTTTGAGGCTACTAAATCTGGGCCATTGGCCGTACTAAGTCTGAAGAACTATTGACCCCACCGGGTCTGAGCCACTGACCCTACTACATCTGGGCCACTGACCCTACAAAGTCTTGAGCCACTGACTCTACAGAGTCTGAGCCATTAACCCTACTGATTTTTAAAAAAACATGTTTTGCACTGAGTCTGAGCCATAGGTGCTACTTTTCAGGAGCCATTGACCCTACTCAGTCTGAGTCACTGACTCTACTACATCTGACTCATTGACACTACTAAGTCTGAGCCATTGACCCTACTGAGTTTATAGCCATTGACCCCACTGAGTCAGAGCCATTGACCCTACTAAATCTGAGTCATTGACCCTACTCAGAGTCATTGACCCTAGTAAGTTAGAGCCATTAACCCCACTAAGTCTAAGCCGTTGACTCAAAAAAGTTTTAGTCGTTGACTCTACTAAATTTGAGTCATTGACCATACTAAGTCTGAGGACTTATTGACCCTACTCAGTCTGAGCTATTGACCCTACTAAGCCACTGACACTACTTAATCTGAGCCATTGACCCAAATAAGTCTTAGTCATTGACCCAGCTAAATTTGAGCCATTGTCCCAAATAAGTCTTAGTCATTGACCTTGCTACATCTGAGTCATTGACCGCGGTAAGTCTGAGCCATTGACTCTGCTGAGTGTGCAAAACCATGGACCCTACTAAGTCTGAGCCAATGACTCTACTGAGTCTAAGGAATTACTGACCCTACTAAATTGGAGTTATTGGCCGTACTAAGTCTGAGTCATTGACCCTGAGTCTCTGGTTCCCTGAAGGCTAGCAATGCAAAACAGGCCTCGTTGAAAAGGGCACGTCATGTCTGACTGACCTGTGACAGGTGGCTTTGTCACAGATTTTAAAGCCACTTGTTGCAAAGCACTGCCTTCTCCTGTCGTTTTATTGATGATGTCATCAGCGATTAGTAGACTTCGACTCGACTCTTATCACATGACTGTCGACTTTAAGTCTGGGCCATTGACCTTACTGAGTGTGAGGAACCACTGACCCTACTGAGTCTGAGCCACTGACTGAAAAATGAATAACTTACTTAATAACGGCCATTTCGACTGGACATTAAATAAATGAAGGGCGGTCTTTTTGTAGCTTTTGCTCAGTACTGTATATAAACCTCCAGGGAAACAGGCTTTTAAACCCTATCATAAAATATAAAGATATAAAGTTGATATTCAGACAAGTTTAACAAAGCCTTCTTAATTTTTTACATCATGTACATCAATGTTAAGGATGTTTTAGGTCTTGTTATGACAGTGACAGCATGCCTTAGGCCAGGGACAATGTACATTAATAATCCCCAAATGTAAATGTGTTGATATTAAAGAGATTTACAAAGTAAGAAACAGCTGACATGGAAATTGAAAACTAATATTATAACAAATGTAAAACACAAATAAACAATGACAGACTTCCCAGGCTCAATATCACATAGACTTGCCCTGTAATCAGTTCTATTGCATTGCATTGATGCAAACAGCAACAAATCAGCAAAACACACGTAGAAAAATAACGTAGATCCTGAGACATTAGAGCTCTGCAGGCTTTGTGCAGTAGAAAGCCACACAGCCTATAGTGAGTGTTTTAATACAGCAGCAGATCCTCCATACACTCCTAAACTAAATCACCCTCACAACAGCTCACTTCTGAAGACTGCATATCATCTACTGCCTTCCATCCGAGTGTAATTCGGCAGCCGTTGCGGGTGGTGTGGAAAGGCCCATTTGCGGAAGAGGGAGGAATTGGAGAAGCTTGCTGAAGGGCTTCCTCTCTGAAGGCCTGACAGAATCTATTACCGCAGACAGGCCTCTCTGTGAGCTTCTTAAGAGACATTTTTTAGCTGTCAGTAATCTGGGCTTTACAACGCCTCAGCGTCTTTAGTGAAAAAAGAGCTGGTTAGCAGAAAGAGAAGAGAGAGAGAGAAAGAAAGAGAGAAAGATTCACCTGTTGCTGCTAAAGGGTGCACAGACTAGTTGTCTTGTCGACTTCATCTCTCCACAATGACTCTTTGAGCTTAAAGTTGATGTCGCTGATCTCGTAATTATGACGCTAACGACATGGACGCCTCAGAGAAGACAACAGGTGGGGAGCCTGGTGATTCCGGGGTCTGCATCTCCAGTTTCCTGAAGGCCGTCAATGACTTCGCTCTAACGGTTCTCTGCTGATCTACAGTTCTGCCAGAAAGTCTCCGGAGGCAGAAGTGAAGGAGGACAGTTTCTTATATCCTCAATGGAAAGAGGATAATTCAGTAGATATCAAAGAGTCTTTGGCGTAGACCCCGTCCTCGTTCCAGGTCTTGGAGCGTCGAGACCCTCGCTGATCCTGCCGGATAGAGATGGCAGGGGCAGAGCCTACCCCTGGACCACCAGACAGGTACCCACCTGGTGGGGGTGGGGAGGAAGGAGGGGAATGTCAAAATGTAGGCATCTAAAAGCAGCAGGATAGGTACGTAAGTCGAGTCATTTTAACGGCAGGTGTAGCCCCGTGATTGGTCAGGAGTAATGAATGAATGACGTAGCGTTAGAGTCTTCCTGGCAGAAATTTCTCTAAAACTTCCAGTGTTTGATATTGAACATCATTATCTCCGGTTTTCCTGAAGACTACAATAAAAAGTCATGTGTGGTTAGAGAGGGGCTTAACACCCTACAGTCCTCTGGATCTCCACCATGGGCGATTACTCAGCAAAGCCACTTAGGGTGCACCTAAGTCGGATACAACTTTGTGAGATTTCGGGGGCTGTACCTCCGGTTCTCTGAAGACTTGCAATGCGATCCTCATTGGAAACGGCAAGTCACACTGCAAAAACAGTATCTTGTAAAGTGAAATTATCTTAATTCTGGTCAATATATCTAATATTTCTTATTTTGTGGTGGTTATTTAGCTCATTTCTAGACATGTTTTCAGTAATTTTATTGAGTAATATTATCTCAGTATACTGGCAGATAATTCTTAAAACAAACAAAATTATCTTCCAATACAGTGAGATAATTTTACTTAATAAAATCACTTAAAACAAGTAAAAAAAAATGTTTGAAAATAAGGGAAATAATCTTAAAATAAGCGGTGGGGCAGTGGGTAGCGCTGTCGCCTCACAGCAAGAATGGCCTGGGTTTGATTCCTGTGTGGAGTTTGCCTGTTCTCCCCGTGTCTGTGTGGGTTTCCTCCAGGTACTCCGGTTTCCTCCCTCGGTCCAAAGACATGCAGTCAGGCTGAATGGACATGCTGAATTGCCCCTTGGTGTGAATGTGTGTGACAGTGTATGTCTGTCTGTCTGCCCTGTGATGGACTGGTGACCTGTCCAGGGTGTATCCTGCCTTCCGCCCAATGACAGCTGGGATAGGCTCCAGTACCCCACTGCGACCCAGAAGGATAAGCGGTTTAGATGATGTATGTATGTATGCATGCTCTACTGACCTGTGGAGGATGCCTTTGTCATGGATTTTAAAGTCACTTGTTCCCTTCTCCTGAGGTATTACTCATAACATCATCTGCAATTAGTCGACGTCAACTCGACTGGCAGCACATAACTTTCGACTTTAAATGATCTGAAGTCATGCAACCCCTAGTTGCAGCATATATGGATTGGGCTAATCTGTAAAACATGGACTCAAAAACTATGAATACAGTCAGAACACAACAGCAATGAAATGAGAGAGGGATTTCATGCGATAACTCAAATGTGGTACATCAGCCAAGACATTTTTGGTTTGGCTAATGTAGCTGACATATAATAGAAGCTCATATTTATCTCATAGCTATACTACACTTGGCTTACATACTCGCTGAGATTCGTCATGAATAAATAAACAAAAACGTGTAACATGATGTTTATTTACACAGCTGTACAGATGTTCATTTATGCAAATGTTCATGTTATTGTAGAATATATATTGTATTGTATTTTATTTTGTCTTTTAGAGAAATGTTTGTTAACAGTCTGTGTGCTTGTCTGGTCTGTGTGGTGTGTTACATGTCAGCTAAATTTCGCATCAATTACAAAATTCTTTTACTGACCTATAAAGCTCTAAACGGACTCGCCCCTCAGTACCTGAGTGAACTTCTCTCCTACTATGAACCATCACTATTAGTACCTAGAATTAATACAGTTACCTCGGGGGGTGGAGCTTCTCATACAAAGCCCCCCAGCTTTGGAATAATCTTCCTGTTAATGTTCGGGACTCAGACACAGCCTCAGTCTTTAAGTCTAGGCTAAAAATTTACTTGTTTAGTGGAGCCTTTGGTAATTAGTTTTCCCTGTCAGATAAAAGGTGCAGATCTGGGGTTCATGGTCATAGAGTATTATGGTAAACTGTGAGTGCTGGTGCTGTTGTCCCGCTGCTCTCACTCACTCACTCAGGTTTGTTGACTGTGGAGTGGAGGGGCACAGACATCTCAGGGAGCCTCATGACTCTGTTAGCTTTCTGGTTTCTCCCTCTTAGTGAGGCTGTAATATCTAGACCTGCTGGAGTCTCTGCTGCTCTGTTAACACTGTAATCTGTGATCCGTCTCTCTGTACAGAACTGACTCTCTGTGTGTTTTCCTTTCTTTGCCGAGTTGAACAGCTGCCCATCCTGTGCGGCCGATGCTGTCGCTTTTTCTGCCTTGATCGGGTGCCCACTGCTCCCCAGCCTTCTGGACCGGCTTGACCACCATTGAGCTTCATGCAAACCTCACCCCCATTAACTGACCCTCCTGCTGCTGCTGCTGCTGCATAAACTCAAACTATCTAATTAACCGTTGCTCTGCCTGTTTTTCCCGTTTTGTATTCTAATATTTTATACTAACATTGTTTGCTATCCGGTGTGGTCCAGAGGAGGATGGGTTCCCCTTTAGAGTCTTGGTTCCTCTCAAGTTTTCTTCCTCTTAGGGAGTTTTCCTTGCCACTGTCACCATTGGCGACGCTCATGGAGGCTCAGACCCGGACACTTCTGTGAAGCTGCTTTGTTGTAAAAAGCGCTAAATAAATAAACTTTGACTTGACTTGACTCACCAAGACTAATTCTCTATGGCTGTGTTTACATGCAAACATTTTTGCCAATCCGAATGAATAAGACTGAGGTGTTTATATGAACACTCTATTCAATAATCCGGTGAAAATCCGATGAAATGCTCACTGCAAGTAATCCGATCCAAAAAGACGCGCATGTGTGGAGAACCACTTAGAGTAAACGTTACCATGACAACCAGCATCACGTTAGTCCAGTCAGAGTGAGATGAGTTTCCAGTTGGAGCGCTGGAGTTTTTAATTCCTTTAAAATGATGTCAGACTCAGGAAAACGTCCTTCACATGTCCTTATTAAAGAAGGCCGAGAGGAAGACGTCGTGTTCTGAGACACATAAGCTGGACGTCCGTCCCACCGCCGTCTTTTAAAGATCAGAGCACAAACTTCGTCTCCTCTGCAGACCAGTTTCTGCTCCGCCATGTTGAATGGTATAAACTCTCACTATGACGTGACGAACATGATCAGAACGGACTTAAACTTTCCGATAGGGAATGTAATCAGATACAGGCGTTTACACGGATATTATTCTTCTATTTAACGGATTGTTTAGAGGATTACCCACCTCGATCAGTCGGACAGAGACTGTATTCCGAATGGCCTCAATCAGACTAGACTATTCCAACTGAAGTGTTTACATGGACGTATTCTATTCCGATTGAGCTATTAGTCGGATTATTAACGGATTATCAGACTGCATGTAAATGTGTCTTATATATGTATCGTATTTTGAGATTCTGATTTATTGTTTTTTATATATTGTGTTTTATAAATAAAAACACACGTATTGCCAAGATAAATGGTTTGCTTACGTGTCTAAGACTGCACCGTATACATACATGCATTCAAGATATGTTCAAGTATTTTTCCAGCTTCTTCAATTCTGTCAGAATCTTCTTAAGAGTTATTTAAACCTGAAAACAGGAGAAAAAAAATAAACATTCGCTTCCTCGCTGTGCGCCGAGACGCTTCTCTGAAATAATGAATAATCACAAACCTTTATATAAAACAACTTCCCAGAAAGGAAGCATCTGTTGGAGAGGCAGCATATGTTCCGCCAAATGATGGAGATAAATATGTTTAGATATTTTCATCATTTCATGATATTTTTGTTACTATTTTTGCTTTTATCTTCATTGACTTTCATCTTTTTATTTCTTTCTTTCTTTATTAAATAGTTATCCTTTTATTTCTCCAAGAACAGCATATGTGCTGTAGATCGTTCATTAACAGAAAGCCTCCAGACTGGACAAAGAGTGGACAGATTTGATAACTCTCAGGAAAACAAATTATTCTGAGTGCTGTTACTTTATTTAGAAATTATCCTGAAGAGTCATTTCAAACTCTCTTTGGAGGAGCAGAACATCTCAAAAACATCTGTATAAATACATAAATGGGTGCTCCGTGTGAGCAGCATAAAAGTCCATTTACAGCACAGTGTTTTTATTGAGTTCAAAATAAATAAATAAGTGTATAAATACAGAAGTCAGTTGTCAGATGCAGATAGGCCATATGGGCCATTCTACCAAATTTGATCAATCTGAATTAAAAAACTAATAAAAAAACAATAAAGTATTCATATTTTAGTTATTTACAGGGGTTTTGTTCTGGTCTATCTAAACCTAAGACCTTAATAGAGGCAGTAATACGCTAAAAATATACACGATCATCATTTATAGGATACTTTCTGTTGGGAGGAGTCTGTCTCAAATAGGAGGGTCCAATGTTTTAATGAAACTACTGAAACACAGAGTTTTAGTCTTATTTTAGCCACGCCCCTGCATTTTAGAGCAGGAGGTGAGGCTGCATCCCTGTCCCTCATGGCCACATGGTGAGCAGTTAGATCCCATTGTTTTGAAGTAAATGTGTCCCAAAGTCTGAAAATCAGTGTGGAACATTAAGAATCGTCATATTTTCTGCAGTTCAGCACTTTTTAGTGTTTTAATGTAAAATATGATGATTTTCTGTGTGAACAGCTGTTCAAAGCTGTGTTTGCTGAGTTTCTGAGCTCAAAATGAGCTAAAATTGTCACTACTGACACATTTGGTACAGTTTGGTAGAGTTATGATTGTTTTGGTAGAGACAGAATGGAAATGATCAATCATTAGTTTTAATAAAATAAACATAATTAAGGTTTAGAGTCACTCAGAGCAAAAGGACTTTTATCTAAAGTCCAAAATCAGTTAAAAGTCCCAAATGTGTTTCAGCTCTGACTTTGAATCAGTTCAGTAGAGTGATCTGTTACTGCTGTCTTACTGTTGTTACAGTAGTGCTAATTGTTGCTAGTGCCTCTATGGGAATTACTATAAAATATTAGCACCAAGCTAACTGAGGTTCTTCACATTAGATTAAATACAACTTCATAGCATTTCACATGTGAAGCTTCTAAAATGTTTTTTTTTAAAGTAAATACATAAATAATATGTGCTCGTGTGACACAAAATAACACATGATCACGTTTTCTTGTACATGTATGTGAAAAATATGTTTATTCACATGTGAAATTCATGGGTTTTTCTCTAAGGGTGTTATTGATGGAGACTGAGTTGAGTTAATCTGTCTAGCTGGTCAGTCAAAAGCTAGATAAACTAACCACATTTTTCATGGGTTATGTTTAGTACAGCTTTATACATTTTTTTATATATTTTACAACATATACATGTAGTTTGTGACTGTATACATATAACTTATGCACATTCCTGCTTTCGCTGTTCAAGGTTCTACAGTTAAGTCCTATTTAAAAATAAAAAGATTTACACAGTTTCGCATTTATTTATTTTTCATTCCAAACTGCACATGATTTTTTAGATATACTTATTAGGATGACTTTGGATGTAGATGCATTCAAATAGTTACATCCATTCCTATGAAATAATTGATAAGAAAAAAATGCAAAAAAATTGTTTATGCTGGTCTGGTTCTGATTTAGCTAATCACCCATCATGGTCATGCTGGTTGACCAGCATGCCAACATCTAAAACACAGCATATGCTGGTTTTCTAGCAGAGATGAGGTTATATTAGACATAAAATACAACTTTTACACAGATACTTGCACACAAAATGTCATGTTATCAGCATGTAGGTTTACTTTGTCGTTCTACAGTTACAGACTGTAGTCCATCTGTTTCTCTGGACACTTTGTTACCCTGTTCTTCAGTGGTCAGGACCCTCACAGAGCAGGTATTATTTGAGTGGTGGGTCATTCTCAGCACTGCAGTAACACTGACATGGTGGTGGTGTGTTTGTGTGTGTTGTGCTTGTGCGAGTGGATCAGACATAGCAGTGCTGCTGGAGTTTGTAAACACTGTGTCCACTCACTGTCTACTCTATTAGACACTTCTACCTTGTCAGTCCACCTTGTAGATGTAAAGTCAGAGACGATAGCTCATCTGCTGCTGCACAGTTTGTGTTGGTCATCCGCTAGTCCTTCATCAGTGGTCACAGGACGCTGCCCACAGGACGCTGCCCACAGGACGCTGCTGGCTGGATATTTTTGGTTCTCAGTCCAGCAGTGACACTGAGGTGTTTAAAAACTCCAGCAGCACTGCTGTGTCTGATCCACTCAGACCAGCGCAACACACACTAACAGACCACCACCACGTCGGTGTTACTGCAGTGCCTGAGAATGACCCACCACCCAAATGTGGGGGTCCATGGGTGTCCTGACCATTGAACAACAGGGGAACAAAGTATGCAGATAAACAGATGGACTACAGTCTGTAACTGTAGAACTACAGAGTGAAACTATGTGGTCAGTGGAGCTGATAAAATGGACAGTGAGTATATATAAATATATGGAAACACCACCAGCTGTTTGGACGTGTGGAGTTTTCTTCCGTAACCGGCTACAGCTCAGATATTACCTTCACTCAGTCTGAGTGGAGATTTGCATGATTATGATTATCCACCGTGATGGTTAATTAATCAACCCTTCTGAAAGTAATCAAATGGTGATGAACTCAGCAAGTCATTTTTCACTGTCATGTTGGGGTCATGTGACCTGAGCTGATAAACCTCCTCTGGTATCTGCAGAGATCTCTCGCATGGATGTCTGCACAGCCAAGAATGCTTGGCATGTATCTGCTCAACGACTGTAGCTCAGATTCCAAATGAGGACAAATAAAGTTTATATCTAACTATCTAACTAACTCAGCGCTTTAATTAAGGTGTGATGGGTTGAAAAGAGAAAGAAAGAAAAGAAAGAAAAGAACGCTGCTCTGTCAGCGAACAGGCCGACGATCTGCAGAGAGAACGGCAAAACAATAAACAAGACAAGGCAAGCCGAGCTCAGCTGGACTGCTAATGCTGCCTGTAGGCCGGGGCTTCCCAGTCCTAGTTACCCCACGCTGTGCACATTTAAATGCTCCTCAGCTGCCACATTTAGTGATGGAAGAAATGAGGATTTCAGAAGCTTTGAAGCTACTGAATCAATCATTACAAAACACGCTCAAAACTGTGCACACTGGTGCCACCTGCTGGTCAGATTGCTGTATATGCATCACGAAACCCAAATACCTGTATATACACCGATCAGGCATAACATTCTGACCACCTCCTTGGTTCTACACTCATTGTCCATTTTATCAGCTCCACTTTGTAGTTCTACAGTTACAGACTGTAGTCCATCTGTTTCTCTGATACTTTGTTAGCCCCCTTTTACCCTGTTCTTCAGTGGTCAGGACCCCCATGGACCCTCACAGAGCAGGTACTATTTGGGTGGTGGGTCATTCTCAGCACTGCAGTAACACTGACGTGGTGGTGGTGTGTTAGTGTGTGTTGCGCTGGTCTGAGTGGATCAGACACAGCAGTGCTGCTGGAGTTTTTAACCACCTCAGTGACACTGCTGGACTGAGAATAGTCCACCAACCAAAAATATCCAGCCAACAGCGTCCTGTGGGCAGCGTCCTGTGACCACTGATGAAGGACTAGAGGATGACCAACACAAACTGTGCAGCAGCAGATGAGCTATTGTCTCTGACTTTACATCTACAAGGTGGACCGACAAGTTAGGAGCGTCTAATAGGTTTCATTTTCCGTAACTGGGGTGGCCAGAAGGGTGACCATTTTAGGGTGGCCCTGGCCCCCCTGGCCACCACCTGGCTATGCATCTGCGTGACTGGTTCACTTTGATACACACCTCTGAAGCAACGTGTTGCAAAAGCTTTGACACATTTCAAAACACTGTTTGGAGAATCTCTGCCTGAATCAGCTCATTAACTAATGAAGCCCCTCATGTGCTGCGTCAGGCGTTTTAGAGTCGGGAACACAAGCATGCTCAGATTCTGGGGTCTGCAGGATTCGGGATTGGAAACCCCCCGCTGTAGGAACACTGTGCTAGTTAGCAAATGCTAAAAAACATCCCTGCTGGATGTGATTCATCTGTATAATGAACAGGAGAACATGTGGACCTGCTATTATGGCAGGAGGTCATTTACTGCTGAGGTCAGCATAGAAATATTTCTCATTTGATCCTTTGAGTTTGTTGACTCTAAAATGGTGTGTGCTCTCATCTCAATGACAGTAATCCACGAGTCAGTGAGTGAATCAGTGGGTCATTCAAGTGTTCATTCGGTCATCATTCAGCTAATGAGTCATTTAGTTAGTCAGTCGTTTAGTGTGGGTCATTCATTCATTGAGTTAGTAGGTTATTCATTCATTCTGTCAGCCAGTTGGTGAATCATTCATTTGTTCAGTCTTTCGTTCAGTGAGTGAGTCATTTGTTTATTAAGTCAGCGAGTGAGTGAGTCATTCATTCTGTCATTCTGTGGGTCAGTGATTCACTTATTCAGTCAGTCAGTCAGTCGGTCACTGATTCATTCACTCATTGTGTCAGTGAGTGAGTGAGTCAATCAGCCATTTGGTGAGTTATTCAGTCATTCATTTGCTCATTCAGTGAGTAAGTGAGTCATTCAGTGAGTAGATGAGTCATTTAGGGAGTCATTCACTTCTATACCTTTAGTTAAGTGAGTCATTTATTCATTGATTCATTTGACTGTTTGCTAATTCAGTCATTCATTTATTCAGTCAGTTTGTGAGTCATTCAGTCAGTCACTGATTCATTCATTCATTGAGTCAGTGAGTGAGTGAGTGAGTGGGTCATTCAGCCATTTAGTGAGTGATTGAGTCAGTCTTTCATTTGGTCATTCAATGAGTAAGTAAATCATTCAGTGAGTAGATGAGTCATTTAGGGAGTCATTCACTTTTATTCCTTTAGTTATGTGAGTCATTTATTCAGTTTGTGAGTCATTCAGTCAGTCACTAATTCATTCACTCATTGAGTGACTGAGTGAGTGAGTCATTCAGCCATTTAGTGAGTGATTCAGTGAGTCAGTCTTTCATTTGGTCATTCAGTGAGTGAGTTATTCAGCGAGCAGCTGAGCCACTCAGTGAGTTGTTCGTATTCATTTAGTTAAGTGAGTCATTTATTCATTCATTCATTCATTTGTTTGTTTGTTAATTCAGGGAGTCAGTGAATCATTAAGTCAGTGAGTAAGTCAGTCACTGAGTGAATCAGTCAGTCAGTGGGTCAGTCAATTAATCATTTATTCAATCAGTGAGTCAGTGACTGAGTTATGTTATGTCATGTTGATTAAACATGACAGATTTGATTTTTTGACTAAATGACTGGTCATCCAGTGTGGGCAGCATATTGGCCACGGCTTTTACTTAACGATATAGTGTGTTTGCAGGTCTCAGCTGTGTCCACACTGAAGAACATGCGGGTCACTTACACACAAACATGAACCCGCAAGGAAAAAAAGATCAGAACTGAGCAAAAAATAAATCAATTTGGCAATAAATGTTTGTAATAGGAACTTAGCTGTCACACCAAAACAGCCCCTTGTGGTCGAGGTCGGTATAACAGCCTAATTAGTTCTCTTCTAATTTTTATCCACAGCCCCTCAGCAGTGGTGGAGATGGGGGGAAACATGGTGTTACATAAATAAGGTAAAAATAAAGTGAACGTATGAATAAGGAACATATTTCCTCCCTCTTCAGGTCTTCTGTGGGAGCTTTATGACATTGATAAAAAACTTCAGAGAAAATGCGCCTTATGTGGGCCATCTGAAGCTGAACTGACTCGTTTCTCCCACACTTATAAAAGGATTATAGGTCAGCAATTTTAGTCTTTTTATAAATGGCTCGAGAAAAAGGCCGCAACCAACCAAAAGGTCTTTTTAGGAGAGAAAAAAATCTTGGTTATGTTTTATTATTACAGAATTTTTACTGTTAAAACGCAGTTCAGAGCGGTTGACAATTGAGTCCAATAAACATCAGCACACATTGCAGCTATTTGCCCCTAAATTTTAATTAAACTGAGGTTAAAATAAGAGCAGAGTGTTTGATAATGAGGTCCGTTTTGATTTGTTCTATACTGTTTGAGAACCTAATGTGACCTGAATGTGTTCCTATACAAAATGCATAAGAAACGTGCTCTAAAACACAGCTGACCTACTAGAGTCCAGTAGAAGAGAGAGAGCTGCAGCAAAGCTCTCAGAGAAAAGACTGCAGCATACATTAAATCATAAACCAGCATATTTTCTTATTTATACTGTTTTCCACAGTTTACATCAAAACTATGAAAGAACACAGATATCTTCTATTTCAGATCCACCTGTTTATAAATAAAGTGTCCACTTTATTAGAAACGTCTACGTTTTATCTACAATTAGTGGCCACTTTATCGGAAACGCCTACCTTGTGTCTAAACTCAGCGTCCACTATATCGGAAACACCTACCTTGTGTCTGCACTCAGTGGCCACTTTATCGGAAACGCCTACCTTGTGTCTACACACAGCGTCCACTATATCGGACACGCCTACCTTGTGTCTGCACTCAGTGGCCACTTTATGGGAAACACCTACCTTGTGTCTGCACTCAGCGTCCACTATATCGGAAACGCCTACCTTGTGTCTACACACAGCGTCCACTATATCGGAAACGCCTACCTTGTGTCTGCACTCAGTGGCCACTTTATTGGAAACGCCTACCTTGTGTCTGCACTCAGCGTCTGCTTTATCGGAAACGCCTACCTTGTGTCTAAACTCAGCGTCCACTTTATCAGAAACGCCTACCTTGTGTCTGCACTCCGCGTCCCTATATCGGAAACGCCTACCTTGTGTCTACACACAGCGTCCACTATATCGGAAACGCCTACCTTGTGTCTACACACAGCGTCCACTATATCGGAAATGCCTACCTTGTGTCTGCACTCAGTGGCCACTTTATTGGAAACGCCTACCTTGTGTCTACACTCAGCGTCCACTTTATCGGAAACGCCTACCTTGTGTCTGCACACAGTGGCCACTTTATCGGAAACGCCTACCTTGTGTCTGCACTCCGCGTCCCTATATCGGAAATGCCTACCTTGTGTCTGCACTCAGTGGCCTCTTTATCGGAAATGCCTACCTTGTGTCTGCACTCAGTGGCCACTTTATCGGAAACGCCTACCTTGTGTCTGCACTCAGCGTCCACTTTATCGGAAACGCCTACCTTGTGTCTGCACTCCGCGTCCCTATATCGGAAACGCCTACCTTGTGTCTGCACACAGTGGCCACTTTATTGGAAACGCCTACCTTGTGTCTACACTCAGTGTCCGCTTTATTGGAAACGCCTACCTTGTGTCTGCACTCAGCGTCCGCTTTATCGGAAACGCCTACCTTGTGTCTGCACTCAGCGTCCGCTTTATCGGAAACGCCTACCTTGTGTCTGCACTCAGCGTCCGCTATATCGGAAACGCCTACCTTGTGTCTGCACTCAGTGGCCACTTTATTGGAAACGCCTACCTTGTGTCTACACTCAGCGTCCACTTTATCGGAAACGCCTACCTTGTGTCTGCACACAGTGGCCACTTTATTGGAAACGCCTACCTTGTGTCTACACTCAGTGTCCGCTTTATTGGAAACGCCTACCTTGTGTCTGCACTCAGCGACCACCGCAGGACCACTGCTGACCAGATATTATTTGGGTGGGGGTCCATTCTCAGTATTGCAGTGTTCATTAAAATGTGCAGTTCTCTGTAGAGAAGGTGTTCTTCATATTAGTTCAATGGAGAATGTGTTGCATATGGTTCTTTGTAGAACCTTTTAGAAAATGGTTCTATATACGCTCAAGGGTCCTTTAGTAAAGAAGGTTTTTAAATGGTTCTTTGCATCATGAAAGGGTTTTTCAGACTGACGGAAAATGTGCTGGGTCTTTTTGAAAATGGTTCTATATAGCACCCAAAAGGGTTCTTCCATTGTTATGGTGTTCAGCATGTAACAATAGAAGAACCCTTTTGGGTGCTATATAGAGCCCTTTGTAAAAAAGTTCTACATAGAACCATTTATAACATGTTCATGTGCATTTTCCATCAATCTGAAGAACCCTTTCATGATGCAAAGAGTTCTTTGAGTGTCCATGGTTCTATATAGAACCATTTTCTTTAGTAAAGAACCTTGAAGGACTATTGAAGACGGTGCTTGAAGGGTTCTTTAGCAAAGAAAATGGTTCTATATAGAACCGTCTATAACACATTCATGCACATTTTCCATCAATCTGAAGAACCCTTTCATGATGCAAAGAGCACTTTAATCATGCAAAGGGTTCTTTGAGTTGTCATGGTTCTATATAGAACCATTTTCGTTACTAAAGAACCCTTGAAGCACCATCTTTAAGAGTGTAGCACTGAAAAGGGTGCCATTGTTGCGATGGCAAGCTTTTAACAGCAGAAGAATTCTTCTCCACGTTCTCCATCAATCTGAAGAACCTTTTCACCACACAAAGAACCATTTAGGCATGAAATTCGGTCTTTCCTGTAGAACCCTTGAAGAATCACCTTTTTAAAAGTGCGTATCAGTCAGTTATCATAGCTTTTAACATAAAATCACCATCGGCCTTCGGGGCGGTGAGCAGCGTCCGTTTACTGCCTGAGCTGTGACGAAGGCCGAGCTGCTCTGCAGTGCTTCTCCACTGAGGGCCATCATAAACGGGAGCGGATGTGGTGCGTCCATCATCATCCGTCCACTTCTTTTTCTCTTTCTCTTCATGTCTTGCCCTCCCGTCTGCTTTTATTCCTTTCTGGAGGGAATGCGCCCCCCCACTCAAACATGGTCCCTCACACACACACTCTGACCACACAGGCCGAAATATAAAGCGCTCTGCGAGTGGCCGGCTGTGCTGAGATTAGATGTTGAGCGAAGGCAATTTACAGACAAGCACGTCTGAACATTTCAATCATCTACAGCAAGACGGAGGTGACCACACACACACACACACACACACACACACACACACACACACACACACACACACACACACACACTCTAAATCCTGACCCCTCTGTTCTCCTCCCTCAACAGACTGCAAAATTGAACCCGTCTGTATTTGCCTGTCCTTTCCTCACTGCAAATGACTGGATTCGTATGGAGATGGTGTCCTGCAGCCTCTCAATCTCTCTCGCCCTCTCTCTCTCTCTCTTCTATCTCTTTTCTCTCCCCATCACTCTTTCTTCCCCTCAATCTCTCCATTTCTCTCTCTCACTCTTTCTCACATTTCTTTTCTCTCCGTCACTCTCTCTCCCCTCAATCTCTCCAATTCTCTCTCACTTTCTCCCATTTCTCTTTTCTCAGTCACTCTCTCTCTCCCCTCAATCTCTCCATTTCTCTCTCTCAGTTTATCCCATTTCTCTTTTCTATCCATCACTCTCTCTCCCCTCAATTTCTCCATTTCTCTTTTCTCTCCATCACTCTCTCTCCCCATTTCTCTCTCTCCCATTTCTCTTGTCTCTCCGTCACTCTCTCTCCCCTCAATCTCTCTATTTCTCTCTCACTTTCTCCCATTTCTCTTTTCTCTCCATCACTCTCTCTCCCCTCAATCTCTCCATTTCTTTTCTCTTCTATCTCTTTTCTCTCCTTCAATCTCTCCATTCCTGTCTGTCATGCTGTTTCTCTTTTCTCTCTGCCTAGTGCCCTCTTTTCTCATCTCTGTCTCTTTCTTCTCATTTTCTCCTTCGCTTACCTTTTTTTCTTTCATCACTTTGTGTATCTTTTTTCTCCATCACTCTTCTTTTTCTCTCTTCCATCTTTTTTTCTCCATCACACTCTTTCCATGTTACTCTTTTCTATCTCCCCCTCTCCCTTCTAGCTCTCTTCTCTCCGCTCAATCTCTCCATTTCTTTCTCACTCTCCCTTTTTCTCTTTTCTTCCCATCTCGCTTTCTCTTTTCCCTCAATCTCTCTATTCCTGTCCCTCTTCTCTCCCTTTCTCTTGCTCTCTTTTCTCCATCTGTCTCTTTTATTGATCTCTCCTTTCTTTTCTCTCTGTTCTTCTCATTTTCTCCCTCATTTACTTTTTCTTTCTTTCTCTCTCCATCACTGTGTATCTTTTTTCTCTTTCACACTCCTCTTTCTCTCTTCCGTCTTTTTTCTCCGTCACTCTCTCTTCCGTCAATCTCTGTTACTCTTTTCTATCTCCTCTATCGGTCTCTCTATTTCTCTTCTCTGTCTCTCTATTTCTCTTCTCTCCGTCACTCTTTCCCTGATAATCTTCCTTTTCTCTCTCTCCTTTTTCCTTTCTCTCCATCACTCACTCTGACTTTTCCCTCCCTCTCTTATCTGTCTTTCTCTTCTTTCTACTTTTTATTGCCCCCCATATCACTCTCCTCTCTTCTTTACTCTTTTCTCTGTCTTTCATCTTTCCGTCACTCTGTTTCTCTTCTTTTTGTTATATTTTCTCTGTATCTCCCACTCCTTTCTCTCTCTCTCTTTTGCTCACTCTACTCCTTTTTCTCCCTCTCTCTCTCTAAGTTATCTCCATCTCTCCTTTCTCCTTTTGCTGACCGCCCCTGTGTCACTGTTCCTTTTTCTATTTTTTTCTTATTTTTCACTCACTCACTCTCTCCTTCTGTCCCTCTTTTATCCTTCTCTCTCTCTCTCTCTCGCTACCCCTCTTTTTCTTCCTCTCTCCTTCCTCATTTTGCTGACCGCCCCCCTGTCACTCTTCCTTTTTCTCATTTTTCCTTATTTTTCACTCACTCACTCTCTCCTTCTGTCCCTCTTTTATCCTTCTCTCTCTCTCTCTCTTTCATACACACTTTGTAACTTTTTCTGTTTGGTATATTTTTTCTCTCTCCCTCTCTTTCTCTCTCTCTTCCTCTCTCTTCTTTCTCTTTGACGTGATTTCATTTTGATCACTGCAGCTGAAAGCGCCGGGCGGACGGTGAGATGAGAAACACGCCGTCTTTCTCTCCGTCTGCAAACTTCACAATTTGTCAATCAGGAACTCAGTCATTATCCGGCTCTGTTATTCTCTCCTCCAGCAGCTGGAGCTTCATTTCATCCTCAGCTCAGACGGATCGGACGCTCTCCCTCCTGACCGCGTACGTGTCCAGCGTCTGTCGACTCCAGAGCTTCCTCTGAAATGAGGGTGTTAATAGTGCGTCTGTGCTGCAGTAACAGCCTCGACTCTTCTGGGAAGGCTTTACACTAGAAGTTGAACATTGCTGTGAGGATTTGATTGAGCATTAGTGAGGTCAGGTACTGATGTTGGATGGTCAGTTCTGGATCACTAACTCATCCCAAAGGTATTGGATGGAGCTCCATCACTCCAGAGAACCCAGTTCCACTGCTCCACAGCCCAATGCTGGGGGGCTTTATACCCCTCTAGCCCATGCTGGGCATGGAGACCGTAGGCTGATGTGTGGCTGATCTAGCCCGCTGATCTAGTCCCATTCCATTGGTCAGTGCTTTTCTATGGACATTAAGCTGTCTCAGCACTGAGTGACCTTAAAGACAAACTGTCTGGACACTTTTGGACAGGTGGTCCTCATGGAAAGTGCTTTCAATCATAAACAATTTAAAAAACTCAAACTTTTAATCATTTCAGTTTTTTATTTAAATAGGCCAACAATACACTCCTAAAAAAGATGGTTCTTCAAGGGTTCTTTAGTAAAGACCATGGTTCTATATGAAACCATGGACACTCAAAGAACCCTTTGCCTACTTAAACCGTTCTTTACATGGTGAAATGGTTCTTCAGATTAATGGAGAATGTGCTGTAGATGGTCCTATATGGACCATTTTTGGAAATGGTTCTATATAGCACCAAAAATCGTTCTTCTGTTACAAGCTTGGCATCATAACTACAGCAGAGCCCTTTTTGGTGCTGTATAGAACCATTCAATTGCATGCAAGTGGTCTACCAGGCCTTCCAGGTGGTTGTTAGGAGTCCCATTTTCTCTGTAGCTCTTAATTATTTTTTTAACTCCAGTTTTGTTTTTTTCACTTACATTCTTAAAAAGATGGTTCTTCAAGGGTTCTTTAGTAAAGACAATGGTTCTATATAGAACCATGAACATTGAAAGAGCCATTTGCATACTTAAACGGTTCTTTGCATTGTGAAATGGTCCTTCAGATTGATGGAGAATGTGTTGCATATGGTTCTATATAGCGGAAGAACCAATTTTTATGCTATATAGAACCATTTTCAAAAAGTATCTACATAGAACCATATGCAACACATTCTGCACCAATCCGAAGAACGTTTTCACCATGTAAAGAACCATTTAAGCATGCAAACTGTTCTTCAGATTGATGGAGAATGTGTTGCATAGGGTTCTATATAGCACCAAAAAGGGGTCTTCTGCTATGTAGAACCATCTACAGCACATTCTCCATTAATCTGAAGAATGTTTTTTTACCATGCAAAGAACCCTTTAAGCATGCAAATGGTTGTTTGAGTCTTCATGGTTCTACATCGAACCACAGTCTTTACTAAAGAACCCTTGGAGAACCATCTTTTTAAGAGTGTACCACAGTCTGTCTTCAATATTCATGGCAAAAAACACAACAATGCTAAAATAATCACTTATCTAGATCATTTGGTCACGGATACAGAGCTATTATGCTGAGCGTAGCATGTATAAAGAACCATTCAAGACACTCAATTAGCTTTTAACATCTTTTAATTCAAGTATTAATGGTTATCGAGTAGAATCTAGATCCATATAATACACATTAATGAGTCCATTTTTAGGAGATTATATTCATAAATATATTTACTCGTACATATAATTAACATTTAACACTCTGCAATAAAATTATTTCCAAGCAGACATTATTTTATATCAGCCATCAAGAACAGAGCAACTTCCATTTAAAAGTTACACTGAACACATTTACATCAGTTTAAATACAACACGGTTAAAGAACCTAAAACTCTATATAGATTTACTCTTTATGAACAAATTCCAGTTATGCTTCTATGTATGTATCAAAAAATATTCCACAAGACAATGTAATGGAATCCGAGGAATGTTTACGATATTCAGGAGGAAGTTTGTGTGTTTCCGTCAGTAAAGTCTGGATTCGGATAGTACAAAAATGACAAAACTCTAAAAAGTCAACAGTCGACATGTGAGTTTCTGATTCTGCACATCTGCTCGTCTCTCGCTCCCTCAGCTCACTCCACCCATCCCCCACGGTAAAGGTGGACAACGTAAAGGAAAACGGCCGTAATCCGACCTGATCTCTGTCAGCTGCGTCTGTAACGCACGACGGCGTTTTAGGGCCACTGTTATAATAAAATAACAATAAAAATAAAAATAGTGGACTTCGAGAATAAAGTCGTAATATTTAGACAAAAGTCGTAATATTTCGAGAATAAAGTCGTAATATTTGGAGGATAAAGTGGGCTGCTGTACTGTTGGGGGGCTAACTGTAGGGGGGCTGTCATAACGCGTTGGGGTCTCGGTTGCTGTACTGTAGGGGGGCTGTCATAACGCGTTGGGGTCTCGGTTGCTGTACTGTAGGGGGGCTGCCATAACGCGTTGGGGTCTCGGTTGCTGTACTGTAGGGGGGCTGCCATAACGCGTTGGGGTCTCGGTTGCTGTACTGTAGGGGGGCTGCCATAACGCGTTGGGGTCTCGGTTGCTGTACTGTAGGGGGGCTGCCATAACGCGTTGGGGTCTCGGGTGCTGTACTGTAGGGGGGCTGCCATAACGCGTTGGGGTCTCGGTTGCTGTACTGTAGGGGGGCTGCCATAACGCGTTGGGGTCTCGGTGTGCTGTACTGTAGGGGGGCTGCCATAACGCGTTGGGGTCTCGGTTGCTGTACTGTAGGGGGGCTGCCATAACGCGTTGGGGTCTCGGTTGCTGTACTGTAGGGGGGCTGCCATAACATGTGGGGGTCTCGGTTGCTGTACTGGCGCCGGAGCTCCACTCACTCCTGTCTCTCTGTGGATCATGTTGATCATCATTCTCACTGTCTGTGAAACTTCATGCCCTCTTTGAATGGGGGGAGATGAAGCCCCCGATAGCCGTGTAGACGACCCTGCCCTGAGATTCTCCTTCAACAACACAGACAGACAGTTTCCTCCGAGTCCGTCTGGCTCTTTATTCTAGATAAACTCAGTTTCCTGCTCAGCCGTTTCAGGCGGTTCTTATCCTAATAACAGGCTGGCGCTGATGAGCAGGAGAGACAGGGAGGCTGAGTGTTTCTTTATGGGTGAATCGATATGAAAGTAGAACTCCACCAACTCACCGCCCCTCATTTAACACCAGGAGGCGCTGCTTCACTTCGCAAAGCCTTTGGCCACAATATTGACCTTTCCTGGTATTAATGCCACTTTAATGTCGTAATTCTACGACTTTTTTTCTCGAAATATTACGACTTTTTTCTCGAAGGCTACTATTTTTATTTTTATTAACTGTGGCCCTAAAACAGCGTCGTAGTAACGTACAGTCGATCACCACAGACGATAATCTCAACACGTTTCCCTGAACTCCCGAAAACAACAGAAAACCTGCCAACTCAAAACTCGCTTATAATGGACGTCAATGGGCAGATGCTGAATTTTCGTCAGCAACATTTACGCTAAAACATTTTCAAAAGAAAGAATTCTGTAATTAAATCTGTATAATTTGTTGGTTTTTTTTTAGACATGGGAGAATTTGTGGTAATTCATGGTTGCCACGGAAAGGGGCAGAGCTAGTGATTCTGGGGCTCTAGGTAAAAGGCAGGAATGGCGCCCCCTGGAGGCACAGTTATGAATTAGTTGAGGATCTGGGCTCCAGAGTGGCGCAAAAAATCTTGCTAAGTGATCCTAAATCTAGTTGATATATCTAAAATTTCTGAAACCGAGATTATCGTAAAATGATCAAATTGAGATTACTGAGAGATTACTGCAAATCTGTAATGTTACATGAATGTCTACATTGGTGGTTTTCAACCTGCGGGCCGGGGCCCCCCAGTGGGCAGTGGCGGTACTGCTAGGGGTCATTTTTGTTTTTGTTTTTTTTAAAATGCAAATCAGACATTTAACCAAAACAATCATTTTAAATATGACAAATGTTAATGCTGTGATAATTATTTGCAAAAACAAAACATCAAAATAGCTAAATGTCAAGGTCAAGATCAGTGATTGGTCTAACAAAATGCATAGTTTGATATGTTTATACCTTTAGTGCAAATCAACATACAACATTTTTATTTTTGATGGTATGGAATTCATCCATTACGGATAAACAGCTATAAAGAGAAAAGTTTAGAATTTTTTTTGGTGTTTATAAAGTTGCGTAACTTTAGAGTCGAGTGAAATTTGAAATATTTACGTTTAGAATGATTGGGCTGATCACATCATCTCGTGGGCCCTAGGAAGTTTTTCTGGGCAAAAGGTTGGGAACCCCTGTTCTAGACATTTTTACTGAAGTACTCTCTCTAAGTAACATGATCTCAGTCTAGTGGCTCATTTTTGCTTGTTTTAAGAAATAATCTTAATTTTCTGCCCACATAGTGAGATAAACTGGTACAGAATGTAGCAGAAGTAAAGTAATGAGTAGTGAGATACTTTTCTAGGAAGTAATGAGTAACGTAATCATTACATTTTGGCAGAAGTAATTAGTAACTTGTAATGAATTACTTTTTTGAGTAACTACCCCAACACTGGAGCTGGTATACTAGGGTTAACATTATCAGGCTGCTATTGGTCAAACACGTCAAATCATCGTTTCGTTTCACGTTTTCGTAGCTTCAATACCAAAAAACTGACCGCTCTCCAGGGATTAAAGACCATAAGCACTACAGCGCCACCCAGAATAGTTAGAGAAGAACCCAGCTCACCGTGTGAGAGTGTTTCTATCGCACACTGACCTCTAAACTCAGCAGGTGTTTAGTGTTTCGTTTAAAGTAGCATTTAAATACAGAGAGACTTTCACTGCTGACCTCTCCAACACTAAAGTCCATCACTCAGACAAATCTGAATCCTTTTCACACTCAAAATAAATGAACCACTGGGGTTGTTAGACTTAGGAACCGTAAATATCGATGCTAAACAGCTGAACTGTGTTGTCTTTAAGTAGCTGGTTTACATAAAGGGGACAAAAATGAAACGGAAGTTCAATCCAATGAATGAAAACCGATTATTTTCAGTTCCATTCAAATAAAACACAAAGAAACTGCATTGAAATGTTTCCATTGTGTTCCATCAACGATTCACTGGTGTCAGGAGGAAAACCTCGTATCTCCACAACGGTAACTTTACAGAAGAAGGAAAAACTTTACTTTTAATGTAAGTCAATGGAACCAGACGTTTCCCAAGTCATTCTGGGACGTTTCTTTTGGTCCATTCATCATGGAATTTACACACAATGTAAAAAGCGAAAGGTATTTTCAAATCATGTCAAAAAACTGAAAAGCGCTGAGGTAACGGGCTGTGTATACTGATCTTTACTGATGTCAATACTCTGTTTGATTGAATGGAAATGAGAGTTAATATAACAGTTTATTTGAGTGTAGCGCCAAAATAGTCTGTGTGGATTTGGTAGAGCAGCACGTTCCCTTTATGAACTCAGCTAATCTCATAAAAAATAAACGGCATCTTCAGTAACATCCACCGTTTAGCGCTGCGGCGTTTAGCGACGCAGCTAATAACAACCTACCGGTTATGAAAGCGTATTACAGTCACTGAGAGTCGCTCAGTCAGAAACGTGATATTGATAAAAACACAAAACAAAAAACGAAGCTGGACGGACTCCATTCAGCACAACACCACTGGAGTAAGTAGCTTTCATCCGTTAGCCGTTTTAGCCAGCATGTTTTTTTGGTCGAGCTATTTTCCTTTTCGCCATACTGACCATATTTGTTCATAAACTCGATTTCTTAACCGGTTACAAACCGATAAACTCTAACACAGAGTGACGCTGAGTTTATGAACATGATATGTCCTGATATTCAGCTGCTTTTTAGAGTATTAAACGTTTTCAGAGAGTGACCGACCCAAACCGCAAGCAAAGAAAGTGAAATTTGTTCTCTGAACTGCCACCCAGTCCACCTTAAGAACACCACAAAACCAGAACCTTCATGATTGGAGTCTGATCAAGTTATTCTGACAGCGCCCTCTACATGTGGGAGGCCAGAAGTTATGAACGCAAAGAAGGAAGAAACATTTCCATAAATATATTTGTCAGTTTTGCTTGTTTGTTTGTTTGTTTGCTTGTACGAATGAGTGAAAGGAAGTAGAAATGAAAAGCAGGAAAAAGAGAGAAAAATGGAAAATGGCAAGAAAGACAAAAGGAAAGAAATTAAGAAAAGAAGGGAAACAACAAAAAGAAAGAACAAGAGAAAGTAAAAGTGGAAAGGAGCAAAAAATGATGAAAAACAATGTAATGAAAAAAGAGAAGGAAAAGAATTGAAAAGAAAAGGGAAAGATGTTAAGAAAAGAATGAAATAAACAAAAGGAGAAAGAAAAAAAAATAAAAAGGCAAGTAAGATGAAAGGAAAGAAAAATGGAAACAATGAAAAGATAATTTGTTTGTTTGTTTGTTTGTCTGTCAGTAAGAGAACTGAGTCCCCTTTTTAATGTAAGTTATCCCTTGTGATGGACTGATGGGTTCTAATGGGTTCTGGTGAAGGCATGTTCTCCAGTGTTCCACCACAGGTGAGTTGGAACCACTAAGCTACAGGTATTATAATATTATAGGCTGATTTCAGCAGGTTTCCCAGCAGGATTAAGGTTCTCCTGGAGTTCAGATGTTTGAAAGTGTCCTGCAGGTTCTCCCTCATGTTCTCCAGCAGATTTTCACCCTGGACCTCTGAAGATGGCTGAAGACGTCCTGCCATTCTGGTAAGATGGAGAACGTCCTGCAGATGTTCTCCAGCGGCGTTTCAGAAGCCCTGGAGCTCTGGGATGTTCTTGTAGAGGTCCAGGGAGTCCGGGTTGGAGAACGCGCCGCGCTGAGCCACTTCTTTACCAGCGATCACCTGCTTCACTGCCACCTCCACCTTCTTACCGCTGTTGGTGTACTGAAACAAAGACGGACACAGAGACGTCACGCCTGCTGCTAACACAGCGCCGCGCAGAACCCACTCGTTCTCTTCACTTTCAGTCAAAACGGCCGTTTATTACAAGATATTCATTTCTCAACATCTGGAAAAAAGCAGAAAACCACGGAACCCCTAACGGGCCGTGGTAAAAAAAACATTGCGTTCCCTCGCAAATGTTTTCCATTCTCTCGCAAATGTTTTGCGTTCCCTCGCAAATGTTTTGCGTTCCCTCGCAAATGTTTTCCATTCTCTCGCAAATGTTTTGTGTTCCCCTGCAAATTAAATGCATTCCCTCGCAAATGTTTTGCGTTCTCTCGCAAATGTTTTGCGTTCCCTCGCAAATGTTTTCCATTCTCTCGCAAATGTTTTGCGTTCCCTCGCAAATGTTTTGCGTTCCCTCGCAAATGTTTTGGTTCCAAATTTTTCTCTCGCAAATGTTTTGTGTTCCCCTGCAAATTAAATGCGTTCCCTTGCAAATGTTTTCTGTTCTCTCGCAAATGTTTTGCATTACGATGCAACGGTTTGCATTCGCTTGCAAAAGCTGTGCTTTGAGCTCAGACATGAAGCAGCTCAGTGAGTTTACACTGATCTTGGACTGAAATATGAAGACATAGTGTCGCTTCTCAAAATCAAACATGATTATGTTATTATTGAGCGCAAACTGAAACTGAAGTTGAGGGTCCTCATACAATAAAAGCTACATTTACAGAGATGCAGAGAACTAAACTCAGCACAGACTGGCCAAACGGGGAAGACAGCTTTTAACGTTAGCTATACTGAAAACAAAGCTCTAAGGCAGGCAGTGTCGTGGGGCACCTCTGGTCCTACGTTTGCTTGCTGTCTGACGAGCATATATTTTGCGAGGGAACGTGATGTCAATAACTTTTTTTTTTGGCCCTTAGGGGCTCCGTAGAAAACACATCATCGCTGTCCAAAAAAACATTTACCTCCACTTTTGTTGATTTTTATTTTCCTCTTTCATTTGAACACAGCAGCTGTCTTTCCTATCATAGTTCATTTATTCATTCATTTTATTTTTTATTCATTTTTTATTGCAGCAAAACTGGACTGTCAAGCAGACAGACTGACCAGTCATAAAAACTTTACTTTAAATTTATATAATAATATATAGATACTCTGTGTCTGTGTATCGATATAATATGGCCATGCAAAAATATTGCCATCATATGTTGTTTGCTGTATAAAAATCTCCATTTTTGTTCATTATTTTTCTACTTCATTTGAACTCATTTATATCATATTTTATTTATTTTCTTTATTAATTTTATTTTTCATTCCTTTTTGGATAGTAAATAAAATGTCTATATCTGTGATGTAGTCATGGCGACCCCTGGTTCCTATCACCACCACTGTAAAGACATCTGAACCATTTCACACCAAACCACTCTGAATCTCTCTGTTTACATCTCACACACTGAACTGTACAGAAATTTTGGAAAATCAGTGGAATTCCCCTTTAAAATGCACACACACATAATGTATGTGTTTGTATGTACCGGTATGTCTTTAGTCTGCAGTATCAGTGCTGGGACGTGCCGTGCCGAGAGAGCCGCTCTGATGGAGGTGCAGATTTTTCCCACCAGCTCGGGTCTGAATTCCTGCCCCGGAGCCATCTTCACAAACAGGATCACACGCTCCTCTCCATCGGAGTTATACTGAGGGACACACAGGCTGTCCGAAACCTCCTCAAACGCCTCCACTGCGGACACACACACACACACACACACATACACACACACACACACACACTGTTATACTCAGCAAGGAGAACAGAGCCGTAAACTAAACATGTTATTCTCACAAACTTGACAAATTCTGGGAGCTAAAAAATTAATATGACTTTCTTTTCTGGTATCTACAAACAATGAATACTGGCTGCATAACTATAATAACACCTAAATCGTTTCATTCATTTAAAATAGATTTTTAATATCTTTAATTAATAATAATGTCTATATTTACAGAGCACTTTTCATAGCAGTGGCAGCTCAGAGTGCTTTACAGGCAAGAGATAAAGATTTAAGTCAATAACACAGATCAGATTATAGATAAACACCACAGAGCTGTAGAGTTTTACTGAAGCTCTGAGTTAAAGAGCTGCGTTTTCAGATGTTTATTAAAAGTGAGCTCTGAGCTCGACTGTCTAATAAAAGCTGAACTGAGCTCCACAGTTTAGAAGCAGAATAACTGAAAGAGTCTCTCCACGTTTTCTGTGTTTTACTGAAGGAGTTCAGAAGGTCAGAATCTGCAGATCTGAGATCATAAACAGACATTCAGGAGCTTTAAGGTCATTTAGAGCTTTAAAAACCAGCAGCAGAGCTTTAAACTCTCTCCTAAAGCATTTTACAATTTAAGGGACAAAATTCTTGTTACTGCAACACAGAGAGAGATAAATCTGACAATAAGACTGTTAATCAGGTTTATTTCTTGTTAATATTCTGTATAATGCTGTCAGACTAATTATTAAAAGATAACCATTTACAGAACATTATTATGTTATTATCTCATTTTTATCAACATCTGACAGCCAGCAAAGTTTTTGTTGTTAATTCTGCCACATAATGTTTGGTTCACTCCCTCTGACTTTACAAGGAAGATTAAAATAATATAACAAAATAACATTTGTTTTAAAAAGCAAAACAACAACAAAAAAGATACACATCAGTAAAGAGAAACAGAGATGTTGGTTGGGATAATGAGAAAAAAAAATCTAAAAGGAAAATTAAAAAAGAAAAACGGATAATTTCACTTTTTGTTGTACCATATAGAGCTATACATACATAAATATACACGCACACACACACACACACACACACACACACACACACACACACATACACATATATATATATATATATATATATATATATATATATATATATATATATATATATATATATATATATATATATATATATATACACACACACATACATACATACGTTTGTTTTTACATATTTTATTGTGTCAAAATGCGGATTAATATATAGTAATTATATATATATATATATATATATATATATATATATATATATATATATATAAACACAATTGGGTTCTATAGACTACATTACAGTTTTCTAAAGAAGAACAAACGGTGGAACACTCAAAGATCCATTTCTATGCTTAAAGGGTTCTTTACATGGCGAAATGGTCCTCCAGATTTAGCATGTGTTGTATAAGGTTCTCCATAGCACCAAAAAGCTTGTATATAATAGAAAAACCTTTTTTGTGCTATATATAAAAAAAGATTCTGTATAGAACCATATGCAACACATTCTCCATCAATCTGAAGAACCATGTCACCATGCAAAGAACTATTTCAGTATGCAAATGATTGAGTGTTCATGGTGCTATAGAACTGTATGGAGCTATATAAGAGTGTAGCCAGCTAACGCTAAAGCTGTTCAAATACCTGCTAACGCCGCCGTTTGTTCGTCTTTGGCTGCTGTTATTGTGATCTAGGGAGCTCCACTCTCATAAAAGACTCTTCAAGCGTTCTTTAGTAAAGAACAGGGTTCTTTGTAGCACCAAAAAGGGTTCTGCTATTGTTACAAGCTTGACATTGTTACTATAATAGAAGACTAACATATCGATGCTGTCGGAACAAAACCTCACATCTCCAAAATGGTAACTTTACAGGAGAAGGAAAGAACCTACTATACTTTTAATGTGAGTCAATGGAACCAGACTTTTTTCCAAGTCATTTTGGGTCGTTTCTTTTGGTCCATTCATCATGAAATTCACACACAATGTAAAGTGTAACAGGTATTTTCAAATTATGTCAAAAAACTGAAAAACGACAAAAATGGAGATACGTGGTTTTCCTCCGACAGAAATATAAACATATAAAAGACATTCACCTTTAATCTGAAGAACTGCTTCATCATGTTGTTCATGGTTCTATATAGAACATCGTCTTTCCTAAAAGAACCTTGAAGAACCATATTTTTAAGAGTGGGTTCATCATTTACTTTAGGCACCTCTCTGTCTTTGAAATTCCGTTTTCTTACCGATGTTGTAAATCTCCGAACTTCCGAAGCGAACGCCGTTAGGATTCAGCGTCCCGTCACTGCCAAAAGACCAGAGGTGAGAAGTTTAAAGAGCCAGTAATCAACATTTTCCTTCTTTCTGTACTTGATTTGAATCCAAGTCCACTAATTCCATTTGTGTGTTTTTATCTACCAAATATAAAAAATAGCCATCATTCATTCATTTCTACCATTTTCCAGCCTCTCTTTAACCCTTAAAATTAAACAGGCTGTTTTTGTTTATTGTGCCTTTAGGACTGTATATGTAAAAAGAAATGAAAAAATTAAGGAAGGAAAGAAAAATGAAAGACGGAAAAGAACTAAAAAAAGAGGGTAAGATAACGAAAAAAACAGAAGTAGAAGAAATCAAAGGAAAGAAAAAAGGAAGTAAAGGGAGAAGGAAACAAAGAAAAGGGAAAGAAAGAAGGAAAGAAAGAAAAGAAGATGAAGCAGAAGAAGAAGAAGAAGCAGAAGAAGAAGAAGAAGCATTCATTCATTTCTACCATTTTCCAGCCTCTCTTTATCTCTTAAAATTAAACAGGCTGTTTTTTTGTTTACTGTGCCTTTAAGACTGTATATGTAAATGAGCTCTGTTCTGATTGGCTGTGCCTTCTTCAAAAAAGCTGTCCAGGCTGAAACATTGCTTATAACTTCAGTTTGAATGGGCGGTGCTAAAATGCTGTAGGTTAAATATGCATATATAGTAAAAAAATATGTTGGGTTTTTGTGACATCACAAAAACAGTGAACTCAAAATGGGCTGCTTTTGCAGCTTATAGCCCACATACACCAATCAGGCATAACATTCTGACCACCTCCTTGTTTCGACGCTCATTGTCCATTTTATCAGCTCCACTTACTATATAGGTGCACTTTGTAGTTCTACAGTTACAGACTGTAGTCCATCTGTTTCTCTGATACTTTGTTAGCCCCCTTTTACCCTGTTCTTCAGTGGTCAGGACCCCCATGGACCCTCACAGAGCAGGTCCTATTTGGGTGGTGGATCATTCTCAGCACTGCAGTGACACTGACGTGGTGGTGGTGTGTTAGTGTGTGTTGCGCTGGTACGAGTGGATCAGACACAGCAGTGCTGCTGGAGTTTTTAAACACCTCAGTGTCACTGCTGGACTGAGAATAGTCCACCAACCAAAAACATCCACCCAGCAGCGTCCTGTGACCACTGATGAAGGACTGGAGGATGACCAACACAAACTGTGCAGCAGCAGATGAGCTATCGTCTCTGACTTTACATCTACTAGGTGGACCGACAAGGTAGGAGTGTCTAATGGAGTGGACAGTGAGTGGACACAGTGTTTAAAAACTCCAGCAGCACTGCTGTGTCTGATCCACTCGTACCAGCACAACACACACTAACACACCACCACCACGTCAGTGTTACTGCAGTGCTGAGAATGACCCACCACGCAAATAGTACCTGCTCTGTGAGGGTCCATGGGGGTCCTGACCACTGAAGAACAGGGTAAAAGGGGGCTAACAAAGTATCAGAGAAACAGATGGACTACAGTCTGTAACTGTAGAACTACAAAGTGCACCTATATAGTACAGACTGTATGGACCAGATATTCTGAGTAAACTCAGTTTTCCGTGGTTTGGGCTCTTTAAGGAGCTCCTGTGTTCAGTAGTCTCTCAGCACTGAGACTGTGTTCTCAGTAAAGCCAGTAAAGATGAGGATTAATGAAGTCTGTGCATGTTTTGGTGACGTAAAGCGTTTTTATTCTGCAGAGTGAAGAAACATCACCTTCTCCCCAGCATCACGATGCCTCCCGTCTTGGGGTTGATCTTGCAGTAATCTCCATGAGCCCACACACCTGAGCGAACGAGTGCACACAAACAGAGGGATTGAGGGAGATGAACAGACGAACACATAAAGACGGCGGGAAGCTCAGCGCAGATCCGCCTTACACAGTCAGCAGAGCGAGTTCAACTTCACTGCATCCCTGATTAACAACACAGGAGCCAAATACAGCCACACACTGAAGGAACACTTCACCAAATATTCAAATTTACCCAGCGTTCCCCTTCTTAACACAAATGTAGTCGATCAGCCAAGATGTGTTTGGTGCCTGAAACTTGCTTCTTTAGTTTTAGCACCAGAGCTATGAGTGATGGAAGATTATACCCCGAGAAAAGGAAGGAAACGAGAAGAAAGAAAGGAAGACACACAGAAGGAGACAGAAAAAAAAGAAGGAAAAAGAGAAATGAAAGAATTAAAGAAGGAAAGAAAAAGTGAAAGATGGAACAGGATTAAAGAAGAAGGAAAGACAAACAACAGAAAAAATTAAATTAGAAGTAGAAGGAAATAGAAGGAAAGAAGAAAGGAAGTAAAGGGAGAGGGAAACAAAGAAAAGGGAAAGAAGAGGAAAAAGAAGACAGAAAGAAAGACAGAAAGAAAGGACAGGCATGAGAGAGAAAAAGAAGGAAGAAAAAAGAAAAAAGAAAAAATTAAAGAAGGAAAGAAAAATGAAATGGTAAAGAATTAAAAAAGAAGGAAAGATAACAAAAAAACAGAAGTAGAAGGAAATTGAACAAAAGAAGAAAGGAAGTAAAGGGAAAGAAAGAAAGAAAGAAAGAAAGAAAGAAAGAAAGAAAGAAGCAGATAGAGGAAAAAAGAAAAGAAATTAAAGAATTAAAGAACAGAAAAGGATTAAAGAACAAGAAAAGAAACAACGGAAAAAATAAAAATTAGAAGTAGAAGGAAAGAAAGAAAGGATAAAAAGAAACAAGGAAGAAGAAAGAAACAAAGAAAGAAAGACAAAATGAAAGAAGGAAAGAAAGAAAAAATGAAAGAAAGGAAAATCAATTAAAAATAAAAAGAAATAAGAAAAGGAAAAAAGAAGAGGAAAAAGAAAGAAAGAAAGAAAGAAAGAAAGAAAGAAAGGAAAAAGGAAAGAAAGAAAAAGAACGAAAAACAAAGAAAGAAAGAAAAAAGGAAAGTAATCAATTAAAAATAAAAAAACAAGAAAAAGAAGAGAAAGAAAGAAAGAAAGAAAGAAAGACAAAGAAAGAAAGAAAAAATGAAAGAAAGAAAGAATCAATCAAGGACAGACAAACAAGAAGAAGAGAAATGAGATGAAAGTATAAGGAAATATACAATAGAAAAAGAGAGAGACAGTAAGATAGAAAGAAATAAAGGTAGAAGGAGACAGAAAAGAGAAAGAAAGAGGGATGAAGAGGAAGGAAGGCATCAGAAAGATTAAGAAGGAAAGCAGCTTCACTGCAGCTCCGAGGCTGACGTAGCTCAGAAGTAACACTCGTCTATGTAAACCAATTAGAACGTCTGTCTAAACTACCCTCACCTCAGTGTGTGGAGCTCTTCAGTACCTCTAATAGACCTGATTATGAATATGATTATGATTCAGACACTGTATGACTGTATGACTCACTGTTAACCATAAACATGGCCTAAATTACGTTAGCAGAGCAGCTAAAAACAGAAGCCTTAATTTTGTTCATATGTTTTCCATTTTTTAATCTCTCGTCAAAGCATTTATTTACTGAACTCTGCGTTTTTTAGCTTTACTGTGATGAGTGGAGGAACAGAACAGTCTTTTTATTATCATTATCATCATTATAATAACTTATTATTACTAATACAGTATTTATTTAGCATGTTTTATTTTTGCAAAAAAATCTCAAAGTGCTTTACTCAGCTAGGCTAATGAAGCCTCACTGCTCCACTTAACGGTGGTTTTATATCAGCGTCATTGCCTGGTGGTGTTTCCATTATTTTGTCCCGATACTGTCCTGCAGCAGCGGTAAAGGAAAAAGGAGTTTTCCGACTGAGTGTAAATGATCTGTCCTTGTCTGCCACAGCTGCCTAGTCAGCACTGCGCTTTGTCCCAGACGGAGACTGTAGCTCTTCTACAGCCGTCCACATTGATTAAATGATCGCGAGCGGCAAATGGACAAAAGCAGTGTGCCAGCTTTTGTTAGCGGTGGAGGAGAAATCTCCATTAGAGCGCTGCAGCTGGAGGCAACAGCAGCTCAATCGCTGAGAAATGAGGTGTTTATAATAATCCTGCGCAGAACCAGGGGCCGTCTTAAGTCCGAAATCTGATCTGATCGGTTTAGTCTCCATGATGAATTTCGGACAGAAGCTATTCCAGAATAACAGTAACTTCATAATCTCATCATGAACTCCAGATAAGAAAACAGCATCACACAAACATCCTAACTAGACTAAACCTCCTAAATCCTGTCCTAACTTTAGGATGAACCCCAACAGGGTCCTCACTTCTGTTTAAGGTCCGTTTCTATGGTTTTTAGGCAGCTGAGTCAGCAGCATAGTTCACTACCAGCATAATGAGCTCCATTTATCTCTACTGTAAAACGCTGCTTTCACTGTGAGATGATTTTCTTTTCTAACTCTGCGTTTTAAAGATCTCAGACGCTGCAGACTCGATCTCCACCGCCCCTCTGATCACCTTCGTGTGTTAATGTTGATGATGAAATATTACAGTGATGGTGGTGAATAATGAGGAGACGGAGCTGAACGTGTGTCTGTTTATTAGGAGGAGTAACGTTAGCACGCTCGGCTAAAGCGTTTGGGAAATGGAGACTGAAACTGGGGAGCGGCGACGCTCTGATAAACAGCAGGGGGCGCTCTCACTGTATTCACAACCTACAGTTTATCACACTTTAGTTCTGTTTGTGTTACGGGACGGCGGGGAGGCGGACCCAAGTGCAGAAATGGAAACAGAGAGAAAAATGGATAAATGAGTTTATTGGGGCACTGGGTTGTGAGTTTGAAACATGCGGATGAGGTGACCCAAAGCTAGGTTTGAACCGGCGATGTACTGATCGACGCTCCATGGCGTTACCACTGCGCCACTGAGGAGCACAGGTGACTACTGGCAAAGCACCTCAAGGAAGGGGGAAAAGAAAAGGCGGGAAAACGACGAACGGCAGACAAAAGAGACGCTGAGAGCAGCGTGCTCAAACAAAGGCTGAACTAGGAAGGCGAAACGACAGATAACAGGAAAACAAAACACTTCCACTCCAAGAACGAAGGGAAGGCAGACTTTGTTTCAGTTGTTTGCTCCTGGTGGAGCAAACAGCTCTTCTATTTTCTCTGAGCCGACTGTAGCTCAAGAACTTTTTTTTTTCCTTTAAGTAGCTTTGGGACAGTTTCTTTTCTTTTCTTTTCTTTTCTGACACTAAGTACCGTACCGGTCACCCCTCTACAAAGGTGTGACAAACACCACTGTTTGCCTTGACCTTAAGTAGAGAAGTCCGCAGGTGTGTTGTGTTGGGCCTAATCAGCCCGCGGACTTCTGGGAATTGGAGTTCCCTGAAGTTATGGCCCTGTGCCGCCGTCGCCCTCTGCTGGCAGCAGGCGGCCCAGGCTAGACACCCTGCCGCCGTCACCCTCTGCTGGCAGCAGGTGGGGCCGGCTGAACCCTTACAGTTTGACCTTTTTTACATCAGTAACGGCAGCTAACGTTAGCTGTCGTTTACGTGTTTACGTTTCAGCTATGCGTGTATGGTCGGTTGCTAGGAAACAGACATAACAGCTGATCGTCGACTTCGATCAAGTAGGTTAAGATTTCCTAACCTGAGATAAGATAAGATGCCATGAGATAAGATTCTTAAATTAAGATCAAATTTGCTTCTGTGATACAAATTTGTGAAAACTCTTATCTTGACCTGTCAGATCTAAAGGCTAACGAGAGGAATGTATTTCAGAATATTTTGCCATATTAACCAATTATATTTTAAAATGCATTTATTTTTAAAATGTATGGGAAAATATTACACATAGAAATTGACTACAAAAAATAAAATTATGTACATTTATCAAATACATTTGACAATGTATGAAAACAGCCAAAATCCTGTCTGATGCACTTTACTGTCTGAAATGAATTTGTGTTCCAGTATCATCATTTTAAATGTGATCAAATGATCCTGTAACAGGACAGAAGCGAGTGTTGTGGGTATTGATACTCTGTGAAAATGCAGTTATGATCTGATATCTTGTTTATGTGAAATACATTGTTTTGTGAGAGTCTGATTGCAGACGTACATGGTTAATGTGAAGTACAGTGCAGATCACAGAAGTCAGTACATCTGTAATCTTCATTACTCACAACTGAACACAGATAATAACTAATACAAATAAATGCATTTAAAAAATATATCTGAAAATATATTTTTGGCTGTTTTTTCATACATTGCATAAATATATTTGATAAATACATTTGGAATAATTGTTTTTCCATAGGGGTGGAAGCTTAGGATGGCTTAGCTATTAGCATGGTGCTAACTACACATCTAAATCATCACATTCTAAAAGCATGTGGAGGTGTTCAGTATCTCTACTAGACTTGATTCTGTGGTTTCTGACCCTGTATGACTCACTGTCATCTATAAACATGGACTAAAGTACGTAAGCATAAAGCTAAAAACAGTACCAGCTAATGTGAACACATTAGCCTTGTAGCTCCGGCATAAAACTAAAGCAAACGTCAGACTTAAGAAGCATTAAGATTTCCCTTCACTGGAACTGAGGGTTCTAGATCAACCCCTGAAAAACAACCCCATATCATCATCCCTCCTCCACCAAACTTTACAGCTGGCACAGTGCAGTCAGGCAGGTAACGTTCTCCTGGCATTCGCCAAACCCAGACTCGTCCATCAGACTGACAGACAGCGAAGCTGATTCATCACTCCACAGAACACGTTTCCACTGCTCCAGAGTCCAGTGGTGGTGCTTTACACCTCTCCAGCCGACACTTGGCATTGCGCATTTTGATCTTAGGCTTGTGTGCAGCTGCTCAGCCATGGAAACCCATTTCGTGAAGCTCCTAATGTGCAGTTCTTTTGCTGATGTTGCTTCCAGAGGCAGTTTGGAGCTCTTTAGTGATTCAACAGAGGATAGACACTGTGCTCTTCAGCACTCAGCAGCCCCACTCTGTGAGTTTGAGTGGTCTGCCGCTTCGTGGCTGAGCTGTTGTTGCTCCTAGACACTTCCATTTCACAGTAATAGCACTTACAGTTGTCAGGCAGATCTAGCAGGACAGAAGTTTCACAAACTGACTTGTGTCAGTCACTGAGCTCATCAGTCCGACTTATTCTACTGCCAGTGTTGTCTATGGAGACTGCAAAGCTATGTGCTTGATTTTATCCACCTGTTAGTAACGGGTGTGGCTGAAACACCTGAACTCAATAACAAGAAGGGGTGTCCCAATACTTTTGTCCAAATAGTGTAGATTTTAACATTGAAATGATCGTTTTACAGAAATTACAAGTGTCACTGCCGTCATCTTTCTTCGTAAAATGAAGCCACGCTTCGGAGCGCTTCTTCCTCTCCGCAAGTATCCAGCAGCGTAGACGCAGAGTTCGACATCGTGGCGATATAAGAAACTTATAATTCGGAAGCCCGCGATTACGCTGCATCTGACCATTTGGAACCAGTTCTCAACTGGAACCAGTTCTTGATTCCCATCTACAGACACCAAACATGTCTAGGCTGACCGGGTTCACTGGGTAAACAATTTTTGTGGCAAATTAACACTTTGAACAATTTTTCCGATTTAATATTTATTAGTATTTTAACTGGAGAATCTACATTTCGTTGGACTGAATCTCAGCACAGCCAACGTTCTCAGAGAGTTGAAGGCTGGGGCTCAGGTGAGAGCTTTACCTGGAAAGCTGGAGAAGTAAGCTTTATGGTATTTGCTGCCGTTTTCGTCGTTCCAGAAGTGCGTGGGCTGGCAGGGAATCGGCTTCAGACACACCAACTCTCCACTCTCGCCCCACACTGGCTTACCTGAGACAGGTAACACAAACACAGTCTCTGTATGGGACCAACAAGGGCAAACTATCATTTTTATTAATATATGTCCATTTAGGGTTTTTTTTGGTTATTCAATTCTGATTGACAGGTTCTCCTGCTCTAGTTGTTATAACACTGCAAGCTAGCTAACATCAAAAAAAATACAAAATTGATTAAATATAGAAATAATTATTTTGAGACAGTGGTTCTATAATGAACCATGAACACTAAAAGAACCACTTGCATGAATAAATGGTTCTTCTTACAGTCAAATGGTTCTTCAGATTGATGGAGAATGTGCTGTATATGGTTCTGCATAGCACCAAAAAGGTTTCTGCTATTGTTATGATGTCAAGCCTGTAACAATAGAAGTCCTTTTCGGTGTTAAACAGAACCCTTTTCAAAATGGTCCTACATAAAACCATATATAACACATTCTCCATCCGTCTGAAGAACCATGCAAGGAACCATTTAAGCATGCAAATGGTTCTTTGAGTGTTCATGAGTGTCCATACAGAATCGTTTCCCTTACTTAAGAACCCTGAATAACCGACTCTAAATGTAGGTATTGTGATATAAACTGAGTCTGTTCTACAGTTTCTCATTAGGTTGAATGAATAACCGACTCTAAATGTAGGTATTGTGATATAAACTGAGTCTGTTCTACAGTTTCTCATTAGGCTGAATGAATAACCGACTCTAAATGTAGGTATTGTGAGTCTAAACTGAGTCTGTTCTGCAGTTTCTCATTAGGCTGAATGTATAACTGACTCTAAATGTAGGTATTGTGATATAAACCAAGTCTGTTCTACAGTTTCTCATTAGGCTGAATGAATAACTGACTCTAAATGTAGGTATTGTGATATAAACTGAGTCTGTTCTACAGTTTCTCATTAGGCTGAATGAATAACCGACTCTAAATGTAGGTATTGTGATATAAACTGAGTCTGTTCTACAGTTTCTCAGTGTAAAACTCACCCTCAATGCTCCAGGCCTCTATAGCCATGCCCAGATTTCTAGACTGAATCTCTCCCCGATAAACAGGCACAGTGAAGTTCTGACCCATGAAACAGGAGATGATGTCTGTCCCACCTGAGTAAAGAGTAAAACACAGACAAAAAGTTTATAATAAAGCGCTAAAAACATTTTTGTTGAATTCTTAGAAGCTCCATTAAAGTGCCTCACAAATTACACTAAATAGGCCTCATTTTTATATCAAAATTGCAATTTTCAAATCAATTTTTTTTAAATTATAGGCTACACAGAAAAAAGATCTTTAAGGTTCTTAAAACAATATGGTTATTTAGTAAAGACAAACATTCTACATAGAACCACTGACATTCACAGACCCATCTGCATGGTGAAATGGTTCTTCAGATTTATGTAGAATGTGCTGTAGATGATTCTATATAGCGCCTGTTGAAAAAGGGCTCTATATAGCACCAAATGAGTTCTGCTATCGTTACGATGTCAAGCTTGTAACAACAGAAGAACACTGTGGTGCTATATAGAGCCCTTTTTCAACAGGTGCTAGACAGAACCATTTACAACACATCTCCATCAAATCTGAAGAACCATTTCACGATGCAAATGAGTCGTCGAGTGTTTATGGTTCTATATAGAACCACTGTCTTTACTAAAGAACCCTTGAAGAACCATCTTTTTTAAGGATGTACATTTGCAAAAATGTTGTTTTAAGTTTTAAGAGGGGAAATTAAACCTAATCAGAGTTTGTGAAATGCCTGTAGATGAGTTAGACCAATCAGAGGCAACCAAACCTCCATGGGTTGTGACATCACAACCACAACTGGCAGTTTGGCACAGTACGTTCAGGGGTCAAGACCCAGGCCAAAAAAGGTGGTGTCCTGGACTTCTTGGCCAAAATAAATCAGGCCTGAATCTCAATTTATTAAAATCACAATTTGAACTGCAGTCGCAAAATTAGTCTGAAAATTTGCTATTTCATATTTTCCCCAAATTATTCAGCACTAGCACTAAATTATAGACGAAATTACAGGCTACACTCTTAAAAAAGATGGGGCGAGAACCCCCAGCATTGGGCTGTGGAGCAGTGGAACTGGGTTCTCTGGAGTTATGGAGCTCCATCCAGTACCTTTGGGATGAGTTAGTGATCCAGAACTGACCATCCAAGTGAGTACCTGACCTCATTAATGCTCAATCAAATCCTCACAGCAATGTTCCAACATCTAGAAGCCTCCGCTGAAGAGTCGAGGCTGTTACTGCAGCACAGACTCACTATTAACACCTTCACTTCAGAGAAACGTGGTTCGGACATGCAGCCCAGAGCACCACGCTGTAGCGTAAACACAGCAGTGCAGAGTGTTTTGTTTATGTTGCATTTTAATTGAAATTTAGTCACTTCAAACACACTTTTCATCAGCCGCTCCCCCCTCACACTCCCAGCCTCTCTGCAGACCACTTTAATAAACTGGATTACACTCTGCTCAGATTCACGCTTTCCAGTTTTCCTCCAGGGGGCATTCGAGACGATTTTAACAGCTAGTGATTCAATTTAGTTCATCAATGAATAAAACAAGCGAACAAACAAAAAAACCCATTCGTTTAATCTGCTGATTCTCACACAGCGCTGTTCAAAAGTTTGGAATCAACAGCGCGAAGCTAATTTTACTGCAGATAAACGCATAAAACAGATAATCAGTAAGAAAATAGGAACGAAGAAATGAGTACAGGATCCTACAATGACTGAGAAACCTGCAGAACATCTATAATGAGTTTATAATCAAATTAATATTAACAATGAAGCTCTAATGAAATCAAAATTCAGAATGAAATTCTAATGAAATTAATATTTAAATTGATGTTGTAAAAAAATAATATTCAGAATGAAGTTCTAATAACATTAATATCCAGAACGAAGTTCTAATAAAATTAATATCCAGAACGAGGTTCTAATAAAATTACGTCCAGAATGAAGTTCTAATAACATTAATATCCAGAACGAAGTTCTAATAAAATTAATATCCAGAATGAAATTCTAATAAAATTAACATCCAGAATGAAGTTCTAATAACATTAATATCCAGAACGAAGTTCTAATAAAATTAATATCCAGAATGAAGTTCTAATAAAATTAATTTCCAGAATGAGGTTCTAATAAAATTTTAATTCAGAATGCACCATATTTGAAAAGCAGTGATATAATGCATAGTGATAGATAATAAAAGTTATTGTAAATATTATTTACTTAAAATTCTTAAAATACTGAATAAAACGTAAACATAAACATGCACTGTATACGTCACTATTGTGTATAAAGTAACACATTATGAACACAGGTGACTCCACACTTTTGAACGGTACTGTAAGTCTGAAATATTAAATTATATATGCACTCGTTATCCAATCATTCCGTTCATCCGTCGCTCCGTGCTAATTCCTTCATGGCTCTTTAGGGAGGATTAATTGGCTCCTTTGGGAAAAAGTCATTTTGTTCCCGACTTTGGGATTTCTGCACTTTTTCCGGCGGTTGGAGTCGTCCCACAGTCAGCGTCTGTTCCGCTTTCTTTCTTTTTTCCCTCCTTCATGCTCTTTAGATGTTGTTCATTTTTGTTGACATTTCTGACACCTCGTTCTGTGATTTCCCGCTCTAATGAATATTCCGGATTTCAGCGAGGAAAACACTTTGAACGTCCTCCTCCCACCTCTTTCTTTAAGTTTGAGAGTGGAAAGGGAAGGAAGGAAGGAGAGAGAGAGAGGGAGAGAGAGAGGAAGGGAGAGAGAGATAGATAGAGATAGATAGAGATAGATAGATGGATAGAGAGAGAGAGAGAGAGAGAGAGAGAGAAAGAGAGGGGAGAGGAAAGAGGAGAGAAATGCGGGTTTGATGCCGAATTCCAAAAATAAAACTACGCTGTGTATCGCTCGGCTGCTGAGACACAAAATACAATCTGCTTAGGAAAAGAAATAACAGAGCACGAGATACAGACGGAGACGGGGGGATGGAGAAAATCAATGTTCTAAAACAATGAGAGAGAGAGAGAGAGAGAGAGAGAGAGAGAGAGAGAGAGAGAGAGAGAGAGAGAGAGAAGAGTGAAGAAAGCAAGAAAAAATGCAAAGAGAAACAGGAAAAAAGGAAAGAGAGGGAAAGGGGGAAAGGAGATGGAGAAAGAGAAAGGAAAAGAGAAATGAGACGAAACAGTTAAAAGCTATCAAAGAAAGAAGGAAATGAAAGAGAGAGACAAGGTAGGTAGGAAGGTAGAGAGGAAGAAAGAAGAGACAGAGCAAGACAAAACAAAAGAGATGTGAGATAAAACAGAGGAAAGAGAGAGACAAAGAAGAAGAAAGGAAATGGCAGTGAGTGAGAAAGAAAAAAGAGACAGAAAGAAAATGAGAAAGAAAGAAAAAAGAGCTAAAGAGGAAGAGAACAAAAATGAGAGCGAGAGAAGGAAGAAAGAAGAAAGGTGAGTGAGAGAAAGGAGAAAAAACAGAAAGAAAGAACGAAAGAAAGAAAAAGAAAGAAAGAAAGAAGAAAAGAAAAATGAGAGAAAGAGAGAGAGAGAGAAAATGGCGAGTGAGAAGAAAGAAGAAAAAACAAATATGAAAAAGAAAGAAAGAAAGAAAGAAAGAAAGAAAGAAAGAAATAAGAAAAGAAAAATGAAAGAAAGAGCGGAGGAAGAATGGTGAGTGAGTGAGAGAAAGAAGAAAAAACAAAGTTAATGTGAAAGAAAGAAAGAAAGAAAGAAAGAAAGAAAGAAAGAAAAATGAGTGAAAGAGACAGGGAAGAATGGTGAGAGAGAGAGAAAGAAGAAAAAAACAAAGAAATGTGAAAAAAGAAAGAAAGAAAGAAGAGGAAATGGAAGAGTGAGTGAGAAGGAGAAAGAGACAGAAAGAAAATGAGAGAGAAAACGAAAGAGCTGAAGAAAGACAATGTGAAATAAATAAATAAATAAAGGAAGAAAGAAAAATAAAAAAAGGAAAAGAACAAAAATATGAGAGAGGAGGGATGGTGAGAGAGAAAGAAAATAAAAATGTGAGAGAGAAAGAAAGGAAGGAAGGAAGCAAGGAAGGAAGGAGAAGAACAAAAATGAGGGGGGGAAAGAAACAAAGAGATGGAAAGAATGAAAGCAGGAAAGGAAAATGAGAAAGAGAAAAAACAAAAGAGCTAAAGAAAAAGCACAAAAATGAGAGAGAGAGAGAGAGAGAGAGAGAGAGAGAGAGAGAGAGAGAGAGAGAGAGAGAGAGAACAGGAAATATAGGACACAGAGCCCCTCTGACAGTACGGTGTCGAGGCGAGGAGGTCTGCGTGAGTCAGGGATGATATAGGTTACACTGTCTGGAGTCTTCACTGGTTTCAGGGTCTCTCGTGGCAGAAAGGTCTCAGCAGAGGTGCCAGACTGAACCTGCACTGGGCAGCAGCGACGGAGGGAACCCAGAGGTGACAGCGGCAAAGATGCGCCAGCTGGATTCAGGAAAGGCAGAAGACCAAGAACCATCACTGCTGATTTACTGAAAAAGCCAGAGAGCTCAATGCAGAATTACGGAGTGTCCTCAGAATAACAGGCAACCATCTCAGTGTTCTAATGAGGAACGTCTACAGCGATCCAGCGGACACAGTCATGACAGTAAATGAAGTGACTGGTTCTGCATCGGCAAAGGCAAGGCTGCCCCCTGTCCCCAGCCGTGAAGATGCTGAACGTTGCTGGTGCAGCAGCACCAGACAAAGGATTGTAGACATGGTGGTGGACTTCAGGCGCAACTCTTCCTCCCTACCCCTCCAACGTCAATGACTCTGTGGTTTCCACTGTGGAGTCATTCAAGTTCCTGGGCATCATCATCATCTCCAGGGACCTAAAATTGGTGAGGAACACTCTCAGTAGCCAAGAGAGCCCAGGACAGAATGTTCTCCCTGAAACAGCTGAAGAAATTCAACCTGCCGCAGAGCCTGATGATCCAGTTCTACACAGCAATCGCTGAGTCCGTTCTCACATCATCCATAACCGTCTGGTTTGGTTGCTCCATCTCACAAGAATGAGCCAAACTACAAATAAGTCACCGGGGCTCCAGGGCGGCGCAAAGTGTTGACCCTGTCATCAGGAGATCGTGAATTTGATCCCTGGTGGTGCTACAGCCTCCTTGGGTGGGTAGGCCGGCCCCCCGTCTCCCCCATCACCCAACGCGATGCTAGTAAGCGCAGGCGTCTTTTAGCTGACATAACAGATCTGCCGGTTGGCGCTTTCCTCTGAGCGCATTTGGCTATCCAATGGCGTTGCGCGATCGGCAGTTCGAAAACATGCGGTGGCGCTTCACAGGACACAGGAATCTTTTGAGCAACTCTGACAACGCAGCCATAGACGTTCGTTCCTCTGTCAAATGACGAGAGGGCGATTGCCTCTCCACACAACTGGGGGGCAGTACAGATGCTCTGTATCACCCACACCGATAGGTGTCAGTATACAGTTCCAACAACACTGCAGTACTGGTTGTTTCGTAAGGAGATGTGAGATAAAACAGAGGAAAGAGAGGAAGACGAAGAAGAAAGGAAATGGGAGAGTGAGTGAGAAAGAAAAAAGAGACAGAAGGAAAATGAGAAAGAAAGAAAAAAGAGATAAAGAGGAAGAGAACAAAAATGAGAGCGAGAGAAGGAAGAAAGAAGAAAGGTGAGTGAGAGAGAAGAAAAAACAGAAAGAAAGAAAGAAAGAAATAAGAAATGAAAAATGAAAGAAAGAGCGGAAGAAGAATGGTGAGTGAGAGAGAAAGAAGGAAAAACAAAAAGAATATGTGAAAGAAAGAAACGAAGAAACAATAGGAAAAGAACAAAAATGAGAGACGGGGAAGAATGGTGAGTGAGTGAGAGAAAGAAGAAAAAACAGAAAGTTAATGTGAAAGAAAGAAAGAAAGAAAGAAAAATGAGTGAAAGAGACAGGGAAGAATGGTGAGTGAGAGAGAAAGAAGAAAAGCAGAAAACTGCTTATTGTTCCGGCTCAATGTTTAGGTCTCAAACGATCTCAAAAATCAACACTTCACTGATGAAGATAAGACAATAGTAGATATTTCACTCACATCCTCTGAAGACACGTCCTTCACCAAGTTCCACAGAGTTCTCTCTGAATTCTCTTTCAACAATCAGATTCTTCCGGATTCTTCCTGGAAGGGGTCCGAGCCGAGGCATTCGCTGCCCATTTTTAGGCCTAATTTGGTCGAAGCCTTTGAACTCGGTATTGAATTTCACGATCTGGCCAAATTTCAGCTTCATCAGCCACCATTCGGCTAGTATCACGCTGAGTGATGGGGTGGGAGGACCATCCCACCTGACCAGAAGGAGCAAGGACAACTGTGCTCTCTTGGACTTCCGGTCACGCTTGGCTGTAGCATCATTAGTTTGAGCAGATCTCATGAACTGATTTCTCAAAGCCACACTCAAAACTACACACAATCACAACCACTGCCTCTTTTTTCCCCAATTTTCTCCCCAGTATAGCCGCCTCCAATTCCACCCGCTAGTTAGGACTCCCCCAATCACATGATACCACCAGCACTAGGAGGGTGAAGGTCAGCAGTGTGATGCAGTGTGAGCACCAATGTTGTATCATGTCAGTCGGACCAATAAACCGCTGGCTTTAGCCGAGTCCCATTTCTTATTTTTACCCCTACCCCTTGTTTTCGAGTGTCTCCTTGCCCCTTTGGAACTGAGTTACAGGGAGGTGGCTGAAATCTTCCCTCTGAAATGGGACCCTCAAATAAAAAGAGCATTACTTCATTAACAGCTACCAGCGCTGCTCTGTAGGCGACCGTGCCAGTCTGCAGTGACAGCAGAGGAGGGTAAAGTTCAGCTCCTCACTGCTGGGCTTTAGTTACATTTAGGGCATCACATGCCTTCAAAGAGGGGGGCAATTATTTATTATCACCCACCCCTAATTCTTCAGTGATATGAAGCTGAAGTGAGATACTCACCAGCTTCTTGTTCGAATTTTCCCGTTCCACCTTAAACAGTGCAGCAGTTCTGAAGTCTGATGCGCCAGAATGTAACTGCTGCACCATTTAAGGTGGAACGGGAAATTTAGCTACTGAGACATCAGCACTACTAGCAATTTTTATGCTTGTTATGAAGAGAAAGAACCATAATACATTTAAATGACATTAAACTAAGATAATACAAGGATTATCACAATTTTTTAACAGAGAAAATGGTCTCTTGTTCAGCCAACTTGTTTTTTTTTAATTTTTCTTCTCTAACTCTCTGTTTGGAATCTCTGAAAAACCTCTGTTTGGAGGGTCATGTAGCCCCAACACTTCACCCTGCCCCTCTATCTCAACAAGAATCAGGACACCCTACACCTAGACGGAAAACGGGGGGTAGGGCTAAGTGGTAGCCTACCTATGTCTGTACATGATGAGTGATTCAAACATACAATCGCAAAGTCGAAAAATCGCACAGCGTATGCCTGGCTTCACAGACGGTTCTTCTGCATCCTGCATGCAGTTACACATCTCCACCAGAGAGGTCTCCAAATCGAGAGGTAAAGTTCACAAAAATATAATGTGAAAATAGCATTCATCAATAAAAACAACCAGTTTATGTAAGTTACCCTCTGCCACTGACCACAAGAGTGATGCTATTTTGACAGTTTGGACAAAAATTCAACAATAATTGTTAAAATTTTAAAAATACTAATATCATTTATCATAACAAAGCACAATAATTCAGTTTTTAATGAAAAATAAAACGGCTTTAGGGTGAAATTACTCCTTAAGTAGCTTGAAGATCCGAACAGAAATACTGGAGAAGCACTGCATTTACGGGCGCCAGGAGTCGGAATTGACTTGATGACACTAATTAATAATCATAGGGAAGAGAGTAGAAACGATGGTGATGCAGGGAGAGAAAGAATGATAGAAAGCGACAGAGAAATAAATAAATAAATAAATAACGCGGTGTAGGACGGTAGACGGGGCAGGCCCAGTCCATGTCGGTAACAGATGGCGTGGGGGAGGCGGGGGGGTTGGAGCTGCAGGTGAGGCAGGCAGGCTGAAAGTGTTAATAAAGGTTTCCCGCAGGTACCATCTCGGGATGAGTCTGGTTGGCACGGCAACGGAGTCAGGAGGAAGCGGCCGCTGCTACATATGCTTCGCTTGACCCCGGAGGTCAAGGTCAAACCTGGTATGAATCCGCGGGGGTCGAGAGGGAGACTGATAGTGGCCGGCTCTCTCTCTCTGGTTCAAAGGCTATCTCGCTCGCCCTCTGTACCGAGTCTAGACTATTTTTGGATTCTCTCTCTCTCTCTCTCTCTCTCTCTCTCTGTTTCTTTCTTTCTCTCTTGCTTTCCCTCTTTTCTCCCTCTATCTTTTTCTCTCTCACTTTCTGTTTCTCTTTTTCTTATGCCTTGCTTTTCTGCTCTTCTGTCTGTCTTTCACTTTCTCTTTTTCCTTCTCTCTCTCGCTTTGTTTCCCTTACTCCCTCATTTTGTCTTTCTCCTCTTCCTCTCTCTCTCCCCCTCTCCTCTCTCGTTTTCTCTCTCTCCCTCTTCACCTCTCGAATTTTCTCCTTCGCTTTTCCTCTTTTCCCCTCTCTTTTCTCTCTCTGTTCCTTTTACTTTCCCTCCTATCCTCTTTCTGTCTCACTCTCTCCCTCTTCCCTTCTGTCTATTGCTTTGTTTCTCTCTGTTTTTCCTCTACCTTTCCTTCCCTCTTCCCTTTTTTCTCTCAATATTGCTTTCTCCCTACCTCTCTCTCTCACTTTGTCTCTCTCTCTCTATTGCTGTTTCTCTCTCTCCCTCTCGCTGTTTCTTATCCTTCTCTCTCTTTCTCCCCCTTTTCTCTACTGCTTTGTTTCTCTCTCTCTCTCTCTCTCTCTCCCTTTTCTCTATTGCTTTGTTTCTCTCTCTCTCCCTCTCGCTGTTTCTTATCCTTCTCTCTCTCTCTCTCTCTCCCTTTTCTCTATTGCTTTCTCTCTCTCTCTTGCTGATCTTCTCCTTCTCTGTCTCTTTCTCTCTCTCCTCTATTGCTTTGTTTCTCTCTCTCTGTCTCTCTCTCTTGCTGTTTTTCTTCTCCGTCTCTCTCTCTCTCTCTCTCTCTCTCTGGGTCAAAAGGCTATCTCGGTCACCCACTGGACAGACCCTGCAGAGTTTTCGGATTCAGACTGAGTCTGACATTTCCGAAGCTTTCGGTGTCTCGACACGTCACTCAAGGCTCGATCTGAAATGCTAAGTGCTGAAAAGCGCCGAGGACCCGTCGGTATCTGAGGGAAGCGCTGTCAGCCGTTCAGACGGAGCTCAAATGGCAAATCAAAGAGGTTTTTCATACTCGACTCTAAACTGAAACATGCTAAACCCGGACGAGTCTAAAGGGCCCGTATGACACCTTCCTCTGTTTTAGTTCGTCCTCTCAGGGCCTCCTTTAACATTAGTGTGGGTTTATGTATCAAATCAGTCATAATTCACTCGTACATGACCCTTATTCCACCTTCCTTTACCCCTTAGAGTTGAACTGTGCCTCTAACGCTGATACACGTAAATGAGCTCTGTTCTGATTGGCTGTCTGTCCTGTGTTGCGCCTCATTCAAAAGGCAGTCTGTGTTGAAACACTCCTTATAACTTTAGTGTGAGTGGGCGGGGCTAAACTGCTGCAGACTGAATAGGTAGACATATGTAAATGAGTTAAGTTTTGTGACATCACAAAAAGGATAAATTCAAAACAGACTTTTTTTTGCAGCTTAGTTTCCATATATAGTCCATATATGGAAATTAAGCTGCAAAAACAGTCAGTTTTGAATTTATTGTTTTTGTGATGTCACAAGGCTCATTTACATATGGACTGGAAAGTGAATGGAACTTGGACATTCTTTTTAATTGAAGAAATTCCACGCACTTTCATGCATTTCCTTTTTTTAGATCTTTTAAGATAATAATAATAATAATAATAATAATAATAATACTAAAGTGCTATAAAGTGCTATAATACTAACGCCGCAATACTTCCAGCCGAAGGGTGCCCAAACTTTTTTCTTCCCAACATTTGTGGTGTGTCGAGAGCCAAAAAGACAAAACAATATACAAATAAAGAAGCTGTGTATTAAATGATTATTTAAAAAATGTATTTAATAACACTGCAGCATATTTTGTCACTAGAATACAATTTAAATGAGTGAATAAGTAAATAAGAATGAAATAAGTTATGTATAGTATAAAATTATGTTTGTTTTCTCATTAGCTGAGAGGGTTATGGTTCATTTATGCTCAATCTTAAAACAGATATGGATAATAACGGCACCCTCCGTCTGTACTCGCTCAGACGCATACGGATACGGATTAAACGGAGCAGCACCGTCGGTAATCGTAGGAGCAGCGTAGCCAATAGCTCAAGCGAGACGCGACCATAACCATATATTATAACAACTATTATCAATTATATCAATTATCTACAACACCGCTTCTTTCGTCTCTTTTGTAGTTGGTACATTATCACGGCCTCCTCACCATCGCCACATTTGCTGCTTTCAGAAACTTTAGACTCTGGACTGCCCTCTAGTGAATGCACTGCTTAACATCCATGCCAACGTAAAGAAAGCATGGATGTATGTGGGCAGTGATGGTCACATCATTTAAAACGGACAAATTGTCATACGTCAAGGGAGTATAAATGAGCCTTTAGAGTAACGTTTCTAGAGGGCACAAAATAAGTGTTTTTAATCTGGATTTAAAAACATCCACCACGCTTGCATTCCTAATATTCTCTGGAAAGCTCCTCAAGAGTTCAGAAGCTCTTTAAGGAAATGATCTTCAGCCAAATGAGTCTGCAGTAAGCCGGCCTCAGCTGAGTGAGCACTATAATCTAGAACTATAATCACAAACAGTGAATCAGTTCAGGAAAATACTTTTTATTGCAGCCAAATAAATGTTTAATTTCTTTGCTGAAACGATTTTTATGTTCTGTGTTCAGAAATAAATACATAATAATAAAAAATAAATAAATAAAAAATATTATTAATATTACCATTATTATTAACACTATACTTTTACAGCGCTGCTCGAAGACTCAAAGACGCTTACAAATCTTGAAATAAGTTCAGAAATAGTTTTAGTATTAAACAGGTGAAGCTATATTAGCACCACGTAGAGAGCAGCACAGTATGAATCTCACATTTGGTTAAAACAGAACTGAAAATTAATTATGTACAGGTTATTATTTTATTATAGCATATTATTTGATATTATGTTATACATTTCTTTCTCTGCTATAATTGTTGCTATTAATGTCACAACATTGGTACCCGGCGCTGTCCTGTCGGGTTTTATTCCGCACTGTCAGTCTTTTTGAGCTCCTGCTGGTGTGGGTTCACGTCTCTTTAACCGGTGCACACAAAAGCTTGCCATTTTTCACTTGTGGAGAAACTTCAGGCCGCTAAACGTGCATGAACGAGTGCGTATGTTCTTCTAATTTTTTTATTTTTACCTTAATTTGCTGGTACTGAATCAATTATTAATTTTAAATGCAATGTATAAACAACAAACCCACTTTTTAAATGAAATTCCTTATTTTAGCCACCAGAGTCATTGGCTCAGTGGCCAAATTTCAAATGTTTATATCCGTGTACCCCTGCTCATAGCACTGCTCAGCTGGCCCAGCCACAGGGGGAGCACAGGCACAGGTGGTGTGTGAGAGTGCCATGCTGAGACCCCACAGCACACACACACACACACACACACACACACACACACACACACAGGTTAATGCAAAAATATAACATGCACACATCAGATACACATTAAAACACACTTCTATGGACTGAAGTGTGTATAATGGTTCGTGCTGGTTGGACTGTGTGTGGAACCGTTAATGTGTTTATGTGTAAACGAAGCTGCTGTGAGCGCAGAACTGAGGTGGGACAAATGTGTTCATTTAGTGTAAATTACTTTGTTTATATATGTGTTACATAAATAAAATCTACTTAATATCTTACTTGCAATCAATCTAACTGGTAGTTCAATAAAGGGACATATCACCCCGCCCCCCCCCCACACACACACAAACCCCCAACGTCCCCCAACACCCCTCCTCAAGCCACACCACCTCCGGTCCACCACAGCTGTTAGCGCTGACGCTAATTTGTTTGAACAGTACCCTGTAAGGTGAGATCACACTGAGACACACACACTGAGAGAGAGAGGGAATATGCCCATATGCACCGTATACCATCACTGACATTTCAACATTCCTCTGTAAGGGTTTGGGAACTGAGGAGACACTGCTGTAGTTTAGAAAGTGAAATGTTTTCCATTCTTGTCTGATACAGGATTTCAGCTGATCATCAGTTCAGGGCCTCATTTGTCGTATTTTTCCTTTCATAATGCGCCAAATGTTCTCAGTGGTGACAGGTCTGGACTGCAGGCAGGTCAGTTTAGCAACCCAGACTCTTTTAATATGGAGCAATGCTGCTGTAATACATGCAGAATGTGGTTTGACATCGTCTTGCTGAAATAATCAAGGCCTTCCCTGAAAAAGACGTCGTCTGGATGGCAGCATATGTTGCCAAAACATGTATATATCATTCAATATTAATGGTGCCTTCACAGATGTGCACGTCACCCCCTATACCATCACAGACGCTGGCTTTTGAACTGTACGCTAATGAAAAGCCAGATGGTCCCTCTCCTCTTTAGCCCAGAGGACACAGCGTCCATGATTTCCAAAGAAGAATTTCCCATTTTGATTCGCTGGATCACAGGACAACTTCACCTCAGTCCATCTTAAATGAGCTCAGGCCCAGAGAAGGTGGCAGTGTTTCTGTATCCTGTTTATATTTGGTTTCTTATTTGCATGGTAGAGTTTTAACTTGCACTTGTGGATGCAGTGATGAACTGTTTTCACAGACAGTGGTTTTCAGGTGTTTCCTCATCTTCACTTCTGAAAGACTCCGCCTCTCTGAGATATTTATACCCAATCATGTTACTGACCTGTTGCCAATTCACCTAATTAGTTGTGAAATGTTCCACTAGGTGTTTCTAGCATTACACAACTTTACCAGTCTATTGTTGTCCCCGTCCCAACTTTTTTGAAACGTGTTGTTGGTATCAAATTTAAAATGGGAGTATATTTTTCAGAAAATAATAACATTTCTCAGTTTCAACATTTGATATGTTGTCTTTGTACTATTTTCAATTAAATATAGGATTCAAATGATTTGCACATCACTGCATTCTGTTTTTATTTACATTTTGCGCAGCGTCCCAACTTATTTGGAAACAGTTGTAGCAGCTATATGTAGTAACAGTAACAATAATAATACAAATAATAATTATGATAATACATCCCCATATAGGCTAATCCTGTTTTTCTCTAGACTTCTTATATATATTCGGATGGAATTTCTTACAGCAAAGCTTAACAAGGTAACAGGGCTTTATATGACTTATATATTCATGAATTTTTGTTTCCAGTTAAATTATGTAATGTTGTTCAGCTGTGTATTTGTTTATGTATTGTCTTGTTTTATTCTTCATTCGTGTGTGTTCCTAAAAATGTATGTCACCGTCCTGCCTTCCCCTACCCCTCACCTTTACCCACCCCTGTTGTAAAACGTAATGTTAAAATGCAATAAAAAGTTGATCAAAAACAAGTAAATGCACAAGCACACACACTCAGGTGTGTTCTGACCTGAGATGGAGCCGAGGAGGACGTCCTTCTTGATGCAGTTGTAAACGTAGTCGTAGCTCTGGGGTTTGAGAGGAGATCCGGTGGAGAGGATGGTGTGGAGGCTCTGCAGACTGTGAGCGTTCGCTACAACACACAAACACAACACAGGCCAAATAAATACACAAACAAATCATTACATCACAGCAGAGTTTCGATGGTCAATTAATATGTCTCAAATGTACAACGTGTAGAACATTTTACCACAAAACATCTGCCAATAACTTTAAAATCAACCATACATTTAAATGCACTTTAAACGCACTTTTCTTCTACACATTCTACTGAAATATTACTAATTATATTAATTACATTCATATATCACTGCTGACGGAAAGAAAACCTTGTATCTCCAACATTATAACTTTACAGGAGAAGCAAAAAACATACTTTACTTTTAATGGAAGTCAATGGAACCAGACTTTTATCCAAGTAATTTTGTTCCATTTCTTTTGGTCCATTCATCATGAAATTTACACACAATGTAAAGAACAACAGGTATTTTTAATTTATATCAAAAACTGAAAAACGACAAAAATAGATACAAGGTTTTCTTCTGACAACAGCGATATATTAATTATATAACAATAATAATAACTATTATTATTATTATTATTCCTATAATAATAATAATAATAATAATAATAACACATTCCTTAAACTACACTTCTCTCTTTTTTTCTTATAAACTAATATTACAAACAACGCATACAAATTCAAATATTGATTGATTCCTCTGTCAATTCCAGATAATGCTGGTTGTTAATCTAACGCTGAGTTCACTCTGCTCCAGCACATCGATGACCATGAGCAAATCCTCTCCCTTCGTTTGGCCGCATGTGGATGTTATGAGAGAATGCTGTTTTTTAATAATCAGAAAATCAGTGTATTATCTGTAGTGCTACCGAATAAAACGAAGCTGAACAGAACAGATGAGTGTTTTTATTTCACAGAAATCATTAGACTTTCTCTCTGACGACGGATCAGAGCAAGGCGGGTTACTATCAATGAATTATGAAGCACTTTAAACTGAACTTTAAAGTGTGTGTGTGTGTGTGTGTGTGTGTGTGTGTGTGTGGGCATTCTGCCAGGCCAGGCATTAACAGAGGGGTTTCCCACAGATTTCCTCAGGGGCGTGGCCACACCCCACAAGGAGAGCAGGTGTCACCCCGAAATGTCACCTAGCGCACACACACATACACACACACATTCACAAATATACAAATATATACACTCATACACACACATACACACACACACATTCACAAATATACAAATATATACACTCACACACACACACACACACACACACACACACTCACAAAAATACAAATATATACACTCATACACACACACACGCACACACACACACACACACACACATACACAAAAATACAAATATATACACTCATACACACACACACACACACACACACACACATACAAATATATACACTCATACACACACGTACACACACTTTCACAAATATACAAACGTACACATATACACAACATTTCAGATGTAAAGTCGTTCAGAGTGGTTTGGTGTGAAACGCTCTGTTCTAGAGAAACTTACTGAGTCAGAATTGTTCACAGTGGTGGTGATAGGAACCAGACGTCCACCTCTAAAAGCTCCCTCACAGAAAGTTCCTACATGAAATGGTTATGAATTCACTGCCTGATGACTGAGACGCTGTTTTATGATAGTTTTGAGAACTTAAACTCCATTCATGGTGGAGGGATACACAATATTCAGGGCGCTGTGAGGCAAAATAGTCCCCAAAGAAAACTTATTATTTCAGATTTTCCACTATTTTCCATCATCAACATTCCATATAGACTCAGAAGACTCGTGTAGGTTCACTGGTGGTTCTGGATAGTAAATAAAATGTCTATATTTGTGTTGTAGTCATGGCGACCCCTGGTTCCTATCACCACCACTGTAAAGACATCTGAACCGTTTCACATCAAACCACTCTGAATCTCTCTGTTCACACACTGAATTACAGAGAAATTTTGAAAAATTGGTGGAATTCCCCTTCAGCCCAAACACACAGTAACCCAGTGTGTATAAACACAGATTAACACTTACACACCCACTCCCGCCAACACACACCACTCTCTAAGCCGGAACATATGCTGTCGGACCCCCGTAACGTTGCCCCCTACCCATAATCCCTCACTGGGGCTCTAATGTGGGGGAGAGCAGCAGAAAGGCCACGGCAGGTCCTAAACCTTTACCTCCTCACTGAGAGCCACGCACACCTGTGCAGTCGCCAGCAAAAGTTTGGTGACACCCCGTGGACACACTAAACACTGAAACCTCTGATATTAGATTTAGTTGTTGAGGCTTCTGTGTAATTTTCTGTTAAATGTGCGATTTTTTAATACTAATTAGATTAATTAGATTCATTGGATTAATTAGTTTTGTTCCATTACATCAAAGTTCTCTGACCTTCACATAATTCTGTATGTAAATGCACTGGCTTTTGTGATTTCAATGAATAAAAACAGTTATTTCATATACACACAATTTAGATCCTGCTGGTGTGGGTTTCTTCTCTTTCAGTAGCCACGTTTACATGCAGCCTAATGATCCGTTTATAATCCGACTAACAGCTCAATCAGAATAGAATACGTCCATGTATACACTTCAATCAGAATACAGTTTCTATCCGACTGATCGAGGTGGGTAATCCTGTAAATAATCAGTTAAATAGAAGAATAATATCCGTGTAAACGCCTGTATCTGATTACATTCCCTATCGGAAAGTTTAAGTCCGTTCTGATCGTGTTCGTCGCGTCACAGTGAAAGTTTATACCGTTCAACATGGCGGAGCAGAAACTGGTCTGCAGAGGAGACGAAGTTTATGCTCTGATCTTTAAAAGACGGCGGTGGGACGGACGTCCAGCTTATGTGTCTCAGAACACGACGTCTTCCTCTCGGCCTTCTTTAATAAGGACATGTGAAGGACGTTTTCCTGAGTCTGACATCATTTTAAAGCAGTTCAAAACACAAGCACTGCTCACTGCTGCTCATCTCACTCTGACTGGACTCACGTGATGTTCGTTGTCTTGGTAACATCTACACTAAGCGGTTCTTTACTCAGCCGGCTCCGAGAACCAATTAGGCTCAACAGTGGAAAAGCGGCCAAACTCTTTTACGTTAAAAATTAGGAACATTTGTTTGATATAGGCCCTTTAAGGTTTTGCAAACCAGTAAAGGAAAATTCTCACTTATTTCTGAAAAAGAACGCAACATTTATGAAAGCTCGGTGTCCCCAAACTTTTGCTGTGCAGGGTTAGGATGGTGAGGCCTGTGCTGACACTCGGAGAGAGAACGGAGTGAGCAGGCGAACGAGTGTGATTTAATCTATATAACGTTACTGCTTCCTCCGTCACTCTCACTCTCTCTCGCTCTCTCTCACCTGCTTCAACTCTTTCTGTGTCGTTTAGTGCTGTTATCTGTTCTGTATCTCATCTATTCATTCAACACATTAACCAATCACTCGCTTCCGAGCTGCATAAATCACACACGCACACGCACACACACCACACGCACACACACGCACACACACACACGCACACACACGCTGCCGTTTAGTGAGTGAGTCAGAAACCTTCAGAGAGCAGACGGAGAGAGCAGCAGAATAAATGTATGTTATTAAAGTTAACCTGCTAAATATGAGAGAGAGGAGAGAGAGAGAGAGAGAGAGAGAGAGAGAGAGAGAGAGAGCATGCAGGTGTGTGAGAGAGAGTACGAGGGAGAGAAAAAATAAAGACAGACAGAAAATAGAGAAAAGAGAGAAAATTGAGAGAGAGAAAGTGAAAATCGAGAGAGAGAAAATTGAGAGAGAGAGAGAGAGACAGAGAAAGAGACAAATTGAGAGAGAGAAAAAAATTTGAGAGAGACAGAGAAAATTGAAAGAGAAAAGAGAAAGAAAGAGAGAGAGAGAGATAGAGAGAGAAAATTGAAAGAGAAAGAAAATAGAGAGAGAGAGAGAGAGAAAGAGAGAGAAAATGAGAGAGAGACAAATTGAGAGAGAGAAAAAAAATTGAGAGAGAGAGAGAGAGAGAGAGAGAGAAAGTAAATACATAGAGAGAGAAAATAGAGAGAGACGGAGGGGGGAGAGAGAGAGTACAGAGAGAGAGAAAACAGAGGGAGGGGAGAGAGAGACAGAGGGAGAGAGAAAATAGAGAACAGGGAGATGAAATGAATGAGGCATCATGAATGGAGGGAGCGACGTGAGGTTCATTACTGTCCCACAGGGCGGACGAATGATAAAGAGGAGAAAGAAAGATGCGCAGGATGAACAGACGGAGGGAAGGAAGCGTCTCCGTTCCAGGCGCCGTTTGAAAGGCAGTCTTGCCGGCGCGGATCGTACCTGGTTTCAGGTCCCTCTCCTCCAGAACAGCCAGCCATTTCGCTCCCGTACCGAAGATGGTGATCCTGCAGGGAGAAACAGAGGGAGTTTATGTGCTGAGTGCAAAATTACAGCCTGAATAAGCACAAAAACTGCAGGGCACACAAATATTCTGGTTCTAAACGCACGTCGTCATATTCTTCATAACTTTCATATTTCATAAGCTACATTCTAAAGGTGGGGGTCGTATGAGAGCTGTAACTGTCTTCTTTCCAGTCAAATAGATGGGTGATGTAATTTTAAACCCTTATAATAAAAGAAGCTGAACTCACAATTTTTTGTTTCTACTGAAAGTCGACCCATTTTTCCACAAATCTGGGCTATAAACTATAAACAGATGGCGTCTCTTCAGTGATCTGCTCTGTAAACATTACTTTTATAAAATAATACAAAGAGCGTCTAAGATTTTTGGCTTTCAGCAGTAAATTGTAAGCATATAGCAATATGTGTATCATAAAACACATGCTCTGTTAATTTGAGGGGAACTTTCACAAAAAATAAATAAAATAAAAATTTACATTTATTTCATGCAGTTACTAAATAATTTGCCTTACGATTTGGTCAAATTCAGATAGACAAACCTAAATATACTCTGGTCAATAAGAGGTTAAGGCTTAGCTGCACTCCTAAATCATCACACTGTGTGGAGTTGTTAAAAATAGCTTGCTAATCCAACCCTGAATGGCAGCAGTTAGCACGATTCAGATAAACAGCACTGAAAGCTGCACTTTGTTAAGATTTGCTTGTTAAAACTGAAAGAATTTGTTCATTACAGAGTCAAGAGGAAACAAAATCTGCTAAAACGTGGTGTTCTTGCGCTGCTGCGAGTCTCAAAGCCAGAAATATTCATTCAAGTTGTTTTAGCTGTACAGCTAACGTTAGCTGGCTAATTATTTGCTAATGGTGTCTTTTTTATTCTTTTTCTATTTGGGAAACTCGTAATTACAAAGTTGTTTTAGCTGTACAGCTAACATCAGCTTGCTAATTTGCTAATATTAGCTGGTTGCTAATGGTGTCTTTTTGCTTCAGAGTTTTTCTCGTAATTGTGAAGTTGTTTTAGCTCTATAGCTAATGTTGGGTGGCTAATTTGCTAATATTAGCTGGTTACTAATGGTGTCTTTTTGCTTCAGAGTTCGTTTTCTATTTGAGGAAACTCATAATTGTGAAGCGATTTTAGCTGTACAGCTAACGTTGGGTGGCTATTATGCCAATATTAGCTGATTCTTTGGCTAATGACGTCTTTTGTTGCTCACTGTTCTCTATTCGGAAACCTCGTAATTAGAAGTTGTTGTTTAGTTGTATAGCTAAAGTTAGCTGGCTTTTTTGCTAATATAAGATAATTACTAATGTTGTCTTTCTTGCTTCAGAGTTTGTTTTCTGTTTGGGAAACTCGTAACTGTGAAGTAGTTTTAGCTGTATAGCTACCATTGGCTGGCTAATTGGCTAATATGAGATGAATGGCTACTTTGCTAATGGTGTCTTTTTGCTTCAGGGTTCATTTTCTATTTGGGGAAACTCATAATTGTGAAGCGATTTTAGCTGTATAGCTGATGTTGGTGGCTAATTTGCTAATATTAGCTGGTTGCTAATGGTGTCTTTTTGCTTCAGAGTTTTTCTCGTAATTGTGAAGCTGTTTTAGCTGTATAGCTAACGTTAGCTGGCTAATTGGCTAATATCAGATGATTGGCTACTTTGCTAATGGTGCCTTTTTGCTTCAGGGTTCGTTTTCTGTTTGGGAAACTTGTAATTGTGAAGATGTTTTAGCTGTACAGCTAACGTTAGCTGGCTAATTTGCTAATATGAGCTGACTAATGGTGTCTTTTTTGCTTCAGAGTGTTTCCTCGTAATTGTGAAGTTGTTTTAGCTCTATAGCTAACATTGGCTAGCTAATTTGCTAATATTAGCTGGTTACTAATGGTGTCTTTTTGCTTCAGAGTTCGTTTTCTATTTGGGGAAACTCATAATTGTGAAGCGATTTTAGCTGTATAGCTAATGTTGGGTGGCTAATTGGACAATATTAGCTGATTCCTTTGCTAATGGTGTCTTTTTTGTTCTTTCTCTATTTGGGAAACTCATAATTACAAAGTTGTTTTAGCTGTATAGCTAACGTTGGGTGGCTAATTGGCTAATATTAGACGATTACTTTGCTAATAGTGTCTTTTTTTTGCTTTTTTCTGACACTGGAAAAATGAGTAGCTTGTATTTAATGGTGGTTTTGACTGGAAATTACATATATGATTTCTGTTACATTACATCAACACACAGTTCTGTATGTAAATGCACTGTTTTTTGTATCATCAATGGCTAAAAATACATTCAAAAGGGGTTGTTTCTACATAGGTTCACAGGTGCATTCACTTTTATTCACCGTTATTCACTATTACTGATTAAAGTATCTGAAATTAATCTGAAAACTGCTCCCTGACACATTAAATAATTTAATATTTTCTTGCGAAAGGATAACACAGTGACATTTATGAGTGTACTGGTAGGTGTTCAACCATGTATCAGACATATATGTATGACGCAATTACTATGCAATCCAATATTTCATACTTACAAATGTGAACACAACATATATGTACATATATTTTGAAAAATATGCCTGAATATTTAGGATATATGTGCATACATGGCCATATCAGAGTCCCTCACTTTTGTCCATTTTCACAGATATAAAAGATTATAATGAAAGTGAACAGCCACTAATCAGCAAAGTGAATAATGCTAATTGGTAGCTCCCATCTGTTGTTAGCCACATTAGCATGCTTGGTAATGCAAGCGTGTGTGTGATGACGGAGACGTGCAGTTAGCACCAGCCTAACTGCTAAGCCATAAAGCAGGGGTGTCCAAAGTTCGGCCCCAGGGCCAAATGCGGCTCACAGACAGATTTTAATTGCCCCCGGCTTCCGTTCTACAGTGGCTCACCAGCCAGTACATCGCAGTTCTTCCTTTTACCTGAAGGTGGCAGCTGACCAGACCTGCAGCTTCATTTATAGCTTACATTTAGTCAAGACTACAGACATAAAGCTCAGACTAAACACTGAAAACTGGCGATTTTGGCAAGATGGAAATTCTTATCAGAGAAAATTCAGTAGTTCAGTAAATATTAACCCTTTAAGGTCGAACAACAACATGGCTACACCGCGTTATTTAATACATTATATTGCCTGAAGTGTTCGCTCGTCTGCCTTCACACGCAGAACTTGAGTGACATCCCATTCTTAATCCATAGGGTTTAATATGATGTCAGCCCACCCTTTGCAGCTATAACAGCTTCAGCTCTTCTGGGAAGGCTTTCCACAAGGTGTTTATGGGAATTTTTGACCATTCTTCCAGAAGCGTATTTGTGAGGTCAGACACTGATGTTGGACGAGAAGGCCTGGCTCGCAGTCTCCGCTCTAATTCATCCCAAAGGTGTTCTATTGGGTTGAGGTCAGGACTCTGTGCAGGCCAGTCAAGTTCTTCCACACCAAACTCGCTCATCCATGTCTTTATGGACCTTGCTTTGTGCACTGGTGCGCAGTCATGTTGGAACAGGAAGGGGCCGTCCCCAAACTGTTCCCACAAAGTTGGGAGCATGAAATTGTCCAAAATCTCTTGGTGCTGAAGCATTAAGAGTTCCTTTCACTGGAACTAAGGGGCCGAGCCCAACTCCTGGAAGACAACCCCACACCAAAATACCCCTCCACCAAACTTTACACTCGGCACAATGCAGTCAGACAAGTACCGTTCCCCTGGCAACCGCCAAACCCAGACTCATCCATCAGATTGCCAGATGGAGAAGCATGATTGGTCACTCCAGAGAACGCGTCTCCACTGCTCTAGAGTCCAGTGGCGGCACTTTACACCACTGCATTCGACGCTTTGCATTGCGCTTGGTGATGTAAGGCTTGGATGCAGCTGCTCGGCCATGGAAACCCATTCATGAAGCTCTCTACGCTGTTCTTGAGCTGATCTGAAGGCCACATGAAGTTTGGAGGTCTGTAGCGATTGACTCTGCAGAAAGTTGGTGACCTCTGAGCTCTATGTGCCTCAGCGTCAGCTGACCCCGCTCTGTCATTTCACGTGGCCGACCACTTCGTGGCTGAGTTGCTGTCGTTCCCAATCGCTTCCACTTTGTTATAACACCACTGACAGCTGACTGTGGAATATTTAGTAGTGAGGAAATTTCATGACTGGACTTGTTGCACAGGTGGCGTCCGATCACGGTACCACGCTGGAATTCACTGAGCTCCTGAGAGCGACACATTCTCTCACTAATGTCTGTAGAAGCAGTCTGCAGGCCTAGGTGCATGGTTTTATACACCTGTGGCCATGGAAGTGATTGGAACACCTGAATTCAATGATTTGGATGGGTGAGTGAACACTTTTGCCAATATAGTGTATAACTAAAAAGCAAACATCAAACACCAACCGTGTCTTGGCTGATTACATTTGGGGGAAACTGGGTAAATCTTTCACCTAACAACGTTTACATGTTTACATCAACCCTTTTCTCTTCATCCAGTTTTCCATGCCACGGGCCCTTTAAAATTCTGCAAGAACTCTAGAACCGAATCGATTCGAGCCGAGCGCTGGAATTGATCCCTCTGGCCTCGCTGACCTGCCCAAGGTCCAATCAGACAGACTGTGATGGAAACGCTCTGGGTTAAATGTCCAGAGGTCGAAGGTGAACACCTCACCACAAGACAATATCTGACCTGCACAAAACGGCCAGCCAACACTATTTTCCCGCAAACCGCATCTACTTTTTAAAGCAGAGTGTCCACCGTTTCGTCTTGATGAGCCTTCTGAGTGCAGTTTTCTGGAAGTTCTGCTCTCAGGTTGGCATCAGTGGCATCAGAGGAGACTTATATCGAGCAAATACCTTCCCAACGTGTCCAAAAGTATCCAGACGGTCCTTCTAATCAGTGAATTCAGCTACTTTAAGGCCTCCGATTACTGATGCAGCTTGTATAATCTCCATAGAAAAGCACTGACCAACAGAATGGGACACTGAGCAGCTACACATGATCCTAAAGTCACCGTGTCCGAAATGTGTGGGCTATAGGGGTATAAAGCCCTCCAGCATTGGGCTGTGGAGCAGTGGAACAGGGTTCTCCGAAGTGATGGAGCTCCATCCAATACCTTTGGGATGAGTTGGTGTTGCATTTGTGATCCAGAGGACATATTCATATTACAAAAGCAAATTTTATCATAATTTAGGAATTATATTATGTGATGTTTGTTTTAAAATGTAATACTGATGGTAAAACAGCCATATATGAATGCAGTAAAATATGAAAAAATGCTTTTTTGGTTATATTTGGGTATATTTTGCCTTACAATGCATGCATGCCGCTCTCCACCATTAATTCATTTTTAAAAATATGATTTTAAAACATGTATGTTTAAAAATATATTCTACACTGTCAGAAATAATTAAAACATTTTTAAAAACTGTTTAAAAAAAGCTAAAAAATTTGACAGCTGGGGCGTCAGACAAAACGTTAATTAAGAGTAAAGGTATTTTTTTTCTCAATGATGGTAAAAATCTGTAAAATTACAGCCATTTAATTTCTTAGACATACTGACTTCTATTCTAATTCAAAGGTTTCACAAGTTAACTACACAGTCAGTACTGTAAAATGGAACGGTCAATACCCACTGCATGTAAATAAACCAAACACATCGCTGTTGTTGGAAGAAAACCTCATATCTCCAAAATGGTAACTTTACAGGAGAAGGAAAAAACATACTTTACTTTCAATGTAAGTCAATGGAACCAGACTTTTATCCAAGTCATTTTGGGCCGTTTATTTTGGTCCAATCATCATGAAACCTACAAACAATATAAAGGGCAACAGGTATTTTCAAATTATGTCAAAAACTGAAAAACGCCAAAAATGGACATGCGAGGTTTTGTTCCAACAGCAGTGATGTACTGTATTTTTATAACTGTATTTAAATTGTTACTCTTTACACTTGAATTACAGTAAAAGGCAGATTTACTAAAACTGTAATTTTGCAGATTTTTACCATCATTGAGAAAACAAACTTTTACTGTTAATTAACAGGTTCAGTCTGGCTCTCCTGCTGCTGGACTTTTTAACTGATTTTGAGGCCAAAATCTTCTCAAAACTATCATAAAACAGTGTCTCAGTCATCAGGCAGTGAATTCATAACCATTTACTGTAGGAACTTTCTGTGAGGGAGCTTTTAGAGGTGGACGTCTGGTTCCTATCACCACCACTGTGAACAGTTCTGACTCGGTAAGTTTCTCTAGAACAGAGCGTTTCACACCAAACCACTCTGAACTGCTCTGTTTACATTTTAATGACTTTATTATGTAGATATTTTGAAAAATTGGTGGAGTTCCCCTGTGTTCAGCATAAATAAGCTATACTGATGGAATTCAGCGTCTGTCCTTTCACTTCCGTTATAAGTAAGTTTAGAGGGAGTGTCAGGGTTTTCCGTTCTTCTCCGAGTTCAGGGGAACGTGTGGAAACGATCGTCCGTGTTAATGGACCGTATGGCACAGATGCAGCAGACAGAGATCCGGTGGAAAAATGCTGGATTACTCCTTTACGTTTGCTCCGGCTGAAGTGTGGTTTAGAGAAACACGGCCCAATTTCAGCTTGAACAGAATAGGACATCTGGATGCTCTTCCTACATTCTAATCAACCAATTACCAGCCTCGCCTCGCCACCTGCCACCAATCAGATGTAAGTAGGGTGTTGTCATGGCACCGGCTCATTGTATGGCTTACTGTATGAGCGTTCTCGTTTCTCTTCTCGTCTTGTCTTGTCTTTCCTGTTGTATTGCTCTAGTATACGCTGTGCGGTGGCTGTCTTAGGCCGGAATATTTGTTGGTGGTTATTGTGATTTTGGCGTCTGCAGTGGCGTTAATCAACACTAACCCTTAAAGGGGAATTCCACCCTTTTTCCAAAAATTCCTCCATAATTAAACAGTTAAACAGAGTCGTTCAGAGTGGTTTGGTGTGAAATGCTCCATTCTACCGAGAATTGTTCACAGTGGTGCTGATAGGAACCAGACGTCCACCTCTAAAAGCTCCCTCACAGAAAGTTACTACAGTAAATGGTTATGAATTCACTGCCTGATGACTGAGACACTGTTTTATGATAGTTTTGAGAAGATTTTGGCCTTAAACTCCATTCATGGTAGAGGGATACGTAATATGCAGGGTGTTCTGAGGCAAAATAGTCCC
>NW_023494806.1:1298753-1308753 GCF_904425465.1 Colossoma macropomum | reverse complement strand
TTACTGACTGTTTAACCAATCAGATGCTGTGTTCCTGACTGTTCAGCCAATCAGAGGCTGTGTTCCTGACTCGTCAGCCAATCAGGGGCCATCTTGCTGACTTGTCAACCATTCAGAGGCTGTTTTCCTGACTCACTGGCCAATCAGATGCTGTGTTCATGACTGCTCAACCAATCAGAGGCTGTGTTCTTGACTTGTTGGTCAATCACAGGCCATGTTTCTGACCTTTACACCAATCAGAGGCCGTGTTCCTAATTTTCACACCACTTAGAAACTGTGTTCCTAACTTTTCAACCAATCAGAGGCTATGTTCTTGACTCGTGGTCAATCAGAGGCTGTATTCCTGTCCTGAACTTTTTGACTAATCAGAGACTGTTCCTAACTTTTCCACCAATCAGAAGCTGCGTTCCTAACTTTTCCACCAATCAGAGGCTGTGCTCTTGACTTGTTGACCAATGACTTCTATTGATATGGCTTCTACTGTTTCATTTAAAAAGCCTCTATAATGTTCATATGATCCACACAGTCACTCTGACAGACTGTAATACACTACAGGAAGTGTAGGGGGCGATATGGCTTCTACTGTTTCATTTAAAAAGCTCTATAATGTTCATATGATCCACACAGTCACTCTGACAGACTGTAATACACTACAGGAAGCGTAGGGGGCGATATGGCTTCTAATGAAGAAACTACTTGGCACACAGGTGGAACTTGATGGGGGTAGCATAAAGACGGGAACCGAAGGAGGCAAAATATCTAGATTAGTCAATTAATTGAATAATAGTTGACAGATTAGTTGATTATAAAATAGTTGTTACTTTGCTGATAAGCTAAAAACACCAAAACGTATTTATATATAAACGGTCAGAAAGATCAGCTTCTCTAGTTTAAGCTGGAGTTTGAAGATTGCTGTGAATGCATTTGATTGCACGCCATCGTTTTCAAAGCGTTAACATCTCTGTGCTAATGGACGCTTCGCCCTTGGAGATGTTCCTATTGACCTCACCATGAATGATGGATCAAACCACGGCCGCTCTTTGATTTGATCAAAAGCATCAATTCATACCGCCATTTGACATGTGACCTTGCCTCCCGGCATTACGGGACTAGGCCGTGTGAAGTGGAGGAGCAGCCGAATTAAGGGTTATTGATCTGCAGGAGGGAAAGAGTGATGAAGAGAGGAGGAGGAGGAGGAGGAATGAACGAAGGACAGCAAATAAATCAAGATCAATTAAAGAGATAGTTTGGTGAAAAATGTTGGTCACTTATTTTAACCCCCTTAACTTGCAGTATAGTTTGGTGTTATTTAGATGTAGCATTGGAGCTACTAGGCTAATGTAGCTAACAAGTAATGGAAGTGTATAATAGCCTGGTGCTAACTGCACGTTTAAATGCCTCAAACTGTGTGTGGAGGTGTTTCAGTATCTCTGATAGATGTGATTGTATGGTTTCTGACTCTGTATGACTCACTGGTATCTATAAACATTGACTAAAGTATGTTAGCATAGCTAAAAACAGTAGCAGCAGCCATATTAAAGCCTGGAAATGTGCCCATACTTCTGTTTATTTTATTTTTGAGCCTAAACAATCAAATATTTACTAACTTTATCCATTTTTGATCTGTTTACAGCCCTACTGGAGCTGGATTATGTTAGCATAGGTGACATATGTATGCTAGCATAGCTAAAAGCAGTAGCAGAAGCCAAATCGAAGCCTGAAATGAGTCCATATGTTTGTTCAACTTTTGTTTGAGCCTAAACAACCAAATACATATGACCTTTATCCATTTTGAAACCTGTTTATGGCCCTATTGGAGCTGGATCATGTTAGCATGGCTAACATGTGTATGCTAGCATAGCTAAAAACAGTAGCAACAGCCATATTGAAGCCTGGAATGTGTCCATACGTTTGTTCATGTCATTTCTGAGCCTAAAGGATCAAATACTTACCAACTTTATCTATTTTATAATCTGTTTACAGTCCTATTGGAGCTGGATTATGCTAGCATAGCTAATATATGATGTTAGCGTAGCTTAAAACAGTAGCAGCAGCCAAATCAAAGCCTGAAATGTGTCCACATGTTTGTTCAACTTTTGTTTGAGCCTAAATGATCAAATACTACCTTTATCCATTTTTGATCTGTTTATAGCCCTATTGGAGCTGGATTAGTTTCAGCGATAATGTAATCATGCGTGATTTGACTGGCTGATAAAGGATCTCTACGATTTTCCCGAATTACCCCAAATAGCCCAGGATAAAACGCCACCGCACAAAGGTTTACCTCAGCGTTATGTGACAGGCGCCACACTTCTGAACGATAACAATACATTGTCTGGGTAAATGATACATAAACTAGCATTAGGCTAATAAAGTTTTCAAAAAAATATATATATTAAAAAATATCAAATATTGAAAACAAGACCACAAACGCACTGCCTAATAATTTACAAAATAATTAATGAATAATTTACAAAATAGGACAGGTTTCAAGATAGCAGTACTGTTAAGGGGGGAGGGGGTTATAGAGAAAGAAATGAAGTAGAAGGAGAGAAAGAGGAATAACAGAGAGAGAGAGGGAGAGAGACAGAGAGAGAGAGAGAGATAGACTGTGAGAGAGAGTCAGAGACTGTGAGGTGCTGAATAATTTAGAGTTTCAGAGGGGAACGAAACAAAGAGCAACACAGAAACACTGTGAGCGATTGACCTAGAACAGCAGAGAACATCACACAATCCCCAACGCTCACATCCTCCACTTCACTCTCTCTCCCTCTCTCCCTCTCGCCCCTCTCTAAAGCCTGACTGAGCCCTAACAGACGCAGAGCTGCCCGTTTATCCCCCACAGTGAGCCACGCTCTCACCACAGCACTAACACGGCCCAGAATCTCATTCCGGCCTCAGTGAGACACAGACGTGATTTTCTCAGCGCTGTGTGAACACAAACATACAAACACCGGATCTGATCAGACCAGATCTGAGCCGCTCAGGCTGCGTTCCAAAATGCTTATTCCTATTTATGCTTTTGAGAACCAATAACAGCTTCTTTCACTCCGAATCCGAAACCGACGTCATTCCGACATGCTGTGACATTTTAGCGCTTAGTGATGCCACAGCCATCCATGCTGGAGGCTCCTCCCACTTTCCCCCATCACTCAGCGTGATGCTACACTCCTAAAAAGATGCTTCCTCAAGGGTTCTTTAGTAAAGAAAATGGTTCTATATGGAACCATGAACACTCCTTTGCATGCATAAAGGGCTCTTGAGATTGATAGAGAATGTGCTGTGGATGGTTCTATATGGAATCGTTTTGAAAAACGGTTCTATACAGCACCAAAAAGTTCTATTGCCACAGGTTTGACAATGTGCTATACAGAACCCTCTTTAAAAAGGTTCTATATAGAATCATCCACAGCACTCTGCAATCTAAAGAACCCTTTCACAATGCTAATCATGCAAAGGGTTCTTCGAGTGCTTCTGGTTCTGTACATAACTATTGTCTTTACTAAAGAACCACTGAAGAACCATCTTTTTTAAGAGTCCTACATAGAGCCTTTTCCATGCCTAATGGTTCTTTGCATAATGAAATGTTCTTCAGATTGATGGAGAATGTGTTATATATGGTTCTATGTAGAACCTTTTTGAAAAGGGTTCTATATTGCACGAAAAACATCGTAATGAACCCTTCCTGGTGCTATATAAATACCTTGTTTCTTTGCATAGTGATATGGTTCTTTAGCTTGATGGAGAACGTATTGGTTCTATACAGCACAAAAAGGGCCACTCAGAACCCTTTGCATGCTTAAATGGTTCTTTGAATGGTAAAATGGTCCTTCAGATTCTTAAGATATATGGTTCTATATAAAACCTTTTTAAAAAGGGCTCTTCTATCCTAATAGGTGTGACATCATAACTACAGCAGAACTCTTTTCTGTGCTATATAGTACCAATACATTCTCCATCAATCTGAAGAACCGTTTCACCATGCAGAGAACCCTTTACATATGTAAATGTTTAAGGTAAAATGTTTAGAAACAGGTTAAATAATCTTAAAAAATAACAGGAGAAATATTGATTTATTGACTAGTTTTAAGGTAATTTTACTTGACAAGACACCACTTGTTGCAGTGAGGGAATTCGGCCTGTGTTCCATCTCGTATATATTCCCCAGTGAATCAGAAGTCACGACTGACCATTTAAGTGCTCCTAATCACTCAGGTGAGCTTTAAATCATAATCTGAATGTAAATACAGTTCAGTTACATTTCACTCTTAAGAATTTCTAGGGGCGCCAACAATTGTGGTGGACACAGATTTAAGAAAAATGCTTTTTTCATGACAAGATTTTTATTTCTATCATTATACCTTAAATAAAGGTTAGAGTTTTGCTAATATTTTGAATTAAAGATCAATAAGAATAAGTACAGTGCCAATATTTGTGGAGGGCACTGTACTCTGTTACTCATACGCTGCAAAAAATGATACCGTGACAAGAGAAATGATCTTAAATCTAGTCCAATGTATGTATGACTATAGTATAAAACTGATTTCTAGATGGTTTTACCTGTTTTGAGTCATTTTATTAAGTAAAATTATCTCACTACACTGGCAAATAATTTTGCTGGTTTCAAACATATTTATTAAAACAAGCAAACAAAATCTGCCAATATAGTGAAATAATTTTACTTAATAAAATTACTTAAAACAAGTAAATAATGTCTAGAAATAAGGCAAATAATCTTAAATTAAGCTTAAAACAATCTCAACAGGAGAAATACTAGATACATCGACTAGATTTAAGACAATTTTACTTGCCAATAAACTTTTTTTGCAGTTTAACATTTTAAAAGAAAGTAAAGTCAGTGCAGTTGTGTGGCCAAATTTCGAGAATGAAGTTGTAATATTTTGAGATAAAAAGTCATATGATATTTTGAGAATAAAGTCATATTATTTTGAGAATAAAGTCAAGAATGAGATTATAAAACTTGTTTTTAGCTGTTTTTTTTTACTTGTTTTGAGTAATTTTATTAGGTAAAATAATCTCTATATTGGCAGATAATTTTGCTTGTTGTAAGAAATGAGCTTGAAACCAGCAACATTATCTGCCAACATAGTGAGATAATTTTACTTAACAAAATTACTCAAAACAAGTAAAAATGTTTTATTAAATATGATATTAGACATATCGACTAGATTTAAGACAATTTTACTTGCCAATTAACTCTTTTTTTGCAGTGTAACATTTCAAAAGAAAGTACAGTCAATGCAGTTGTGTGGCAAAAGATAATATAATATGATATATAATATGATATATATCTATATTATAGTGATAAGTGATGAGCTTCTTAAAAACACCAACAACTGTCGCTTCCCTCCGTCAATCTCTCTATCCTGACATGTATTAATGAGGGGTTCCGTGTTTGTAAACGTGCCAGGTTTGCTGGTTTGGTTTGTGCGTCCTGTCTGTTGGAAGCCCCCCGAGGGTCTGCGCTCCATATGGCTCCACATATGCCTCCCGGCAGCATCAATTAAAGCTGCTGTAAGAGTGATTTAACACCGGCCAGCGCTGTCTGTCCCTCAGCTGTCTGTTCAGAGAGAGTGTGTGTGTGTGCGTGTGTGGTGTTCATATCCGCTCAGAAGTACGCAATGTTTTCCCGCACAGGTGCGTGTTGGGCATTCAAAGCAGCAAAGACACAATTTGGACAAAATTAAAATTCACTGTCCGCTCTTTACCCCGAATGTATGGCTGCATTAACCGTAATCACTGTAAGGATCACTGGATTTAGCTCAATCTGAGCTCCTGAAGTAAAATAAACTATTTTAAAAATCAACGAAGATGTTTACAGGGATTTAGTTCTGATCTATTTAAACACAAGGCATTAATAGAGATAGTAATAAGCTAAATATACAACAATCATCATTTATAGGGTTCTATCTGTGGGGAGTCTGTCTCAAACCCTAATCTCTGAATTTACACTTCTTAAAATAACTCAGTCATAACGGCGTTTTAGGGCCACTGTTAAAAAACATAAAATAGTAGACTTTGAGAATAAAGTCGTAATATTTTAAGAATAAAGTAATATAAATCATAATATCGTCACCACCAAGACACAATTTTAAAAATCTAAAAGCGTGCAAGACTGTAAGAAACGTCCTTGTTGTTGGGAATAAATATGTCATAACATAACATCCACAAAATAGAAGCAATGTAGTTTTAAACTAAAATCAAGGTGATGTGCTTTGAGTCCAGGTTTAGCAAAAACTGAGAGAGCGGCACAGCATTTTTAATGATAAGACAAATTTAGCCAAAGCTTTCCTGCCGAGATAACCGCTATCACCATACATGTGGGTTAGCTTTAAGAGCGATCCTTTGAAGTACATCATTGTACATGATTTTACAGCAAGATTTGATGTCTATCGTAGCCACCTAGCCACAGTGCTATACTCTAAATGCCAACGACGACCAGATGGTTCACTGAATTCTAAAAAAAGCCGTGCTGAAATGCACACAAAGTCCTGTTCGGATAACCAATCACATTTCTGTAGAATCATTGGGATATTTTTGATATTTACAGTCATCTTGCATCTTTAACAAGCTGGCTGCAAAAAAAATGAGATGAAAAAGATAGAGGGAGAGTTTTTTCTGTATCTGGATCATAATAATACATTTAATTTATGAGTTAAATATGATAACTATTGGTTGAAGGTCTGTTCTTGGTTCTTACAACAAAAAAAATGGAGTATTTACTGATCAGGCATAACATTCTGACCGCCTCCTTGTTTCTGCGCTCATTGTCCATTTTATCAGCTCCACTTACTATATAGGTGCACTTTGTAGTTCTACAGTTTCAGACTGTAGTCCATCTGTTTCTCTGCATACTTTGTTAGCCCCCTTTTACCCTGTTCTTCAGTGGTCAGGACCCCCATGGACCCTCACAGAGCAGGTACTACTTGGGTGGTGGGTCATTCAAAGCACTGCAGTAACGCTGACGTGGTGGTGGTGTGTTAGTGTGTGTTGCGCTGGTCTGAGTGGATCAGACACAGCAGTGCTGCTGGAGTTTTTAAACACCTCAGTGTCACTGCTGGACTGAGAATAGTCCACCAACCAAAACTATCCAGCCAACAGCGTCCTGTGGGCAGCGTCCTGTGACCACTGATGAAGGACTAGAGGATGACCAACACAAACCGTGCAGCAGCAGATGAGCTATCGTCTCTGACTTTACATCTACAAGGTGGACCGACAAGGTAGGTGTGTCTAATAGAGTGGACAGTGAGTGGACACAGTGTTTAAAAACTCCAGCAGCACTGCTGTGTCTGATCCACTTGCACCAGCACAACACACACTAACACACCACCACCACGTCAGTGTTACTGCAGTGCTGAGAATGATCCACCACCCAAATAGTACCTGCTCTGTGAGGGTCCATGGGCGTCCTGACCACTGAAGAACAGGGTAAAAGGGGGCTAACGAAGTATCAGAGAAACAGATGGACTACAGTCTGTAACTGTAGAACTACAAAGTGCACCTATATAGTAAGTGGAGCTGATAAAATGGACAATGAGCGTAGAAACAAGGAGGTGGTCATAATAATATGCCTGACCGGTGTATATCACATTTGTAGAATTAAAATCAGATCTGCATAAATAACAGAGCAATTTTAGAACAACTTAGTCCATAATGCTATTTTCCCATACTGAAAAAAAAATCCTGCTATGAACTCTTCCAGATTTTCATCTTTCAACGACGTGCAAACTTCACATCACTACAGGAGCAGCTTCGCTGGCAGCGAGAAACGCATGGAGACTTCTCTGAACTAGCGCAATTAGCGCTAACTCGCTAACACGCAGCGGAAGCTCCTTCTGTGAGCTTCGAACACAACTTCAGCGCACACACACGCACACACACACACACACAGACACACACACAGAGAGAGAGACGGGCGCTTCTAAAAACGTTTAGACGTCTAATCATCGTCAAGATCAAAGCAGAAATCCGCTGTTTGCTGGGATTCAGATTTTTTTTTGTCTTTTTGTGCAGATGTTCCAGCAGGATGTTTTGATGGTGACAGCAGACAGCGGGAGAACAGAGACGAGGCTGCAGAGACATTTCCATCTCCTCTGGCTCATTACGGTCTGATACCACACAAACACCAAAGACGAGAGAAAGTCTGAGAGAAAAGAGTCAGAGAGCTGTTAAACATTCACAACGTACACGCAGAGAAAACGTCTCAGAGCCAAGAAATAAAAACACTAACGAACAAATCTGCCCATTAAAAAAATAAAATAACACGTCTGAATACATTCAGCTTGAAGAGATCAATGTTCTCACAGCATATTGTCATTCCTGTGGTGGTTTATGGATTTATATCTCAATTTTAGCTTGTAAAGGCTTTTATTGAGGTCGTTTAAGGACTAATATCTCCTATTCTAGCATATAAGAGTGTTTATTGTCATAATTTATGGACTAATATCTCCTGTTCTAGCACATAAGATTGTTTATTGTGGTCATTTATGGACTACTATCTCCTATTCTAACATTTACTGTGGTCATTTATGGACTAATATCTCCTATTCTAGCAATAAGAGTGTTTATTGTGATCATTTATGGACTAATATCTCCGATTCTACCAATAAGAGCATTTACTGAGGTCATTTATGGACTACTATCTCCTATTCTACCAATGAGAGCATTTACTGAGGTCATTTATGGACTAATATCTCCTATTCTACCAATAAGAGCATTTACTGAGGTCATTTATGGACTAATATCTCCTACCTAGCATATACGTGTGTTTATTGTGGTCATTATTTGACTAATATCTCCTATTCTACCAATAAGAGCATTTACTGAGGTCATTTATGGACTAATATCTCCTATTCTAGCATATAAGAGCATTTACTGCAGTCATTTATGGACTAATATCTCCTACTCTAGCATATACGTGTGTTTATTGTGGTCATTTGTGGACTAATATCTCCTATTCTAGCGCACAGGACTGTTTATTGAGGACTATTATTTCTCATTGTAGCGTATGTGAATGTTTATTAAGGTCGTTTAAGACGACTACCTCCTCTTTTAGTGTACAGGAGTGTTTATCAAGGTCATTTATGGACCACTATACTCTTTATTTAGTGCCATATCTCATTAGCTGAGGTTAGGTTGATGTTATTGTCAAAAGTAACAACTTATAAGACTTTTTGTCCACTAGATTTGGTCAGACCACCCCACTGACATACAAAAAAAAATCTGCTTTGGAGTCAAAGCCACAGCCCGACTGATGGAGTCAAGCTGCCGGTTACCATGTGAACCCAGCCCGTTACCCAGGAGACCGTCACAAACTGCTTCCTGGGATTTTCAAGGTCACTGATTGGAGCAGGTCCAGCTGAGAGATGGACGCGTCCACTGTGATGGCCCAGTAGGGGGGGACTTTCATAAAATCCAGAGAATACCCCATTCAGGGTTATTTTCTTCACTGGTCAGGCTGTAACTGCGGAGGGGCTGCAGTAAATTAGGCCCCCTCTCTTTTCAGTCCTTTCGCCTTGAGCTGCTTTAAAGGACCCTCAGATGTGCCAGGACTCTGACCACCAAAGACCAACACTGTGAGTTTGGCCATCGGGTTTGTAAAAACAGCTAACGGGCCAAAAGCACATAAAGTGGTGGAATTAAACAAAGTGGTCGGGAGCAGATGTCTGAGTTTCTGGACGTTTTCTGGAAGGTTCATGTTTCCTTTGGTGCCTCACTCTCCCGGAAAATGTTGGAAAGAGACGAAGGATGTTGGAGACAAAGCCATTGTTCTGTTCCATTAATACCACCGGAGAGTTTAGGACGACACGAATCCACGATCAGGCATTTAGTGAACATTCCCACTGTGAAATGATCTGTACTGCGTCCGTGTGCCTGTGCTGAACTCGTTCAGCCTTTTGGCTGGGTTCTAAGCGTGAAGAACCGAGTATGGGTACCGAAGCTAAAAATAGCTCAGACCACAAATAAAGATGGGGACTCG
>NW_023494806.1:1168753-1293753 GCF_904425465.1 Colossoma macropomum | reverse complement strand
ATACTTCCACCACCATGTTTCACAGATGGGATGAGGTTTTTATGTCCACCAGTTCCACACGGTGAGAGGCAGATGACGTGTATCTCAGCCCCTCTTCATAGGCTCATAACTCCGGATGTGAGTCTCGTATGATCTCGTGATAAGATGGAATGGAAAGAGCGACTCTACAGATTCAGGAAGTGCTTGAACTGGATTTCTCTGCTGGAACATCACAAAGATATTCATAGAAACACAGAGAAGCACCTAATTTGATGCGCCGGCACGTTCGTCGACCCCAGAGGGTTAAGCTCTGTATTTTCTTCAGGAAACGCACCTTCCTAGTTTACACTTTAACCTCACGCGTGGCCAATTCTCACTGTGAATGGAGCGGCTAACCTGGTCACTGCATTCTGCAAAAAGAAAAAAGTGCATTTTTCTCCCATCAGCGGCTAAAAATAGCCTCTAATGCAGCATTAAAAGTGCCGCAGTGGAATCTTCTCCACGAAAGATTAGTCAGGTTAAAAATCAGCGCTGCTGCTGCTGCGGTGGGATCGGCGGCCCCCTCTGGGCTGGCTGCTATCATCTACAGCAAAATGACTTCAGTAATGAAGAAGTCAGGCCATAAATCCTCCGCGGCCCCCCGTACACCCCCCATCCGCCACTCCCCCCAACCCCCACCTCGCTCAACAGCTAGTAAAAATTCCCTCTAAAAAATTCATAGCGCAATTTCACTCAAATCCCTCCTAGCGAGCACAATTATGGAACTTTCATCTCAATTGATTTATGTGGAGGGTCCGATATGGGGGGTTTCGGGAAGTGGGTGGGGGATGGGGGGCAGTAAATTATTGTTTTTAAACAGAAATAATCAGGTTTTAACATCAGCGAGAGGCGGATTAGGCCTGCAATAGAAAGATGAGGAAAAAGGGGAGAGAGAGTGAAGGTGATCGAAAGGAGAGAGAGGAGGAGAGACTGTAGAAGAGTGAATGAGTGAGTGAGTGAAAGGGTGAACGCTGCAAATCTGCATGAAAAGCAGCTCACTACATTAAAACCCATTAAAGTGAACAGAACAGAGGAAACAATGGTTAGAACGTGAGCAATAGAGAGATGAATGAATTAATGAATGAATGATATAACTTCTCAATAAAATGAAATCATGAATTATTGAGAATACATGAAACAGAACAACAGATGGAGGGATGAATGAATGAATGTATGAATCAATGAAAGAAGTGGGAATACATACTGGATGAATAGACGAATGAGTGAACAATGGAATTAATACATAATAAATGAATTTATTAAGAAAGAATGAATAACAGGAATGCATGCATAAATGAATGGATTAATGAGTAAATGAATGAATGAGTGAATGAAATAAAGCAAAATAATATGAAACTAATAAAAAATGAAAGAAAGGAAAAAATGTATGGATGAATAAAATCAAACCAAAGAATAAATGAAACAATAAATGAAAGAATGACTCAATGAATGGACAAATGAATGAATGAATGAATGAAGGAACCAATTAATTAGTGAACTGAAACAAACGAATGAATGAATTCAAAGAGTCAGTAAATGAATGAACAAATTATTTGAAAAAAGAATGAATAAAAAGAATGCATAATTGAATGCACAGATTAATGAATGAATGAGTAAATGAATAAATGAGTGAATGAAATAACGAAAGAAAAAAAGGAATGAATGAACGAATGAATAAAATTAAGGATATATGGAACAATGAACGAATGAATGAATGAATGAATGAATGAATAGAACACGTAGCTAAATGCACAGGTTGATGAGCAAATGAATGAATGAACTGAATGAATTAATAAAATGACACTGATATATGAATTAATTTGTGAATGAAAGGATTAATGAATGAAATGAAAGAATTAATAAATAAATGATGAAAGAACGACCAGGTAAACGAATGAATTAGTGAATGAATGAATGAATGAATCAATACTGTATTGCTGGTCATTTTATGCTTATTGCTGTATAATACATGTAACGCTGTCGCACTAACACAGAACACTGAACTGAGCAGAACTGAGTAGAGAGAGAGAGAGAGAGAGAGAGAGAGAGAGAGGGAGGGAGGGAGAGAGAGAGAGAGAGAGACGGAGGGAGAGAGAGAGAGAGAGAGAGGGAGGGAGAGAGAGAGAGAGAGAGAGAGAGAGGGAGGGCAGGGGGATATTCCACTTGATTAATAACGCTAATCAAATTATGCAGTGTTCCTCAGTGCCCTGAGATTCAGGGTCATAATGGCTCATAATGGCTCGCTTCACAGAGCCGAAGTGCAGCGCGGCGCAAGAGACTGCAGAGGCTTTAATGAAGACACTAAAACATCATTTCCAACACGCTCTGAGAGGAGAGAGCAGCTAAAGGCCTGCGGCTGCACCGTACCAGTACACCATTACACTGCCACACATTACCACCGCAATACGCCTCACAATGTATTAAAAATGTATTGATGAATCAGTAATGTGACGTGGTTAAAGATCGGCCTGCACTACACTGAAGAAATCTGCACATCGAGTGATGATTCTGGAACATTTTAAAAATCTAGCAGGTCATTTATGGACTAATATCTCCCGTTCTAGTGTATACGAGTGTTTATTTGGGTCTTTTATGGACTAATATCTCCTATTCTAGTGTATAGGAACATTTATTGGGGTTGTTGATGAACTAATATCTCCTATTCAAGCAAACAGGAGTGTTTATTAAGGTTCTTTATTGACTAATATCTCCTATTCTAGTGTGTAGGAGTGATTATTTGGGTATTTTATGGTCTAATATCTCCCATGCTAGCTAACGAGCATTTATTGAAGCTGTTTATTGACTAATATCTCCTATGCGAGCATATAGGAGCATTTAATTGGGTCGTTTACGGACTAATATCTCCTATTCTAGTGTATAGGAGTGTTGATTGGGGTTGTTTATGAACTAATATCTACTACGCTGGCATATAGGATCATTTCTTGGGGTTGATTATGGACTAATATCTCCTATTCTAGCATGTAGGAGTGTTTATCGAGGTCTCTTATGGACTAATATTTCATGTCCTAGCACATAGGAGCAATTAATGGGGTTGTTTATGGACTAATATCTCCTATTCTAGTGTATAGGTGTGTTTATTGAGGTCCTTTATGAACTAATATCTCCTATTCGAGTGTTTAGGAGTGTTTATGTGGGTCTTTTATGGACTAATATCTCCTATTATAACAAATAAGAGCATTTATTGAAGTCATTTAAGGACTAATATCTCCCACTCCAGCACACAGGATTGAATATTGGCATCATTTATGGACTAATATCTCCTATTCTAATGTTTAGAAATGTTTATTAGGGTTCTTTATAGACTAATATCTCCTAGTGTTTGGGAGTGCTATTGGGTTGTTTATGAACTAATATCTCCTATTCTAGTGGTTGGGAGTGTAATTGGGGTTGTTTATGAACTGATATCTCATATTCTAGCATACATGAACGTTTACTGAGGTTGATTATTGACTAATATCTCCTATACTAGTGTATAGGAATGTTTATTGGGGTTCTTTATGAACTAATATGTCCTATTCTAGTGTTTGGGAGTGTTTTGGGGTCATTTATGAATGAATATCTCCTATTGCATAGGAGTGTTTATTGAGGTTGTTTACGGACTAATATCTCCTACTCTAGCATACAGCGTTGTTTATTGAGGTTGGTTAAGGTCTAATATCTCTTATTCATGCATATAGCAGTGTTTACTGAAGTCATGTATGGACTCATATCTCCTAGTGTGTAGAAGTTTGTGTTCACTGTAGTACTTGATGTAGAAAAGACCACATGACCATGAAAAATACAAAGATCCGCAAAAGGAGAAAAGACTTTATTGTATGAAACTCTAGAGCTGTAGATCCTAATCACCCATCGGAGACACATTCGAGCCTGAAGTTCAAGAACAGGAAAGTAAACAAAACAAACAAACATGGCAGATGATGAGAAATTAGCAGAAAAAGGACCAAAGTCCTCCATTAGAAGTGGCGCTCATCACGTTTCATTTAGCCCCAAATATTTCCTCTTCATGAAAAGAAATTTATCATAAGCCCAGACACATTTACGGAACACAGAACCGCATTACCAGAGAAACATTTTCAGCCGCGTTCTACAAAGGGGTGCATCTGGGTGAAGTGGAATTTAATTTGATTAAACTTCCTGGTATAATTGGCTCCGTTTCCTGCCTAGCGAAAACACAGTTGGCTGTCGCGCTGAGAACTCAATCAAGCCGCATTACATTTCTATCTGATAAAAATGTAATTGATTTGAAAGCAGACAGGATGTATAAGTACATGAGTGCGGGGACCCAGCGGGGAGCAGCCGGCAGGCCTACGGGGAACTCATTAACTCTCTCTCCGAATCGCTCAACATTAACGAGCCGACGCCGAGCGACAGCAGATCCTCTATTGCAACTTCTGAAGTGTTTACTTACGTAAACTAAAGACAACAACAACAACAACAACAACAACAACAGCAGAAACAGAACAGGGGGGATTTTACAAAGCATTATTTCTCAGTTAGCCAAATGACTAAAATATCTCAAAGTCAAACCTGTCCGAGAAGAGATCAGATCAACGCCTCTGCTTTCACAAACAAACAGAATCGAAGAACTGAGACGTGGAGACATGGAAGTTCAGCTGGTCTTACAGGCTCAGAGTAACTTCAGCCATGATAGCGGAGTTAGCAGTGTAGACTACAACCAGCAACGCTAATGCTGGCTTGATAACCTGAGCATTCATAATGATGTACTAGTTTGCTAACCTCAGCATTATGTTTACAAGCAGAATCTTTATTGTGAATCAGCTTTGCTAACCTGAACATTCATAACTGGTTTACCTAAGTGTTCATAATTATGTATCAGTTTGCTGACCTCAATGTTCATATTCACTATTTGCTAACCTGAGCATTCATAATTATGTATGTGTTTGCAAATTTGGTTGTTCATAATTATGAACCGGTTTGCAACAGAGTTCAAAATAATTTACTGCTTCTCTGAACTTCATAATTACATACTAGTTTGCAAAGCTGAGTGTTCATATTTATGCAGCGGTTTGCTAACCTGAGCGTTTATAATTATATATTAGTTTATTAACCTGAGTGGTTATAATTATATACTAGTTTGCTAACCTGAGTGTTTATAATTATATATTAGTTTATTAACCTGAGTGTTTATAATTATATACTAGTTTGCTAACCTGAGCGTTTATAATTATACACGTTTACTAACCTGAGTGTTTATAATTATATACTAGTTTGCTAACCTGAGTATTTATAATTATATACTAGTTTACTAACCTGAGCGTTTATAATTATATACTAGTTTGCTAACCTGAGTGTTTATAATTATACACGTTTACTAACCTGAGTGTTTATAATTATATACTAGTTTGCTAACCTGAGCGTTTATAATTATACACGTTTACTAACCTGAGTGTTTATAATTATATACTAGTTTACTAACCTGAGCGTTTATAATTATATGCTAGTTTGCTAACCTGAGCGTTTATAATTATATACTGGTTTGCTAACCTGAGTGCTTCTAATTATATACCGGTTTGCTAACCTGAGCGTTTATAATTATATACTAGTTTGCTAACCTGAGCGTTTATAATTATATACTAGTTTGCTAACCTGAGTGTTTATAATTATATACCAGTTTGTTAACCTGAGTGTTTATAATTATGTACCGGTTTGTTAACCTGAGTGTTTATAATTATGTACCGGTTTGTTAACCTGAGTGTTTATAATTATGTACCGGTTTGCTAACTTGAGTGTTTATAATTATGTACCAGTTTCTTAACCTGAGTGTTTATAATTAAGTACCGGTTTGTTAACCTGAGTGTTTATAATTATGTACCAGTTTCTTAACCTGAGTGTTTATAATTAAGTACCGGTTTGCTAACCTGAGTGTTTATAATTATGTACCGGTTTGCTAACCTGAGTGTTTATAATTATATACCGGTTTGCTAACCTGAGTGTTTATAATTATGTACCGGTTTGCTAACCTGAGTGTTTATAATTAAGTACCGGTTTGCTAACCTGAGTGTTTATAATTATATACCGGTTTGCTAACCTGAGTGGTTATAATTATGTATCGGTTTGCTAACCTGAGTGTTTATAATTAAGTACTGGTTTGCTAACCTGAGTGTTTATAATTAAGTACCGGTTTGCTAACCTGAGTGTTTATAATTAAGTACCGGTTTGCTAACCTGAGTGTTTATAATTAAGTACCGGTTTGCTAACCTGAGTGTTTATAATTATATACCGGTTTGCTAACCTGAGTGTTTATAATTATGTACCGGTTTGCTAACCTGAGTGTTTATAATTGTATACCGATTTGCTAACCTGAGTGGTTATAATTATGTACCGGTTTGCTAACCTGAGTGTTTATAATTATATATTAGTTTATTAACCTGAGTGTGTATAATTAAGTACTAGTTTGCTAACCTGAGTGTTTATAATTATATACCAGTTTCTTAACCTGAGTGTTTATAATTAAGTACCGGTTTGCTAACCTGAGTGTTTATAATTAAGTACCAGTTTGCTAACCTGAGTGTTTATAATTATATACCGGTTTGCTAACCTGAGTGGTTATAATTATGTATCGGTTTGCTAACCTGAGTGTTTATAATTATGTACCGGTTTGTTAACCTGAGTGTTTATTATTATATACCGGTTTGCTAACCTGAGTGTTTATAATTATATACCGGTTTGTTAACCTGAGTGTGTATAATTAAGTACTAGTTTGCTAACCTGAGTGTTTATAATTATATACCAGTTTCTTAACCTGAGTGTTTATAATTAAGTACCGGTTTGCTAACCTGAGTGTTTATAATTAAGTACCGGTTTGCTAACCTGAGTGGTTATAATTATGTATCGGTTTGCTAACCTGAGTGTTTATAATTATGTACCGGTTTGCTAACCTGAGTGTTTATAATTGTATACCGATTTGCTAACCTGAGTGTTTATAATTATGTACCGGTTTGCTAACCTGAGTGTTTATAATTATGTACCGGTTTGCTAACCTGAGTGTTTATAATTATGTACCGGTTTGCTAACCTGAGTGTTTATAATTATGTACCGGTTTGCTAACCTGAGTGTTCATAATTACGTACTAGTTTGCTAACTGAGCCAATTGTAGAGCACAGATGGTGTGCAAGGCAGGGTCTGCTGTTCTTTTCCTAAGGCCATAACCGCTAACGCTAAACAGCAGCAAGACGACGCTGGGCGACAGCAGATCAGCCCCTCTCTAAAAACAGCATGTCCACTTTTAACCGTGGAGGTTGAAGCCCCAAACGGCGGAGAGCTTCTGCAACGTGATCTCATCTCCTCTCCAGAGGAAGCGTCTAATTTCCTGGCTAATCCTGACCGCAGCGCCCCTGGGGCTCTAGCGCTGTCGCTAACGGCTAACGCGGCCTCCGTGGAGAAGATAAAGACATTGCTAGTCAGGAGAGAGAGCAACCCACACAACCCCTGAGGAGCGTATCTCCTTCTGTCTCTCTCCAGGGATGCCTCGCTCTCTCTCTCTCTCTCTCTCTCTCTGAGGGAGTCTTCACTGCTCTTTCCATCCTTCTCTCAGAGGAATCTGTCTCTCTCTCTCTCTCTCTCCCTCTCCGGAGGTCTCCAGTCCCACAAGCCCCCAGAAGACACTGTTAGTCTCTCTCTCTCAGTCTAGTGAAACAGGGACTCAATTAAAAGCAGGGCAGAGGAACAGCAGGTAGCAAAGAGACGACAACTGATCCCTCCAGAGCTCTGGCCTGGATTCAGCACGCCACAAAACACAGCACATCACCAACTCTCACCACCATAAACGCCGCTAATCTACTCCGAGACTTTACCAACACGAGCAAAAAGTACTACTACTACTACTACTACTACTACTACTACTAATAATAATAATAATTATTATTATTACTTTATTATTTTAATAGCATACAAGCGAGCAGTTCAAAGTGCTTTACAGGGTATTAAAAGAAGTGACATTCATAATAAATACATTGTAAACGGTAGCACTTTACTGTAGGATACAGTTCATAAGGCTACATGACTCCTACATGAGCTTGTCATGACAACTGATATACCTCTACATAACTGTTTATAAATGCCGTTCCAATAGGCGTCATTTGCTATAAAGCTTACATTTGCCAATTTTGATCAAAGTTAGCTAAAGTAGCTCTTATGACAGATGACGCCTGTTGGAATAAGCATTAATAAACATTTATGTAGATCTATGTCAGTTGTCATGGGTGTCACGTAGCTTTATGAACTGGACCCTACAGTAAAGTGTTACCCTGTAAACATTATACAGCTTTTAAACTTGAGATGTTGAGATCACTGAACTTAAAATAATGAGTTAACAAATGAAAAACACAAATTATTATGCTGTTAACTTAATATTACAAGTAACAAAATTTCAAGTTAATCTGGTTACTTACTTTTTTAAGCTTAAAAGCTGCATATTTTTGATAACATAGGAAAAGAAATAAGAAAAACAGAATAAAAAATGATTTTTCATTATTTACAACTTGTTACAATCTTGTTAGACTGCATAAGATCTTTGGACAATCTACGGGGCAGAGCATCGTTTATTTACAAAACTTTGGTAGACCATCATATAAAGCAGTTGGCAGTTGAACAACTGTGGGAATGAGAGTTTTCTTGTATCGGTCCTTCCTTGGATTGGAACACTATATGGGCTAAAAAACTGGCAGATCAGTTTATCCATTATAAAATAATTCACAGAGCATATGCAACACCTTACAGGAGATCTCAAATGAAACATATTTCTAGTTATACCTGTAATATTTGTAACTCTGCACCTGGTACATTTATGCATATGTTCTGGGAACATTCTAAAGTAGCAGATATGTGAACCTCTACAGTAGACATATTATCTACTGTACTTGTTTTCAGTGATCGACTCTCGCCACATGTACGTCTTTTAAACAGTGACTCAGCTCTTCAGTGTTCTTCAATTCAGCGAAGGATGGTGGTGGCAGGTTTTACAGCGACCAAGAAAACTGTCTTTCAGCTATGAAATTCTGGATATCTAGTTTTTAAAAATACAGTTTGGATGGAACATCTAGCAGCAAAGCTTATCGAGGCAAAACAGTCAACAATAAGAAACTGGGAGAATTTATATGACTGTATTTGAGAATTTTAGTTGTATAACATAATAAAAATGCAATAAAAAGTTGATCACAAAAAAAAGATTTTTCATAAGATACATTATATATATTTATACACACACACACACACACACACAGACACACACACACACACACACACACACACACGCATGTCAGTTAAAAGATATGTTTACGTGTTTATTATGTTGACCTGTGTCGGAAGTGGGGTGATTGTGTGAGTGTCCTGTGTGGGAGGTTGGTCACCTTTGTGGTGAGGTGTGTGGCTGGTGGTGACCTCCCTGTCGAGTTTGATGTTCTTTATGTGCCTTTCCGCTGGTGTGTTTAATACAGAGCACTTCTTGCAGCAGAAGCATGGCCACCCCTGTGTTTTACCCTCTGCAACATGACATTGATGTCAGAAAAGGGATTTGCCCCCCACTCCCAGCAGTTTGAGGAGGAATGGCGCTCTCCCACTTCTGACACCAATGGTGACCACCCATTGTTTCAGTGCTTGTAATGTGCCTTTTCTGCTCGCATGTTCAATAAAAAGCACTTGATGAATTAAACAAATAAAAAGCAAATTTCTTGTATCACAACACAAGCTTAATTCAGGTCAACTTAGGTTAACTCAGGTCATTGTTATCTGTCATCGTACATGTGTGTTTTAGGGCGTTTTCACACTAGAGTTTATTTCCAGACCCAGAACCGTTTGCTCTGCAAGTTCGGTACGATTGGTTGAGTGTGAAAGCGGTTTTTAAGCTGGGTGCCGTCCGCTAAGCATGTGGAAACTATCCACTCCTAGCGCTTGGCGATAGGTTCATTTTGTAACATGACTGTCTTCACTTATTCCGTCACTTCCCTGTTCAAGTTTCGTGATGGCGGCGAGAGGACTGCTGTGGACAGCGGAGGAGACGGAATGCCTCTTAGACACATGGAGTGAGGAAGTCCTCCAAAAACAGACAGCCACAATTCATAAAAACTCTCAATTATTACACCTAAGCGTGTCCAAGGAAAATAATGAAAAGCAACAAACAGATGAAGCTAGTGCCGACCATTCTTCAAACCTGCATGCAGAAAAATGACGTATGGAATTGTGCAACCAATCCACAGTTTGGGTGGAATTCCTGTGTAAAATCAAATGAGCGATAATGAGCCCCTCCCCCAAACGAGCCCAGAATCTGTCCTTGGATGCGGACAAGTGTGAAAACGCCCCTAGAGACCTCCAGCATATTGCTACCAGATGACCTAAGTGCCTGAGTAGAAACACATCTGACAACCATTTTATTAAGGTAGAGCGGTGCCAGACCATGAAGACCTTTAAAACACAATAAAACGATTCTGAAACCACTTCAGACACGTTTAAGTGACTTGTTTGGACCTAGTTAACCCTTTCAAAATTGATAAGTAATCAATTTCAGGTCACTTTTTTCTTATATGCTGCAAAATCTTGTGAGCTTAATTTTTTAAATAAAAAAAAACCTGTCCCTCATGGCAAAGAGGTTTAGTATGTGGGTGGAGCCTTATTTTAGCCACGCCCCTGTGTTTCAGAGCAGGAAGTGAGGCTCCTGTCCCTCATGGCCACATGGTGAGCAGTTAGATCCCATTGACTTTGAAGTGTCCCAAAGTCTGAAAATCAGTGTGGAACATTAAGAATCGTCATATTTTCTGCAGTTCAGCACTTTTAAGTGTTTTAATGAAAAATATGATGATTTTCTGTGTGAACAGCTGTTCAAAGCTGTGTTTGCTGGTCATGAACTGGCTGAGTTTTTGAGCTCAAAATGAGCTTTGGTTCTATACAGCACCAAAGAGGGTTCTTCTATTCTTACAATGACAAGCTTCTATGTATAACAATTACATATAGAACCATAAAAAACACATTCTCCATCAATCTGAAGCACACTTACATGATGCAAAGAACCCTTTATTCATGCAAAGGATTCTGAGTTTTCATGGTTCTATATAGAACCATTTTCTTTACTAAAGAACCACTGAAGAACCATCTTTTTTAAAGGTGTACCATCACTCAAAGCAACAGGATTTTAGTGTAAAGCCCAAGAAAAGTTAAAAGTTACAAATGTGTTTCAGCTCTGACTTTGAACCAGTTCAGTAGATTCATCTATATGTACTTTTATACTTTTGTGTATATATATATATATATATATATATATGCTTCTACAGACATTAGTGAAAGAATGGGTCGCTCTCAGGAGCTCAGTGAAGTCCAGCGTGGTACCGTGATAGGACGCCATCTGTGCAACAAGTCCAGTCGTGAAATTTCCTCACTACTAAATATTCCACAGTCAGCTGTCAGTGGGATTATAACAAAGTGGAAGCGATTGAGAACGACAGCAACTCAGCCACGAAGTGGTCGGCCACGTAAAATGACAGAGCGGGGTCAGCGGACGCTGAGGCACATAGTGTGCAGAGGTCACCAACTTTCTGCAGAGTCAATCGCTACAGACCTCCAAACTTCATGTGGCCTTCAGATCAGCTCAAGAACAGCGTAGAGAGCTACATGGAATGGGTTTCCATGGCCAAACAGCTGCATCCAAGCCTTACATCACCAAGCGCAATGCGTCGAATGCAGCTGTGTAAAGCGCCGCCACTGGACTCTAGAGCAGTGGAGACGTGTTCTCTGGAGTGACCAATCATGCTTCTCCATCTGGCAATCCGATGGACGAGTTTGGTTTGGTGGTTGCCAGGGGAACGGTACTTGTCTGACTGCATTGTGCCGAGTGTAAAGCTTGGTGGAGGGGGGATTATGGTGTGGGGTTGTTTTTCAGGAGTTGGGCTCGGCCCCTTAGTTCCAGTGAAAGGAACTCTTAATGCTTCAGCAGAGATTTGGACAATTTCATGCTCCCAACTTTGTGGGAACAGTTTGGGGACGGCCCCTTCCTGTTCCAACATGACTGCGCACCAGTGCACAAAGCAAGGTCCATAAAGACATGGATGAGCGAGTTTGGTGTGCAAGAACTTGACTGGCCTGCACAGAGTCCTGACCTCAACCCAATAGAACACCTTTGGGATGAATCAGAGCGGAGACTGCGAGCCAGGCCTTCTCGTCCAACATCAGTGTCTGACCTCACAAATACGCTTCTGGAAGAATGGTCAAAAATTCCCATAAACACTCCTAAACCTTGTGGAAAGCCTTCCCAGAAGAGTGGAAGCTGTTATAGCTGCAAAGGGCGGGCTGACATCATATTAAACCCTATGGATTAAGAATGGGATGTCACTCAAGTTCATACGCGTGTGAAGGCAGACGGGCGAATACTTTTGGAAATATAGTGTGTGTGTGTGTATATATATATATATATATATATATATATATATATATATACATATATACACACACACATCATATTTGTCTTACAAGGTTGATTTACTCAGTTATAATCTTGCTCACTTTTATACTTTTATAAAATGACATATGGTGGACAGCTAGTCAACGGCTGACCCACATGAGAAAATAATGACAAACACAAGCAGAACCTCCAGCAGCTTTTTAAACAAATGTAAAATACACTGATGCGCATGTTTCTGTAAGATAAGGAAGAGGGTAGTGTAAGGCTTTGAGTCGGTTAACCACAGACTGACCATTATGAAGATGCAAGAACATCCTAGCTGACCACAACTTCTGTATTCAGCTTAAAAAGCAGAAGGCGCGTATGGAATGAAGCAGAAGCTGCAGAAATAGAAACTCTAACATGAATCCCACACTGCCTCTGTAACAGTTACGAGTCATTTCCAACACATGAGAAGAGAGTTCAACAAGTTCCTTTAAAACTAGTTCGTACAGAGAGAGAGACGTAGAGAGAGAAAGACAGAGAGACGTAGAGAGAGAGAGAAAGCAGACAAAGGCCATGAATGTTCTTCTGTTGCAGTGCTATCGTTATGTAAGGTCATTCCTACTCACACCCTTTAGGCTCTACATGAAAGGTGCGAACAATATTTTTTCTGGGTGTGAAACCTCAACGTCATTCCTGCAGGCCAAAGTGCTTTTATTATTAATTTGTACTGTATGTCTTAGGATGCAGCCTGACTGTATTCCATTCTATTCAGCAAGAACACATAAGAACGCACAGCAAATGTAAAAAAAGCACAACAGTAACACATAAAATGTTCTGAAAATACAAAAGCAGAACTGAGCACAGTAACTACAGTAACGTAAGAACAAACAGTGACTTTAATAATGTAAGAACGTACAGTATCTATAAAACATAAGAATGCACAGTAACTATAGTAATGTAAGAACGCACAGTAACTATAGTAACGTTAGAACGCACAGTAACCACAGTAATAAAAGAACACACTGTAACACAGTAACGTAAGAATGCACTGTAACTATAGTAACATAAGAATGCACTGTAACCACAATAACATAAGAACGCACAGTGACTATAGAAACATCAGAACGCACAGTACCTATAGTAACGTTAGAACGCACAGTAACCACAGTAACGTAAGAACACAAGTAACCACAGTAACGTAAGAACGCACAGTAACTACAGTAACGTAAGAACGCACAGTAACGTAAGAACGCACAGTAACCACAGTAACGTTAGAACGCACAGTAACCACAGTAACGTTAGAACACACAGTAACTATAGTAACGTAAGAACGCACAGTGACTATAGTAACGTAAGAACGCGTAGTAACTATAGTAACACGAGAACTCACAGTAACTATAGCAACGTTAAAACACACAGTAACTAGTATAACATAAGAACACACAGTAGCCACAGTAACGTTAGAACACACAGTAACTACAGTAACATAAGAACACAGTAACCATAGTAACATAAGAACGCACAGTAACTATAGTAACATAAGAACACACAGTAACTATAGTAACATAAGAACGCACAGTAACTATAGTAACATAAGAACACACAGTAACTATAGTAACATAAGAACGCACAGTAACTATAGTAACGTTAAAACACACAGTAACTACTATAACATAAGAACACACAGTAGCCACAGTTACGTAATAACAGCGACCATAGAAATGTAGAACACACAGTAACTATAGTAACGTAAGAACACACAGTAACTATAGTAACGTAAGAACACACAGTAACTATAGTAACGTAAGAACACACAGTAACTACAGTAACGTAAGAACGCACAGTAACTATAGTAACGTAAGAACACACAGTAACTATAGTAACGTAAGAACACACAGTAACTACAGTAACGTAAGAACACACAGTAACCATAGTAACATAAGAACGCACAGTAACTATAGTAACGTAAGAACACACAGTAACTATAGTAACGTAAGAACACACAGTAACTACAGTAACGAAAGAACGCACAGTAACCACAGTAACGTAAGAATGCACAGTAACTATAGTAACGATAGAACACACAGTAACCACAGTAACGTAAGAATGAACAGTAACTATAGTAACGTTAGAACACACAGTAACCATAGTAACGTAAGGACGCATTGGAACTACAGTAACGTAAGAATACATAGTAACCACAGTTAACTTATTTAACATATTTATCTAGTTCTGATGTGCACTCCATACGCGTAACGGGCTGGCCACTGTATATTTTGCGTTTGCGTGCTCTTGCGCGTATGTTCTGGCTTAAACACGTGACACGAGAGACGCAGTACTTAATAAAGCCACATCACATCTTCCAGTTCAGATTCACAGAAGTCAACAAGAGGGTAGTAAAAAATGCTAAAGCACCGTTCACTCGATCTCGCCGTTCAAGCCGCACTTTAATGCTCTAATTCTCTCGGGAAGCACTTGCAGGTCGAAGCAGAGAAACAGAAACGCAAATCAATCCCATTTTTGGATGAGCCACAAAAAAAGACACTTCAGATGATTACAGTCACCATCGTCTATCACGGCAGAGCCAGAAGTGCTTTTCGGTAAAACTGGATGTGCTTCATTTCATTACAGAGGGAATCTCTGAGCACTCTCGAGCTTTGTCTCATGTACAGGCGTCATTTCTTTTCCTGCATGGCTGTGACTCTCTCTGAAACTCGTACTACCCTGCAGTACCCCCGAGGCGAAGCCCGGTAGACCACAGAAACCCGGACACATTCATATTTCCATATGAAAGATGATAAATATGGATGGTTAGAGCTGTTGGGAATTGCTGTGAACGTGTTTCGAGGAAGCCCAGCCTGTAGTTGCACTGCAAAAAATGCTATCTTGGCAGGTGAAATTGTCTTACTTCTCGTCAATATATCTAAGATTTCTCATTTTGAGATTGATGTAAACTTACTGTAAAATTATTCAACTTATTTCTAGACATGTTTTAGTTGTTTTAAGTGATTTTAATACATCAAATTAGATAATCTTATTTGCTAAAAGAAATACTCTTGAAATCAAAAATTTTTGCCAATTTATTGAGATAATTTTACTTAAAAATAAGTTAAATATAAATATAAATTTAATGAGCATACAACAATCTCAAAATGAGAAACTCCTTAAAAGGCCAAAGTTTTATTACACACTTCTATAACCTAAGAACAGTTCAACCAGTTTGCATTGAAGTCCCTGTAGTTACTGAATGTCACGCATCGGGAGGATTCACGGAAGGAAACGGACTTCATTTCCCAGACTCCACTGGGAGATCACACGTTAGAGCAACTTCCTTCAGACTCAAAGTCCGTGACGAAATACATTGCCCACAATCCTTTGGGAGATCACATGACCTTAGACAATCGCTCACACACCTATCAGCGCTCACAATCTCCCGAGTACTAATGCTGTCCACCTGTGTATGTTGTCATATGACTAGAACAGTTCAGTTTATAAGCCCGGGCTTTAGTCAGAATCAGTGCGAGGTATTGTCTCATGGAGAACTTGCTGAGCGTAACATTTCTGACTGCATTTACCCTGTTTTTGACCTTGCTTTGTTTCCCTGACTCTGCCTTTTGCTTAACCCTTCTTGTTCTGTTGCCCTTCGTTTTGGATCTGTGTTTTTGGCTTGTTTTTTTCGACTATGTCTTTTGCATTATCCCTTTGTACCTGTCAGCCTGGTGTTATGATCACCATTGTGATCTTACTGTGTTTTTCGAGTTTGACCCACGCCTGTTATTTGACCAGGTTTTTGCCTGACGATAATAAAACCACTTTTGCCCTTTTTATCTGCGAGCATCTGAATCCTGTCGATTTGTCACACTGAATAATACGGATTAGTATGTGATATACCTGAGATTTTAAGGGGTTAAAGGAAAATTTCAAACTAAGGCTGGGATAATAACACATCTAAAAAACTTAACTATTCGCCAAACGTGTAGTCTGATCTTCAGAGTCTGACCAAATCGGACTGAGCCATAACCCTGCCGCAATATCAAGTTCAGCTCAGTTTTGTCAGTTTTTGCCAGATCAGTATTAATGTTGTTTTGTTCCAGCCAGTCTGTAAAGCATCTTACAGCTCATTTAGTTTGGCGAATGGTGTTGGGTTCATTTCTGGCTGATTCCAGGTTGTTCAGCTGTTCTTCTGTCACAGCTGCCGACTGAAAAGCTGCTCAGTGGTGATGACAGTTTGGGAACTTAGTGTCGTCTCATCTTCTGAGACGACACAAATCGGCTGTCGCTCAAATGTGACCTTAAAAGTGTCCGTTTTCTGTTTGTGGCAAAGTAAGAAGTAAAAACGTTCAAATGGCTTGAGCGTCTCCTACAGCTGTCAGAGTCGTTGCTTAGGAATGGCGTCTCTGTGGAGTGATAGTGCTTGTGAAAAACTTGTGATGTTATGGTGAAATAACAGCACAGTTAGAACGCCTCTCAACCAGCTTGCGTGGTCGGAACTAATAAAGTGTCAGATACCACAAAGCTAACCGGTGTACATACACTTCCGTTACCTGTAAACATTAACCTCATAGCTCCAGTGCTAAAACTAAACTAAGACACGTTGGCTGATCATCCTTTTTTACATTTCTGTACCAAACCATCGTTTTAAAGTGATAAGACAGCCGGTGGTCACACTACGAGGCTTGTGCTCTGAGAAACAGAGATAGAAACAGATAAAAAGATAAAGAGATAGAGATAGAGAGAGAGAGAGAGAGAGAAAGAGAGAGAGAGAGAGAGAGAGAGAGAAGTTCGTGAACTTGGGTTAAAAATACTTTCCGAGCTAAGTGCTCATCTAAGAAGTGAAACTGCAGCGAGAAAAACCACAAGACGAGTCAAATCAGTCATAAGACACCCACCCAGTCAATGGCTCATAGTGTCCTTCACATTACGCAGATTAAAATTAGATCTGACAAAAATAATCTCTAATCAGCAGCCATGTGGGCTCACTTCTTACCCCCTTCCCCTCTTTCCTTTGCCGTCTGCCTTTTAACCCAAACACGTCAAATCGCTTCACTGAATTTCTGAATCAGGGGCCCCAAAAAAATATCTCAGTTGTCAAGCCGCTATCTGCCGATCCAGATCAGTTCGCACTGCATCAGGTCGGCGCTGTGCTTTATCTGTCCGTTAGTAGCCGTGTCCAATCGGAAAAGGGTCGGCGAGGCCAAACGGCCTGTTGATGTTTCGAGCCGCATTAGGCATGAAGATTAGCGTGGAAATGAATTAGGCCTATAATTTAAGTCTCATGATGAAAGAAGTTCTTTGTGCGTCCACAAATCAGCTGACAGTAATCCTGCGCTCGGAGATAAAGGAGCACAGCAGCAACAGCAGGAATCAGTTAGCGTGTTGACAAAAACGTGCCCGACAGTGAAAACTTGTGCTGTGTATCAAATTTATGAATGTATGATCATATAAAACGTAGATTAAACACCTTCTGTGATTAATTCTAGTGTGCACTTCAGTATAAAGACCATTCTACCAAAAGAGTGCAAATTGATTGAAATATATATTTTACAAAACTATGAGGTACTTAGATCTTAAATATTTACAAGGATAATGTTCTGATCTATTAAAACACAAGGCATTAATAGAGATAGTCAAGGTTTCTAAACCTGGATTAATCACAGCCTGAGCATCAAAACCTGGATTAATCACAGCCTGAGTATCTAGACCTGGATTAATCACAGCCTGAGTATCTAGACCTGGATTAATCACAGTCTGAGTATCTAAACCTGGATTAATCACAGCCTGAGCATCAAAACCTGGATTCATCACAGTCTGAGTATCTAGACCTGGATTAATCACAGCCTGAGCATCAAAACCTGGATTAATCACAGTCTGAGTATCTAGACCTGGATTAATCACAGCCTGAGCATCAAAACCTGGATTAATCACAGTCTGAGTATTTAAACCCAGATTAATCACATCCTGAATATCTGAACCTGGATTAATCACAGTCTGAGTATCTAAACCTGGATTCATCACAGCCTGGACAGTCTGAGTATCTAAACCTGGATTAATCACAGCCTGAGTATCTGAACCTGGATTAATCACAGCCTGAGTTTCTAAACCTGGATTAATCACAGACTGAGCATCAAAACCTGGATTAATCACAGTCTGAGTATCTAAACCTGGATTCATCACAGGCTGAGCATCAAAACCTGGATTAATCACAGCCTGAGTATCTAAACCTGGATTCATCACAGCCTGAGTATCTAAACCCGGACTAATCACAGCCTGAATATCTGAACCTGGATTAATCACAGCCTGAGTTTCTAAACCTGGATTAATCACAGACTGAGCATCAAAACCTGGATTAATCACAGTCTGAGTATCTAAACCTGGATTAATCACAGCCTGAGCATCAAAACCTGGATTAATCACAGTCTGAGTATTTAAACCCAGATTAATCACATCCTGAATATCTGAACCTGGATTAATCACAGTCTGAGTATCTAAACCTGGATTCATCACAGCCTGGACAGTCTGAGTATCTAAACCTGGATTAATCACAGCCTGAGTATCTGAACCTGGATTAATCACAGCCTGAGTTTCTAAACCTGGATTAATCACAGACTGAGCATCAAAACCTGGATTAATCACAGTCTGAGTATCTAAACCTGGATTCATCACAGACTGAGCATCAAAACCTGGATTAATCACAGCCTGAGTATCTAAACCTGGATTCATCACAGCCTGAGTATCTAAACCCGGACTAATCACAGCCTGAATATCTGAACCTGGATTAATCACAGCCTGAGTTTCTAAACCTGGATTAATCACAGACTGAGCATCAAAACCTGGATTAATCACAGTCTGAGTATCTAAACCTGGATTAATCACAGCCTGAGTATCTAGATCTGGATTAATCACAGCCTGAGTTTCTAAACCTGGATTAATCACAGCCTGAGTATCTAAACCCAGATTAATCTCATATATAAACCCAGATTAATCAGTCTGAGTATCTAAACCTGGATTAATCACAGTTCATTAAAACTTCAGACTTTCTGATCTCAACTTTCTGAACATGCAATCTTGTGCAAAGTTTTGAACACCCCCATTCAAATTCCATGTTCTGCAAGTGCAAAACACCTCCTCTATAGAGACACTTAAATATGACATTTTAGTGCCAATTTTAGATATTAGAGTAAAATAAAGCATAAAATGTACCATTTGCACAAGCCGTATTTTATGCTCACCTTTTTCCAATACATTAAATTCAGCAAATAAAATTAACAGTGCATTAAAATGTGCAGAAGTGTGTTCTCTGTAGAGGATGTGCTAACCTATTTACACTTATTTACACTTATTTACACTCGACAACTACATGCGATTTTACAAGGGGCTGTTTAAAACTGTTATTCACTTTATTATTCACTACTATTCACTTTATCATTTTAAATTATACAGTCATCCCTTTAATATCTTGCACTTTACATTTTATATTAGCTTACATTTTTGTTTTATTCCTAGTTTAATCTTTTTTTTTTGTTTATGCACCGTTAGGATTGCTGCAATATCTTGAATCTTGAATCTGAATCTTTCGACATGTAGGTTATAAACACCTCTCAGCCCGAACAACAACAATAAACCTAAACATAAAATATGCATATTGAAAAATGTGTGAGATTCTGGTGGAACACAAACAATTGTTCAGCTCGGCGGACAAACAGACTGAAGTGTGAATTCCATTGAAATCACTTTATTTGAGGGCCTGCAGAGACGAGCTGAAGTTTGAGTTGCAGCTTGGTGCTCACACCCTCGCAGGAGAAGCAGGGAGGGAAGTGGTTCAGGTTGCGGTGAAGCGTCTCGAAACTGAAACGCGCTGATCAGTTTGTCACTATGGGAGAGATAAGCGAGATACGCTCTGAGAGGCAGCGATGAGTAAGAACTGGACCGTTCGCGTGGGTTACCTGAAACCAAAATCTCACCAGGAACTTGCAAGTGGGGCATTATTGACAACCTGCCAGCGCACTTCAGCCTTAAATCTTGCTGTGTGGTTTTGCACCTTCTTAGTGACTTACGCCTTGTTTTTTTCCCCTCGGTGCAGCTCTTGTTCACACCTTACACACTGAAAGCCTTTTACACTGAAAAGACGAAAGCGAGAACAACAACATCTTCCATTACACCTCATTCATTCTGAAATACAATCACTTGTTTTCAGTGATCAAATGAGATCAGGTTTACAGAAAGAACCTACGAAATGAGCAATAAAGGTACCAGATTTAAACATTTAAGATGTAAACAAAGCCCTTTCTTGAGCCAGAACTGTTCACTGTGGTGGTGACAGGAACCAGACGTCAGCCTCTAAAAACTCCCTCACAGAAAGTTCCTCCATGAAATGGTTATGAATTCACTGCCTGATGACTGAGACACTGTTTTATGATAGTTTTGAGAAGATTTTGGCCTTAAAATCTATTCATGCTGGAGAGATACATAATATGGAGGGCGCTGTGAGGCAAAATAGTCCCCAAAGAAAACTTATTATTTTCCACTATTTCCCATCTTCATCATTCCAGATAAACTCAGAAGACTCGTGTAGGTTCACTGGTGGTTCTGGATAGTAAATAAAATGTCTATATTTGTGTTGTAGTCATGGCGACCCCTGGTTCCTATCACCACCACTGTAAAGAGATCTGAGAAAATGGAAATATGTTGATTAAAAAATGAATTAACATGCATATTTTAAAATTATGGTGAATAAACCATAATTTAGTATCCTATTATGCTGAGAATGATCCACCACCCAAATAATACCTGCTCTGTGAGGGTCCACGGGGGTCCTGACCACTGAAGAACAGGGTAAAAGGGGGCTAACAAAGTATGCAGAGAAACAGATGGACTACAGTCTGTAACTGTAGAACTACAAATCACTTGAACTACGACATCACATTTTTTTGAACATTTAGCTGCACAGCGTGTTGTTATTTTTCGGTAGTGTGGTGCCTGAAGGTGTGCTGACGTAAACGTCCATGTGATGACGTTTGGGTCTGGGCTATTTAGGGTAAGTTTGGGGAAATTATACAGATCCTTTATCCTGTGCGACTCGGCCAGTCAAATCACACACCGACTACACTACTGAACCTTCTTCGCTAAAACTAATCCAGCTCCAATAGGGCTTTAGGCTTAGTCTCTGCTTCACTAGCAAATACACACCCATATAAACGTAAATTCAGTACACTTGTGCATCACTACAAGCTTATCTTCATTGTTAAGTTGACCACACTCCTAGTTAGCACCAGGCTAACTGTTATAGCTTGTTAGCTACATTAGCCTCGCAGCTCCAGTGCTAAAACTACAGAAGTAAACTTCAGACACCAAACACGTCTGGACTATCTGACTACATTTGACGTAAGGAGGGGGTAAAATTGTAAAATTGGACAAAATTGTTGTTCCTTTTAAGACAAGGCTTGTCAGAAGTGGGAGCTGGTCTCGGTTAGCCTCACATATCGCCAACCTGCTAAATGGAGTCCATCAGCTGTGAATCCATAAACGCCACAATTACAGGTTGGTGTGGCAGCAGCGGTGGTGGAAACAGGGTGCGGCGTTGTCTCCGTGGGGGAGAGTTTCACAGGAGCTTCTGCAATAATTGCACCCTCCATTTCGCCAGCACCGCGGGCATGCATCAACTTGAAATTTCGTAATTATAGTAATTGTACGCTCAGTCAAGCAGGCTTCTAATGCTCTCCTCACACGAGTAAATACATGGTGCCATTCCAAGTGGAGCCAGCCAAACACATCCCTGGCCAAGGCCTCAATTCCGGAGCTCTATAGCTAATGGTGGTGCTAACAAGCGCTAATGCTACATTGTCTGCTAGCAGAGCAGAAATTGTCACTGCGGGTGGAACAGTAGCCTAATGTGTTATGGAGTGGGGCTGCGAGTCAAAGTAGACTGAGTGTGAACCTAGTTTAGGTGCATTTGGATGAAAATGTCCTTGATAAACGTGAAATCTAGCATGCTAACACATTCAAACAGCGGAGACACTTAATATTATCAGCTACAGATGTTGAATGTTAATCACCGCACCAGTTTGATAGTTTTAGCACTTTATTAAAAGCAAAAGCCAGTTAAACATGCAAGTTTACATGATGCTAACCGAGGATTTAGCCTATACGCATATATTATTTGTTAGCTACATTAGCCTCATAGCTCCAGTGCTAACGTAAGCAAACGTCTCACACCAAACATGTCTTGGCTGATCAACTACATTTGATTAAATGGGGAAAACAGCATTAATCTCATAGCTTTATAACTAGTAGTGTAGCTACCAAGTACTAATGCTACACTATCTGCTGGCAGGAGACATTCTCTGCTGGTGGAACAGCAGCATAAGGTGTTATTGAATGGTGCTACGAGTCAAAGCTTGGATGAAAACGTGAAATCTAGCATGCTAAAACACACTCGAACAGCGTAAACACTTAATATTATCAGCTACAGATGTTGAATGTTAATCACAGCACCAGTCTGATACAGTTTTAGCACTTTATTAAAAACAAAAGCCAGTTAAACATGTGGTTCGCATGATGCTAATTGGTGATTTAAGAATATAGAACAGAATAAGAGACCCTTACTAGTCCCACAATGGGGAAATTTCACCTCTGCATTTAACCCATCTGTGCAGTGAAACACCACATACACACTAGTGAAGACACACACTAGGGGGCAGTGAGCACACTTGCCTGGAGCGGTGGGCAGCCCTATCCACGGCGCCCGGGGAGCAGTTGGGGGTTAGGCGTCTTGTTCAAGGGCACTTCGGTCACGTACTGTCAGCTCAGGGGATCGAACCGGTGACTTTCGGGTCACAGGGCTGGTTCCCTATCCTCCAGCCCACAACTGCCCCCTCTAATTATGCTTATATATAATTTAAGCATATATTATTTGTTAGCTACATTAGCCTCATAGCTCCAGTGCTAAAGTAAAGAAGCAAACGTCAGACACCAAACATGTCTTGGTTAATTGATTACCTTTGGTGTAATGGAGGAAAACACCATTAATCTCATAGCTTTGGTGGAGCTAACAAGTGCTAATGCTACACTATCTGCCAGCACTAATTGCTGGTGTAGCCTAATATGTTGTTGAGTGGTGCCAAAAGTCAGAGTTGACTCAGTGTGAACCTGGTTCAGGAGCATTTGGATGAAAATGTTCTTGATAAACGTGCAATCTAGCATGTTAACACACTCAAACAATGAATGTTATCAGTTACAGATACTGAATGTCAGTTACTGTGTTTTACAGCGCCAGTTTGATAACGTTTTACAGCTCTCTTTACTGCGAAAGCCATTGCAATATGGGTGTGTGATGAATTTGTTATGCAGTTGCATGACGCTATTTGGTGATTTAGCATATAAGCTTCTATTATTACCTCTTTTACAAAGGGAAATTCCACCGATTTTTCTAAATTTCTGTATAAACGAACGGTTGAACAGATTCACTCAGAGTGGTTTGGTGTGAAATGCTCTGTTCTAGAGTCAGAATTGTTCACAGTGGTGGTGATAGGAACCAGACATCCACCTCTAAAAGCTCCCTCACAGAAAGTTGTGAATATGCTGCCTGATTTTATGATAGTTTTGAGGAAATTTTGAAATTTGATTCATTCATAGTGGAGGGATACATGTAGGCTGTTGTGAGGCAAAATAGTCCCCAAAGAAAACTTATTATTTCAGATTTTCCACTATTTTCCATCATCAACATTCATATAAACTCAGAAGACTCGTGTAGGTTCACTGGTGGTTCTGGATAGTAAATAAAATGTCTATATTTGTGTTGTAGTCATGGCGACCCCTGGTTCCTATCACCACCACTGTAAAGACATCTGAACCATTTCACACCAAACCGCTCTGATTACATCTCAACCACTGAAGTTTTGAAAAAATACCTTAATGCATACAAGCTGCCCCCAAGTCTGAAAGCAGGCCTCCTAAAATGAAATGCTGGCTACTCCTCCGTCACCCATGCAAAACCTGGCAATTACACAGCGGAGGGAATGAACGGTAGATCAGTTACAGTTGTTGAATGTTAATTACAGCGCTTTACGGCAGCGACGTGATAACGTTTTATAGCTTTCTTTAAAGCGAAAGCCACGGAAATTTATGAGCCCCGAGAATGTGGGCCAACGAACTGTGGCCCGGCACGCCGCTCTCCTCCGCTCACCTTCCTTTGTCTTAATGACAGAGCAAATTAATTTCCCTCCGTATTTCCTCTCAGCCGTGACGGAGCTGAAGCCTCGATTAGCCCGCGCCTCCCTCCCTCCCTCCAACCATTTTATAATTCAGTTTGCGCCATGAATCTCCGATTTTAAAATGGAGGCGCCTTCCGCGACCCCACAGATGAGGCATAACTCACAGGCTAATCTTTCACTGCAGGCTGGAGCGTCTCAGCGCTATGAAACCTGCAGAGCTGAAGGACAAACTAAAGGCTGTAAGCACTGTGGAAGATTTCAAGGAGGATGGTGGGTTTAAAGGAAGAGGTTGGGGGGCACGGACTATATAAAATGACAAAAAAAATGATATCTTGAATAGGAACATTTACTTGATATAGCTAATACTTCTCATTTTGAGATTGCTGTGATCTTATTTAACTCTCTTCTAGACATTTTCACTTGTTTTAGGTGATTTCAGTGAGTCAGATTATCTCACTACGTTGGCAGATAATGTTGCTTGAAATAAGCTTGAAGCAAGCAAAATTATCCACCAATATAGTGGCATTATTTTAATTAATAATGGGAAATATTGGACACATTAACTAGATTCAAGACAGTTTCACTTGCCAAGATATAATTTCTTGCAGTGTAGCTACACTTAAGTTTTTACTGCAGGAATGAAAAGCTTTTCAGAGACACTATGTGGCCAAAAGTATGTGGACACCCCTCTTAATTACAGAGTTCAAGTGTTTTTAGCCACACCCATTATTAACAAGTGTGTAAAATCAAGCACACAGCCATGCAGTCTCCATAGACAAACACTGGCAGTAGAATGCGTTGCGCTGAAGAGCTCAGTGACTTTAACCATGGCACTGGCACAGGATGCCACCTCTGTCATAAATCAGTTCATAAAATTTCTGCATGTAGGCCATCCATCACTGAATACAGAGCTCCAAACTGCCTCTGGAAGCAGCATCAGCCCAAGAACTGTGCAGCAGGAAATGGGTTCCCATGGCCGAATAGCTGCACTCAAGCCTAAGATCACTATGTGCAATGCCAAGCGTCGGCTGGAGTGGTGTAAAGTGCCGCCACTGGACTCTGGATCAGTGGAACCATGTTCTCTGGAGTGATGAATCAGCTTTACTATCTGTCAGTCTGATGGACATGTCTAGGTTTGGCAGATATCAGGAGAACTTTACCTATTGAAATGCAGAGCCAACAGTAGAGTTTGGTGGAGGAGGGATGATGGGCGGGGCTGTTTATCAGGGCTTGGGCCCCTCAGTTCCAGTGAAGGGTGATAGGGTGATGTTGATGCTGCAGCACAAAGACATTTTACAGTTATCTGCTTCCAGCTTTGTGTCAGCAGTTTGGGGAAGAGCCTTTCCTGTTCCAGCATGACTGAGCCCCTGAGCACAAAGCAGCTCCATAAAGACAAGGAGTGACCAGTTTGGTGTGGAGGAACTCCAGTGGCCCTCACAGAGGCCTGACCTCAACCCCACTGAACACCTTTGGGAGGAACTGGAATGGAGATTGTGAGCCTCTGACCTCACGAATGCTCTTCAGACTGAATGGACACAAATTCCCACAGAAACTCTCCAACATCTTGTAGGAAGCTTCCCAGAAGAGTGGAAGCTGTTAGAGCTGCAAAGAGGGACCAACTCCATATTAATGCCCATGGTTTTGGAATGGGACGTCCAACAAGCTCCTATTGGTGTAATGGTCAACATAATTTTGGCCATATAGTGTATCTGTGGTCTTATACTGTGATTAGGCTTCCCAACTGTTAATACAGAAAACATATATTTGTGAAAGCATTTTATGACGGAAAGACAATAGGCCGACCAAAGGTCCAAAAGGTAGATACAGCTGAGCTGCTCTCCTATTGGTTAGGACTTCAGGAGCTGGACTGAGGGCCTTACGTGTTAGATTACTTATCAACATAATTAGGAAGTGACACAGGAATCAACCAATCATGCTTTTTTGATAAAAAAAAACATCTGCTGGAGGTTCTAGATACATCACTGTGAAAATAAGTCGCAGTCTAAGCAGGTTTGGGTTAGTTGTTAGGAATGTAAAACAGTGGCGGCAGCTCTGTGTCTCTTCACTGAAAGAGTCGCTCCAAAACTGAAACATACAAGATCAAAAACATGGTTCTTTAAGGGTTCTTTAACAAAGGGAATGGTTCTATATAGAACAATGATCTCTATATTAAACCATTTGCACTGTTAAATGGCCCTCTGCATGGTGAAATCGTTCTTCAGATTAATGGACAACATATAAGGTTCTATAAAGGACCAAAAAGGGTTCTGCTATTGTTACAAGCTTGACATCATAACAACAGCAGAACCCTTTTTGGTGCTATCTGAAAAAACATTTCACAATGCAAAGATTAATTTAAGCATGTAAGTGGTTCTATATACAATCTTACAAAAGAGTAAAGAAAATGGTTGTATTTAGAACCATGAACTCTCAGAGAACCCTTTAAATGATTAAATGATTAAAGGGTTCTTTGCACCATGCAATGTTTCTTCAGTCTGATGGATGGTGGTTTTGCATATGGTTCTATATATAACCTTTTTGGAAAAGGTTCTAAAAAAGCAGCACCAAAAAGGGTCCTTCTGATGTTACGATGTCAAGCTTGTAACAATAGAAGAACCCTTGTGCTATTTAGAACCATCTCCAGCACATTCTTCGTCAGTCTGAACAACGGTTTTACCATGCAGAGAACCGTTTAATCACGCAAATGGTTCTTTGCGCGTTCATGGTTCTATGTACAACACTTATTTTTAACAAAAGAACCCTTAAAGAACCGTCGTTTTTAAGTTTGTGTGTTAATGAAGTTTACAGGCTCCAAACGTCCGTGTTTAATCTAGAGCAGCCTTGTGAACTGCTGTTAGCTTAGTGCTAACAGACTGCTGGAGTCCAATGAGGTGTGTTTTTCCTCGTTTCTGACCGAGTTTTGACATTTATGCTCGATTACTCAGCAGCCCATGTTGAATAAATCACAGATTTAAGGTCACAACCTGAGTTGTAGCAGGAAGGAGACTGTAAAGCCTTCAGAGAGAGCCTTAGTAAAACACACACGCGTATTTAAACCATCACTCACTCCCAGAGCGAGGAGAGAAAGAGAGAGAGGAGTGGAGGATAAAGAGATTGCTGGAATCCTGAGGTTAATACGGTTCCAGGCTTAGCCGGGTCAGGCCTACGGGCTAATGGAAGCTATGGCTAAGCTAAGCGCTAATGCCAGAGATGTTCGAGATGATTCCTACCTCGAGATTAGCCGAATCCCAGAGCTAGGACTTCAAAGCGGAAGTTTTGAGCCTGACAGATACAAATCTGCCAGCAGAGACGACGCGATTCCAGCGCGCGTGTTTATACAGCCTCGCTAACAGAAATAACATCAGATTTTAGCAGCTGTGCTGTTCCTTCAGGGGAAGTGGAGTCTGACATCAGAGTGTCATCCAACTGTGTGAAATAAGTTTTATTTCCCAACGTTCACAGCACGACCGACTTTGTTTAGAGTATATTTTTAATTTCTGTGCTAAGGCGTCACACATGTTCTACAGAAACATCCATTTCTGTGTCCCTCGCGTTTACAGATATATTACACTTAAAAAACGTTAGGGATACAATTTATTTATATTTTAAAATAAAACAATAAGTTATTTTAACAATTACACCTTCTTGAGCCTCAACTGGTATGACCCACTTTATTCTGAGGTAACTGTGAAAAAACAGAATACAAATGGATTAAATTCCATATTTTAGTGGATTTTCCATGATTGACAACATGTGGTTTGATGCTCTGTAGCAGTTATTTTGTAAAATGCATTGTTCATTAAAAATGTCTCTGGTGTTCCTTTATTATGTGGAACACCAATGAGGATCAGTAACACCAGTGACTCCTATGGAGAGATAGGAAAAGTGGACGTTTCTGTAGAATGACCCATTGCAAGTATATTTAGTTCATGAAGAAATATACATGGACAGTCAAAATGGAACTTTTTTTGCCACAATTTGCCAAAGGTAAATATGGAAAAAAAGGATCAGCATCTGATGAAAAGAACTCTGTGTTAAGTGTTAAACATGAGGGCAGATCTATTATGCTTTGTGGCGGCTAATGACACAGGAAACATTGCACTACTCCACTAAATATCAGTACATTCTGGAAGCAAAGATGAAACGTGTTAGTCAACAAACTCTGGCTTCACAAGAAGATAAAAACACCTCAAAATTCAATATGAACTACTTTTGGAAAGCTTTGGAATGACAATCTTAGTCCCCTGACTTAAACATCATTGAAAATCTGTGTATCTGTGTATGTGAAAATCTTAAACACTTTTTTTTAAAACAATTTTGTTTCATTTTATTTCCCAGTATGTTAAACTGGGAAATAAATGTGCAGCAAACACCATATTTAAGGTGTTCTCTGTAGAGGACGTGTTAACTAATTTACATTAAGTACACAGACATTCTTTATTTGGAAATTCAGTGCTAAGACGTTCCACATGAACAGATATTTTTCTTCTGAATGGGAACAGCAGTAGGGGAGCGCTCACTGATCTAGAGCCCTTTTAATCTGATTTGAGTCTGGAGTGGGAAAGTTCTGATTCTGAATGGCTAATTCGGCCCTGTTTTACGCCATATTGCCCGGCAGTTGTCACTCCGAAGTCAAATCTCCTTTAAAGTGCTTGAGAGAATTTCACAAAGCCGCTGTGCTTCTCCAGCTTCCAGCAGAAGCCAACAGGAGCCAGAAGGCTAAACCTGTAAATCTGTCTGGCGGGGAAGATTTGCCAAAAAACGCTCGTCCAAAAAATAAAAAATAAATAAAAAATAAAATAAATAAATAGAAGCCAGGGGAGACTCACTCGAGAGAGAGAGACGGAGACGGATCGGATTAAAGCGGGCGAGCGGGGAGCGCTCGAGTGAGCAGCATATGTCAATAAAAACAGGTGTTAACCAGATTAGCTCTGATGCTAAGAGCTCGGCTAATCCTAGTGGAGATCTGAGAGAGATCGGTCGCCAGAATGCTAATGCTGAGAGCGCTGAGCCGCACGGGGAATACACAGCGCTGTGCAAAAGTCTCAGCCCCCTAAGCACATTATTTAAAGCCAGTTATCTGAGCAGAACGTATTTTGGTAACAGTTTACTATAAGGTACTGGGTAATAAGGCTTCATGACACTTACATAAGATTATGATTACAACTGATATAACGCTACATAAATGTTTATAGAAGCTTATTCCAATAGACATAATTCGCTATAAAGGTTGCATTTGCCAATTTTGATCAGTTAGCTAAAGTAGCCTTTATGACAGATAATGCCTGTTGGAATAAGCATTTATAAACAGTTATGTAGGGTTATGTCAGTTGGTCAGTTGTCATGACAAGCTTATGTAGGTGTCATGTAGCCTTATGAACAGAACCCTACAGTAAAGTGTTACCTGTAGTTTTTACCTTGCAAAATTAGAATAAATTCAAATAAACATAAAAACAGAACTGCTTCGTTTTCAAAAAAAGTAGATCGCAGAATATCTGGTGAGCTAGTTGAACTTTGGCTCCAGGTTTCTCCTCCAGTGATCACCTAGATTTGTTAAATTCAGCAGGCTTAGTTTAATTTTTAACAAAAGTATTGATTAGATAAATCAGGTATTGGATGATAACTACACACAATACTGGGCTTCCTTGAAGAGAGTTTAGGAAATGGATAAAATCATGACTATACTGCAAAAAATGAAGTCTTAGCAAGTGAAACATCCTAAATGTCGTCAATATATCGAATATTTCTTATTATGAGACTGTTGTAAGAAGATTATAAGATTATTTAATATATTTCTGTGCAGTTTTACTTGTTTTAAGTCATTTTATCCAGTGTGTCTTATTTAATTAGAAGATCATTGTACTAAACATGATATATTATCAAAAGAAATACTCTTAAATCTAGTCTAAATACCTAATATTTCTCATTTTGTGTGAATATTGTTATATAAAACTTATTTCTAGATGTTTTTTACTTGTTTTGAGTAATTACCAACATAGTGAGATAATTTTACTTATTAAAATTACTAATAAAATTACTAGTAAACTAGTAAAAATGTCGAGAAATAAGTCAAATAACCTTAAATTATGCTTACAGCAGCCTTAAAATGAGGAATATTAGATGTGTCGATCAGATTTAAGACAATTTTACTTGCTAATAAACCATTTTTTGCAGTGTACAGTCTTAAAAGGATGGTTCTACAAGGGTTCTTTAGTGAAGGCAATGGTTCCATATAGAATGTGCATGCTTAAATGGTTCTCTGCATGGTGAAATGATTCTTCAGATCGACGGAGAATACGTTGTATATAGTTCTAAATAGCACCAATAGCGCCACTGTGACAAGCTTGTGACAGCCACGGTTCCTTATGTAGGATCTTACAAACACCCACGCGCACACCTTTCACACCTTTCACACCTTTCACACCTTTTTCCAGTGCAGTGTTTATCTCTCAGACACCACACGACTTTCAATAATCATTTCTTGATTTATCTGGGTTGACCATTCTGCTATCTGTGCGTTATCTGATCGCTGCCTGTGTGTTCCTGTCCTGGCCAAGTGGCAAACAGCAACACGCCCACACACTTTCTCACACTGTGCCTCAATGTGTGAGAACTAGATTCATAGAACCATCTGCTGCTGTTCCTTGAAGATCAGCTGATAAACGATTCGCCTGTAAAGCAACATCCCACAACGCTTCGTTATTTTTTCCAACAAAAGAGAAACAAAACTGCAGAAAGCAACCACAGCTGAGAGGCGGCGAACAAGCTCCTTTATTATTAGGGGTCGTGACCTTTATGAAGCACCTCAAGGTTCTCTCAAAGAGACCTTTCATCAGCACTTTATTACGAACACCTGCATTCACTCACTGGCCACTATATTAGAAATACCTACTTTGTGCTTCCACTAACTGGCCACTTTATTAGAAATACCTACCTTGTGCTTCCACTAACTGGCCACTTTATTAGAAATACCTACTTTGTGCTTCCACTAACTGGCCACTTTATTAGAAACACCTACTTGTGCTTCCACTAACTGGCCACTTTATTAGAAACACCTACTTGTGCTTCCACTAACTGGCCACTTTATTAGAAACACCCACTTTGTGCTTCCACTAACTGGCCACTATATTAGAAATACCTACTTTGTGCTTCCACTAACTGGCCACTTTATTAGAAACACCTACTTGTGCTTCCACTAACTGGCCACTTTATTAGAAATACCCACTTTGTGCTTCCACTAACTGGTCACTTTATTAGAAATACCCACTTTGTGCTTCCACTAACTGGCCACTTTATTAGAAATACCCACTTTGTGCTTCCACTAACTGGCCACTGTATTAGAAACACTCACCTTTTGCTTCCTGTAACTGGCCACTTTATAAGAAACACCCATTGTGCTTCCACCAACTGGCCACTTTATAAGAAGCACCCACCTTGTGCTTCCACTCACTGGCCACTTTATTAGAAACACCTACCTTGTGCTTCTACCAACTGGCCACTTTATTAGAAACACTTTCTTTGTGCTTCAACTAAATGGCCACTTTATTAGAAACACCTAATTTGTGCTTCCACTCACTGGCCACATTATTAGAAACACCTACCCTTTGCTTCCACTAACTGGCCACTTTATTAGAAACACCTACCTTTTGCTTCCACTAACTGGCCACTTTATTAGAAACACCTACCTTTTGCTTCCACTAACTGGCCACTTTATTAGAAACACCTACACTCACGATGGAGCAAGATGGAGCTACAAGGTAGGGGGTTTCCGATAATTTGGCCAGGCGAGTGTTTATTTCTAAACACGTATTATGACAGTAAATCTGAGTTATTCAGTACGAGAACACACAAGGCCAGACTGCGTTCTCCAAAACCTAAACGTGGACACTTCTGTTAGGAAAACACAAGAATGCTCTTTCAGCCAACTGCCAATAAAACTTTTCAGCAATGAGTTAATGAGAGCGAGCGGTCGAGCGAGGGAGGGAGAGAGAGAGAGAGAGAGAGAAATACAATTATAAAGCTTCATTTCTTTAGAGAACTATAAAGTCGTTTCCCCGCAGAGCGCCGGAGCACAAATCAATTTCTCTCAGTCGATTACAAGCAGCGAGGTGCTAACCTTCATTTGTGAGTCTAATACTCCAACAGTTATGTAGAACACATACCAATTAAACAATTCTGCTCAAATAAGGGGGCCGTGAACTCACGCCATTATAGAGGCCGAGTCCCAGAGGACTGTGGGTTATCGGCTTAGAGAGAGAGAGAAAATGAAGGAGAAGTGTAAAAGTCATTTATTAAGTCTAACACTGTGTGAATTGGTGCGGCGGTATTAGACAGAGCAGACTGTCTAATGTGGAGAACCTCGCGGAACCGGGCAGGAAAGGTCAATCAATAAAGCCTCTGACCACAGTACAGTACAGATACTGTCTTTGTATATATGTACATACACACACACACACACACACATATATATTTACACATACAAAGACAGTTGTGAAAAATAAGGTTTTCAATGTCTTATTAAAAAGGACATATTTGCATTTATATCTATGTGCATATTATATTTAAATACAGTAAGACTTTCAGTTTTCTGTTATTTTTTCAGTTACTAAACTGTGCTGGTCTGGTTGCTCCATCTGACTGACTGGTTGCGCCACCTGACTTTTCAGACTAATTTCAAATTAAACAGGCATCTACTTGGACACCCGCAGAATCCTTACATTTCTTCAAATAAATAAACATTATTATAATAATTCCACATTTTCATGGTTCTCCTGAGGTCAGAACACCTGACATGGTAAACTAAACTGTTCCAAAAACGACTCAATCATCACACTTTTAGTAAATCTGTGACCTTCCCGTTTCACCATAATGATCACTTGAGCTATTCTTTGTGATGCAATACGCTGGTCCTTTTTCGTAAAAGCATGTCAAAATAAAAGTCCTTTGTTTTTGGTTGTCCTGCCACGCATTTGAGGAAGTCAGAACTTGCGGACAAAAGTTTTTCAGCGAGTTGAAAACTTTTAAAGTTGACTCATTTCACATCATGGCTTTTATTTTAAAGTTTTCAAACATAACTATTTTATATTACGTATTTTGAAAGTTTATTTAATCAACATATGTGGCTGGACAGACAATTTTAGACTTTTGGAGGCAAAAAAATAAAATTAACTTTATAAGGAAAATTATTTCGCATAAAAGAGGTTAGTTGAATAATTTGATATACATCATGTATTTACTCAAGTTTTTCGGGAAAATAATGGACTTGGACATAAAAAATGCACATCATGTCAATGACACGTACATCTGTGGGGTGTAATAAATAGAACAGTATAGCGTTGATGTCTGCACCTGTGTGCCTGCATATGTGTGACAAACTGTTAACACTTTACCCAGTTTCTCTGCACTAGTGTGATTAAAGAGCCAATATCATGGAAAAACAAGCTTTCCTCACTTTTTCAATGAAAGAGTTTGATGTCACGTATGTATGTCATATATGTTATAATATAAATACATCTATATATATATTTATATATAGTGCATATTTATATTATATTTAAGCATTAGTTTACATATACATAAACTAAGCTACAAAAACAAAAGCCTGTTGTGAATCTACTGCTCTTGTGATGTCACAAAACCCAGTCTATTTACATGTTTCCATGTATTCAGCTTACAGCAGTTTAGCTCCACCCACTTACACTGATCCAAAAAGCGTGTTTTAGCCTGGGGTGCTTTTTAAATTATGCCAGCCAATCAGAACAGAGCTTTTTTACATATATCTTAAAGGTACGGTAACAAAAACAGCCTGTTTGATTCTAAGAGACAGAGAGACGTTGAAAAACGGACATGGAAAAATAAATAATCACTGCTTTTGGTACATAAAGCCACACAAATGTCATAATAATTGGCCTTTAAGAGAAAAAATGAGCCCTTTAAACACGTCAGATTTACTGATTCGTCTAATATTTAAATTAAGATAACAGTGCATTCGCATCAAAACACAAAATAACCAAAAAAATTCTACCTCCACAAAATGACACGTTCCCACGGTCACACACACACACACACACACACACACACACACACACACACACACACACACACACACACTGCGTTTATTGAAAATCAGAACGTCGTCACTCGCCCGCTCGCCCGCTCCGCCTGACTTTAAGACAGATTTATGATAATTCCTGATTTATGGTAATTCCTGGCGCCGTGTGATGCTGAGCCGCTCGTTTCCATGGCAACAGCATCCGTATCCCGGAGGCCCGTGTGCTGCAGCGCGTTCGGATACTGGAATGTAGATTTGCTGCACACAGATTTTTCTTCATTCACATGTAATCTCTCTCTCGCTCGCTCGCTCTCTCTCTCTCTCTCTCTCACCCTCTTCCTTTCTCTAGCCCTCTGTCTTCTGCCTATTCTCTTTCCTTTCTCACCCTGTACCTCTCCCTGACTCTCTTTCCTTCCTGCCTCCCTCGTCTCTTTCTCTTTCTGTCTCTCTTTTGTCTGTCCGCTCTCTCTGCTTGTCCTTTTTTTTTATCTGTCTCTAAATGTCTCTCTTTCTATATACATACATTCTTCCCTTCTTCTCTCTTCTCGCTCTTCTCTCTGTCTCTCTATCTCTCTCTCACTCATTGTCTTTCTTTCTCTAGCCCTCTCTTTTCTACTTCCCCCTTTCTCGTTCTCTATTTCAGTCTGTTCCTCTCCATAACTCTCTTTCCTTCCAATGATATTATTATATATTTTATGTTATATATAAATGAGTCGCATTATTACACTTTACTGATTCATTATTGAGTTTCACTGAGTCGCATTATTACACTTTACTGATTCATTATTGAGTTTCACTGAGTCGCATTATTACACTTTACTGATTCATTATTGAGTTTCACTGAGTCGCACTATTACACTACTGATTCATTATTGAGTTTCACTGAGTCGCATTATTACACTTTACTGATTCATTATTGAGTTTCACTGAGTCGCACTATTACACTACTGATTCATTATTGAGTTTCACTGAGTTGCATTATTACACTTTACTGATTCATTATTGAGTTTCACTGAGTCGCATTATTACACTTTACTGATTCATTACTGAGTTTCACTGAGTCGCATTATTACACTTTACTGATTCATTATTGAGTTTCACTGAGTCGCATTATTACACATTATTGAACATTTCTGTCACAATATTGTATTTTACTGAGTCGCATTGTTTTGTTTCACTGAGTCGCATTTTTACACTTTAGTGTCGCATTACTACAATTTACTACTAAAGGAAATCGCTGTCGTATGATTGTTTCACTAAGTTGCATTATTACACTTCCCTGTTGTATTATTACGTTTTATTGACTGAAATTATTACAATTTACTGTCACATTATTACATATTTCTGTGTTGCATTATTACATTTACTAAACTGCATTATTACGTTTTACTGAGTCACATAAAAGTGTGTTTCTCCTGATAATATCACGAGGGTCCTTTGGGAAAAACACGAAAGGAGCCAGTCATAGTGAGCTTATAATGAACAATATTAGCAAGTCATGTCAAAAGCACAGCGTGTGTTTAGCTCACTTTACAGAAACACACAATAATAAAACAATAACCCCCCCTCACCTTTAGCTGAGTGAGTGTGTCTGAGAACAGCGGCGAGGTGTAGAGAGCAGAGGGAGAACACGCACGGTAAACAAGCCGAGTCAAAGGAGAGTGAAAAACAAAGCGGAACACTAATTAGCCAATTAATGAGCAATTAAGCTCCTGGAGCCTAATGGCCTGTTGTCTGGCTCGTTAATGGGTCCCGTTAGACTGACAGCTCCGTTAAGCTCAGCGGAGTTGAGAGAGAGAGAGAGAGAGAGAGAGAGAGAGAGAGAGAGAGAGGGAGGGCAAAATGACAGAAATAGGCCATAACTCATCCACTGCCATGAAGGACACATAACACATTAGTAAAGGTCTTTACTCGGCGGTGGAGCTCCAGAGACTGCAGATGCAAACACGGTAAACTGGAGGAAACCTGCTTAATGAATGTGGCATAACAAAGCATTTACAACCACTAAACAAACCAGCGGACGTTTATCAGCCGCGTGTTGTTTTTATGCCTCAAAGATCTGCAACACATGCTGGCTGTTTTAGATTCTTTCCTCAACACACTGAAAAAGAAAAGCTTGCCTTAAATTTGCTTTAGGTCCACACGAATGAAATATAGCACTTAATTTTAGCTGATATACCAAGTTTCATTTGTCTAGAACCACTGCACACATTTGGATCCTGTTAATTTAACCACTAATAGGAGATATTAAAGCATAAACGACCTGTATAAACACTCCCATATGTTTGAATAGGAGATATCAGTCCATAAATGAGCCCAATAAACACTCCTGTATGCTAGAATAGGAGGCATTAGTCAATAAACGACCTCAGTCAACAGCTGTATGCGCTAGAATAAGAGATATTAGTCCATAAACAACCTCAATAAATGCTCCTATACACTAGAATAGGAGATATTAGTCAATAAACAACCTCAATAAACACTCCTATACACTAGAACAGGAGATATTAGTCAATAAACAACCTCAATAAACAGTCATATATGCTAGAATAGGAGATATTAGTCTATAAACGACCTCAATAAACAGCCGTATATGCTAGAATAGGAGATATTAGTCCATAAACAACCTCAATACATTCTCCTATACACTAGAATAGGAGATATTAGTCAATAAACAACCTCAATAAACAGCTGTATACACTAGAATAGGGGATATTGGTCCATAAACAACCTCAATACATGCTCATATACACTAGAATAGGAGATATTAGTCCATAAACAACCTCAATAAACAGCTGTATACGCTAGAATAGGGGATATTAGTCCATAAACAACCTCAATACATGCTCCTATACACTAGAATAGGAGATATTAGTCCATAAACAACCTCAATAAACAGCCATATATGCTAGAACAGGAGATATTAGTTCACAAACAACCTCAATAGATGCTCCTATATGCTAGAATAGGAGATATACATGCTCTTACATGTTAGAATAGCAGATATTCGTCCACAAATGAGCCCAAAAAATGTTCCTATATGCTACAAATAGAGATATTAGTCCATTTATGAACTCAACAAATATTCTTATATGTTAGGATGGGAGATATTAGTCCATAAACAACCTCAATAAACACTCCTATATGCTAAAATAAGAAATCCTAGTCTCTCTTTTACTTTCTTTGCTGTTCTTAGTTTAACACTGCACTGTTGCACCGCATGTCTTCCCTCTACACTTGGACTCTCCCTGGCTCCACCCAATTATACCGGCATGTGATTCCCGAACTCATTACTCCCTTTTATAAGCCCCTTTGTTTGGTTTAGTCTGTGTTTCTCTTGAGATTCGAGTCGTGTAACTTTGTGTTGGTTTGTCCTCTGTTTTGACCCTCGCTTTGTCTCCTGGATGCCTACGTTACAACTGTAAAGCACTTTAAGCTGCATTTTAAATACGTTAAATATGCTATACCAGTAACATTTATAATGACTGTTATTAAGATCATTTCATCGGCCCTGCATCTGCAGTGCAGAATCTCAACAGCAAACAAACAGACACAAATAAATATAATACACCTTCATAAAGGCTATAAAAACTAGTCTGTAAAATAAATATACAGATATTATTCCAGAAAAAGGGACCAGAAGGTTTTCTTTATATCCCAGTACGTTTCACTCCAGTGTGGGAAAAGCACTTGCTGCAGATTTGCCTGGTAATCTTCCATGAAAATATAAGGATTAAAAAAAATGCAAATGCAAATTCACATTAAAAGAGCACAGCTGTCTCCAATTAAACCCAGTAGGTTGTGCTAATACATGCTAATAGATTTTGAGCTAATATTTAATGGCTGCGCATTGCCGCGGTCTGTTTTTATTTGCCAAGGACAAGTGAGATATCCTGATATGAAAATGCAAGCAAGGGAAAAGAAAGAGGGAGATTTACTCCAGAAAATGAGGGCAGAATTGCCATTTCAGCTACCAGCATTATTAGCTTTTGACTCATTTCCTGGACTAATTATATCTCTTTCAGCAAATTTCAGACATATTAATAATGCACGTGTGGTAATTAGCAACATAAATATTTATCAAAGCTGGATTCCCTGTGCAAGTGTAGGTTTCGTGAAAAAAACAGACTTATTGCATGCATTATCTTCACTAAACGGTCCTATACACTATAAAAGGAGATATTAGTCCATAAACAACCTCAATAAACACTCTAATACTCTAGAATAAGAAATATTAGTCAATAAACACCCTCACAAAAGCTCCTATACACTAGAATAGGAGACATTAGTCCATAAACAGCCTACTAAATGCTACATTACATGGGAATAGGAGATATTAGTAGATACATAACTTAAATAAATGCTCTTATACACAGGAGATATTAGTCCATAAACAGCCCCAATACACACTCATACATGCTAGAATGTCACGAATGTCACCAACGAGGCAATAGACTCAATCTCCCAGAATCCTCTGGGAGATCACACGGCCTCCTCACTGCCTACAGACTCCAGTCCACACACAGACTACATTTCCCAGAGTGCAGAGCGAGATCAGCTGACTGCTGATCTCCACACACGCTCCTATCAGGAGCGCCTGAGTTTTAATGTGCAACACCTGTATGTTTTGTCACATGACTACATCAGAGTAGCTTATAAGCCCGACTTTAGCAATAATTAATTGCGAGGTATTGCTTCATTCGTGAACTACTGAGCGTATTTCTATTATGTTGTTTATTCATGTATGACTTGTATTCTCGTTTCCCCGACTCTGATTTTTGGTTTACCCCTCAGGATTGTTTGCATTGGTTCTCTGTTTTTGTGCCTTTTCGTTTTTGCCTGCCTTTTGACTAAGATTTTGGATTCCGATTTCAACATTAAAGCCTGGCTATATTGCTTTATATAGCGAGCAGCTACCTTCTGTGATAATCGTTACATAGAATAAGAAATATTAGTGCATAAACAATCTCAATAAATGCTCCTATACCCTAGAGTAGGAGATATTAGTCCAAAAACACCCTCAATAAATGCCCATATACGTTAGAATAGGATAAGATTAGTAAACACTTTCAATAAACACTCCAAAAACTCCAAATTAGCACATATCACTCCATAAAAGACCTCAATACACCTATACACTAGAATAGGAGATATTAGCCCATAAACAACCTCAATACACGCTAGAATATGCAATATCAGTCTATACTTTGTCTCAATAAACACACCTATGCACTAGAATATGAGATATTAGTCCATACATAGTCTCAATAAATGCTGCTATATGCAAGAATAGGAGGTATCAGTCCATAATCAGTCTCAATAAACGCTCCTATGTGCTAGAATAGGAGATATCAGTCCATAATCAGTCTCAATAAACACTCCTATATGCTAGAATAGGAGATATCAGTCCATAATCAGTCTCAATAAATGCTCCTATATGCTAGAATAGGAGATATCAGTCCATAATCGGCATCAATTAACGCTGCTATATGCTACAATAAGAGATATAAGTTTACAAATGGTCACAATAAAAGCTCCTGTATGCTAGAGTAGGAGATATGAGTCTATAAACAACTTAAATAAATTCTCTTAAAACTAAAATAGGAGATATTAGTCATAAACAACCTGAAATAAATGCTCAAACACATGGGAATAGAAGATATTAGTAGATAAATGACAAATAAATGCGCCTATACACCAGAATAGGGAGATATTAGTTCAAAAACAACCTCAATACACACTAATACATGGCAGAATAGGAGATATTAGTCCATAATCAATCACAATTAACACTTCTATAAGTCAGAATATGAATCTCTACCATCTCTTCTGTTCTAGAGTTTATGGGAGGAGGGATGTTCCTGTGATAGCGTAGCGTCTCGCTAGCTTTGACCTTTCCCAGCGTGCTGTGCTCTGCAGGCATGTTTTAATTAATACGGGTCAGCCATGTTCGGGGCGAGCTGTCGCCCGCTGGATGTTACAGGCCTTTTCACTTCACATCTACAATCACCCTCCTTCCCCCCCAGCAGCTTTAACCCTCTCATGCAACCAAATCATGCTGGAGTTTTATACGATTTAATTCTGACTCACAGTTCACTGAAACAAGTGGAGAAATCGTGTGGAAAGTGCAGATTCAAAACTTTTAATCAGTGAGTGAGTAAGTGGACAGACAGACGGGCAGATGAGCAGACAGACAGATTCTCAGTATGCTATATTAATGTAGTACTACATCAAACAAATCATCAAATCGTGTGAACCCTTAAGTTTGATTAACTGATTGATGATTTTCTTCCACGACAGGGGCTCTTTAATAAACACACCATCGCCACCACCAACACACCAATACTACCAACACACCATCACCACCGACACACCATCACCACCACTGACACACCAACACTACCAACACACCATCACCACCGACACACCAACACACTGACACACCATCACCACCACCGACACACCAACACTACCAACACACCATCACCACCGACACACCAACACACTGACACACCATCACCACCACCGACCACAAACACACCAAAACACCATCACCAACAACACACCAAAACACCATCACCAACAACACACCAACACACCATCACCACCGACACACCGACATACCAACACACCAACACCAAGAAACACATCAACTCACCAACACCACCAACACACCAACACCACCAACACACCAACACCAAGAAACACACCAACACACTGACACACCAGCACCACGACCTGTTGTTTTTGATCTGCTGGAGTATTTTGTTTCTCTAATGATTTCCAAAATGCTAAGATTTGCATTTCAATCTGGGAAGCGGCCCCTTCACAAACCCCTCCGGCTCTCTATCCCTCTCTCTCCCCCAAAGCTGAATCACATTAAACCTCCAGCTTTATTTTCCCTCTTTTTTGTAAATGCTCCGTAGCAACAACGTAATTGCGCGCTTTCCCCCCATCATTATAGCGGACGCTTTCAGCGCGCTGTTTACAAGCTAAATAAATCTGCACACACAAAACATCTGGAGCTACAAAAGAGGCCTTAAGTGGGCTCTTAAAGAACCTAGAGAGAGAGAGAGAGAGAGAGAGAGAGAGAGAGAGAGAGAGAGAGAGAGACAGAGTGACATAGCGAGTGTACCGGTGTTTGGCTATGAGGCGTAAATCAGGACGATGATGTCACCGGGGAAACTCTTTAATTACTGTGTCTTTATAAACCGACAGCGGTGGCTTTAATAGCTTTAATAGGTTTAACAGAACAGATCCATTACGGCCGACACTCACGTTTATTTAGACTACAACAGAGAACACTGTGTACTTTTGACCTTCAACACTAAATCCCGACACAATTATGCTGAAAAATAAATCACAGGCGTAAAAAAGGAAAGGCAGAGTCTGGTGCTTACATCTTTTTAGAAAGTAGAATTTTATCACTATTACTTTTTAATTATCCTCCCACAGCACGGGTCATATCACAACAGGGAAATCTGAGGGGGGAATTTCACTATTTTTACCAGCGTTCTGTTGAACTATTATTAATATTATTATTTGTGTGTAAGTCAGACATCATTTAACTTTTTCTGAGAAAATAATAATCAGTTTTCTTTTCCAGTCTGTTGTAAAAGCTCATAGTGAGGGTCTTTTGGTCCAAAGGTGGTTTAAACAGCTGAAAGGTTTGAGCACTGACATCACAACAAAGGATAAAGTGGGCGTGGCCGTTGATACAAATATTTACACATGCTAATCCTTGGAGATTACAGTCAGCTAACAGTTTTCTAACCTGTCATAATTTTATTTTTGTGGCATAGAATAGATTTACATACTTAACTGTTCCAAAACCAAATTATCTTTCTCATAAAACGCTCTCGTTAGAGCTCCTGTGTCTTTAAGCTCCGCCTCCCAATGAGCTCAGTGTGCTCTGATTGGTCGGCTCGCCTGCTCTGCTCTGATCGGTCAACCACACATTCCAGAGGCCGCAGAACCAGACAGGATGAAGCATGCGAAGGCACTGCTTTGTTCTCACTAACGCCGCTCCCTCTCTTCATTCACTCTCTAGCTCGCTCGACCATGTCTGATCTCTCTCGCCAACTTTGAACGGTGTGTTTAAACAGCAGCTGACAAATCCGGCTCACTCTGCCTGTAAGGAGCCGAATAACGCGGCACCGTGTGTCTCTGTGACCGACTGGTTCTCACTGTTCCATGGGGGGTGGAGTGGATTTAGGGCAGGCCATGAAATGTGTTGTATACGGTTCTATACAGCACCAAAAAGGGTTCGGCTATTGTTATGGTGTCAAGCTTATCACAGTAAAAGATCCCTTTTTTATGCCAGCCATGTGCTTTTGTTGTTGTTTTAGTGATCGCCCCTCCCCGTCCTGCACTGTCCCCAGCACTCACCTGTTCGTTTCTAGCCCCGCCCTCATTAAGAGTCCCCAGGTGTTCCTTGTCTTCTATGTTTGTTTATTTACCCCTTTGTTTCCGAGCCAGCGGTGCTCGAAGTTGATGTCAGTTTACATGTTTGCTTTCCCGGTGCTGTTTCTCTGCCTGTGTTTTCTTAGTGTTCTTAGTGTGTTTGGTTCTCTTAGTTCTCATTTTGGTTATCGTGTTCTTTTGTGTTACGTTGTGGATCCCCGTACCCTTTCCCTGCCTGTGTGTCATTTGAATGCTCCATATAAGAACTTTAATAAACGCTCGCACTTGTAGCCCAACTCGTCTGCCGGTCCAGGCACTGTGTTACACTGTAAGTGAATGTAAGGATTATTTCTGTAATTTTGTGAGTCTGTGCTGTACAGTTTGCTCCGCTCCCGTCTGTTGAGTTATTACAGGAAAATAATTCACATTCTTGGCCCGTCTGAGCCGCTTCTGAACGCCTCCTCCTTTCACACCCGCCCACGTTATGCATATTCATTATATAAGCCAAGGAGGGGGAGGGGCGTCTGAAGGAATGCAAATTCAGGCAGTTTCAGTCACTTAGTGACTTTATGATCTTTACTGTTATGAGGCACACTATATATATATATATATATATATACATATACACACACACGTAGTCATTTATCCAGGCAGTAGGTGAGTTTTTGCTGATAAAAACAACAAATATCATTAGAAATAATACAAATAAGCAGTAGCCATGTTTAAATGCAGCCTGATAATCCATTAATATTCCAACAAAAAGCTCAATGGGGACAGAATGCATCCATGTTTACACCTCAGTCAGAACAGACTAGTCCAGTTGAGGCCATTTGGAATTCAGTTTCTCTCCGATTGATCAAGATGGGTAATCCTGTAAATAATATCTGTTTAAACGTCTGTATCTGATTACATTCCCAATCAGAAAGGTTCAGTACGTTCTGCGTATGTGTGTTTGCACCATAACGTATTAGTATATATATATGTGTGTGTGTGTGTGTGTGTATACTCTTAAAACAGATGGTTCTTCAGGGGGTTCTTTGATAAAGTAAATACTTCTACATAAAACCATAACCATGATTAAAGGGTTCTCTGCATCATGAAGGGGTTCTTCAGATTGATGGAAAATGTGCTGTATATGGTTCTGTATAGAACCGTTTTAAAAAGAGTTCCATATGAAACACCAAAAGGGTTCTTCTACTGTTACAAGCTTGACATTATACAACCCTTTTCAAAAAAAGAAAACCATTTTCTTTACTAAAGAACCATCGACAAACCATCATATATACTATAGTTATATGGGACATTATTACATATAGGTTCCGTTTCATATACAACTTTGTGCCAAAGTTTGTTCGACCCTGAAATTACGTTTTATTTTTTTATTTTTTGAAAAATAATTTTGCATTTCATCTATACTTATATATGCCATTTTTGACATTTTCTTAAAATGTAGTGCAAAATTTCTATTTGTTTGTACATTGGACCAAAAAAAAACTTAAATAATAAAGTGTCACAGGTCACAATTTATGTTTTCATTTTTACCCTCTATGTTAAATTCATCAAATACACATTATTCGTGCATTAAAAGCACAGACTGTATATAAGAGGATATAATACACTCATATACAGTCTGTGCTTAAATGGTACAGTAGAGATTAACTTACTTTCACTTTAACAAATCAACAAAACGTCGAATTTGCCCAAACTTTTGCAAACAATATGACTGTATATAATACTTATGGCATATTGTTATAACATACAGCGTAGGTACTTACATACTGTCACGGTTGGAACAAAACACACTGCCATTTCAATTTTTGGCTTAATTTGCACAAAAATATATATGCTATAGATAAAAAACACATACGGGACAAATTAGATACACATACTCACACATATATAATACATACTGAACAAATGTATGGCCCCACGTCCTCACAAGGCATTAAAACAAGCCTGTGTGTGTGTGCACCTAATGTTCCGTAACTCATTCTGACTTCCATGCTGGAGGTCAGAGCCACTTTCTGGGGTCACCACGCCCCAAATTTACGGCGGCTGATTCTTTCTGACTGGAGTTATTTCTATAAAGCCGAGGTCCCTCAGCAGGAGCCTGGAGGATGAAGTGGAGCATTATACAGCCTCCGAGGGACCACCAGCTTCTGACCCAAAATTTAATCTGTTTTCATTTCCTGAAGCTCCACAGGGCAGGAAGCGAACCCTCTGTCCTTCAGCTCTGCCTCCTGGATCTGAGGACCAGGGGCCGGATTCACGAAAGATTTCTTAAGAAAAACTTGCGAAGGTTCTTAAGACAAACACGAAGAAGGTCATAAGAATGGGCCTCGTTCTCCAATATCTCCTGAGTCTGTTCTAAAGTGTGTTCTTCAGAAAGGTCCTGGGAAAAAGTCTAAGACGTGTTCTTAAAGCGCAGAACTGTTCTCACCTTTGCGCTCTTGAGTGTGTGTAGATTCTGTTCTTAAAACCTTCTCGAAGCCCGAAGTTCTCTCAGGTCTGAGTGTTACAGGACGGGACAGACTAAGAACAGTGAAGCTCTGCTAAAGCGCTCAAACACTGACGTGTCTTCTGGGGTTTGAAACCACAAATCTGCCTCCCTGAGGAGAACCAGGCGCGGTGAGTACGGGTCCTGTAGAACCTGAACGGAGTCCAAGCCAGGAAACGCAGTAACTCACAGAGAGAGAGAGAGAGAGAGAGATAGAGCTGCTCTAACACCAGAGCATCACAGAGCCTCAGAGGAAACCCACAGGAGTGATGGTGATTAATGAGAACCTCGGTTCTTTAGCTACGTACAGCAGACCTGACGTACACTCTTAATGACACTTTATTGTCCTAATTTCAGTTTTAAATTGATTTTAATTCAATGATTAATTTCTTCTCATGAATTAATTAATATATTGTTTTAATAACGTTTTAATCCTGAATTTAATTTCTTTAATTTCCAAATAAAACTATATAAATAAACTTGCCTTGCCTTAATAAGGATGGTTCTATATAGAACCATGAAAACTCATAGAACCATTTGAATGCTTAAATGGTTCCCTGCATTGTGAAATGGTTCTTCAGATTGATGGAGAATGTGTTGTATACACTCTTAAAAAAATGGTTCTTCAAGGGTTCTTTAGTAAAAAATGGTTCTGTGTAGAACTATGAACAGTTACAGAACCCTTTACATGATCATAGGAAATGTTTCTTCAGATTGATAAAGAATATGCTGTTGACGGTTCTATAAAGAACCTTTTGGCCACTGGTAGACCAAAAAATTTGTAGGCATAGCACCAAAAAGGGTTCCACTATTCTTACATATAGCAAAACACTGTTGGAGTGACGCTGAAACCAAACACATGCTTGACGAAATGAAGGATTTAAATATCCGATTACTGTCTGACTCATGTAGACCCTGGAGTTTCCCCATTATCTGATTACCCAAGGGTATGTAAATGCGTTGACTGGATTACTGACAGAATAAGTGCATGTAAAGGCGTTCACTGTTGTAGCATATTTTAATTATTTTTCTAGACATTTTAAATTGTTTTAGGTTCTTTAATGACAGTAAAATAGTGAAACATGCAATGAAGTGAAATCATTTTACAGGACTTAAAACAAGTAAAAATGTCTCGAAATGAGAAAAATAATCTTCCTTCAACAGTCTGATCATTAGAAACGCTGGACACGTCGAGTATAATTAAGATCATTTCACTTGCCAAGATTTTTTGCAGTGCATACTTTCAGCATGTATATTGTGCATCTACAAGAGCGAGACTGACCTACTTAGAAAGAAAACATGGATTTAGGCTCCCTGGAGCTTTAAAGTAGCTGGATTCACTCGTTATTAGGGCTGCAGACAGACATACAGAGCACACATACACTGACCAGGCATAACATTCTGACCACCTCCTTGTTTCTATGCTCATTGTCCATTTTATCAGCTCCACTTACTATATAGGTGCACTTTGTAGTTCTACAGTTACAGACTGTAGTCCATCTGTTTCTCTGATACTTTGTTAACCCCCTTTTACCCTGTTCTTCAGTGGTCAGGACCCCCATGGACCCTCACAGAGCAGGTACTATTTGGGTGGTGGGTCATTCTCAGCACTGCAGTAACACTGACGTGGTGGTGGTGTGTTAGTGTGTGTTGTGCTGGTCTGAGTGGATCAGACACAGCAGTGCTGCTGGAGTTTTTAAACACCTCAGTGTCACTGCTGGACTGAGAATAGTCCACCAACCAAAAATATCCAGCCAACAGCGTCCTGTGGGCAGCGTCCTGTGATCACTGATGAAGGACTAGAGGATGACCAACACAAACCGTGCAGCAGCAGATGAGCTATCGTCTCTGACTTTACATCTACAAGGTGGACTGACAAGGTGGGAGTGTCTAATAGAGTGGACGAGTGGACACAGTGTTTAAAAACTTCAGCAGCACTGCTGTGTCTGATCCACTTGCACCAGCACAACACACTATAACACCACCACCACGTCAGTGTTACTGCAGTGCTGAGAATGATCCACCACCCAAATAGTACCTGCTCTGTGAGAGTCCATAGGGGTCCTGACCACTGAAGAACAGGGTAAAAGGGGGCTAACAAAGTATCAGAGAAACAGATGGACTACAGTCTGTAACTGTAGAACTACAAAGTGCACCTATATAGTAAGTGGAGCTGATAAAATGGACGATGAGCGTAGAAACAAGGAGGTGGTCAGAATGTTATGCCTGACCGGTGTAAATAAAACAGACATGCTATTTCGGATGATAATCCCTCCCACAAATAATAACCCTATTGTTCTGTTTCCAAAGGCGATGCATGAGCTCCACCTTCACCTTCCACTGTCTTTCCGCTACAGTGACACAGCAGCGCTGTAAATCTTTCCGAGATCGTCTGTAAGGAGACGTGTAGGAGGGAACGCAAACAGGAGGAACACTGCGGATCTCTCCTCGTGTCTGTTATGTGTGGGAGGTTTTCTGGCCTTCACCCTCTCACTTCTGATCCCAACTGCAGAAGACGCACAAAGACGTGCACAGGGAACGTACTGACGCATCTGACAACACGGAGAAAAGGAAAACTGAAGAAAGGGAAGAGAAAGTGAAGGGCAGAGCAGGGCCGGACGGAGCAGCGCAGCGGGTTCGGGAGCAGGGAGACGTTGCTTTATCGCATTATCGGACGCCGCGGGGAAGCAAGGCTACTGTTAATGACGCACGCAATAAATGGCTAAATGCTCCTGTAGCGTTGGTTAAAGAGGGGGGTCTAAGGGGGGCTTCTCTCATTTGGACACCAGACGTTTTCATCGACTCCATACTATCAACACTATCCACTCCTGTCACCATGGCAACGTTCATATGGCTGCATGCTGTTACGTCCCACCAATTAGAATGCTCCTAACTGCAGACCTTAAAGTGGAATTCCACCCATTTTTCCAAATTTTCTCCCTACTTCAGTGTGTGAGATGTAAACAGAGAGATTCAGAGAGGTTTGGTGTGAAATGGTTCAGATGTCTTTACAGTGGTGGTGATAGGAACCAGGGGTCGCCATGACTACAACACAAATATAGACATTTTATTTACTATTCAGAACCACCAGTGAACCTACACGAGTCTTCTGAGTTTATATGGAATGTTGATGATGGGAAAACAGTGGAAAATCTGATTCCCATAATTCCCCATATTTTAGGGCAAAATTTTAAATAATTTCTGAAAATTTTAGTGGAATATCCCTTTAATTATCATTTAAAATAAAAGAATATGATGTACTGTGTAAACAATGTTTTCAAAAAGAAGTACCCCAGCTGATTTGGACCAAAACCGCCCGTTTTGAGTTCATCATGGCTGTGATGTCACAGCCACCAACATATTTACATATGACTGCCTGTTAGTAGTTTAGCCCCGCCCCTTCACACACTGCAAAATTATACCTTAGCAAGTGAAAACATCTTAAATCCAGCCAATTCAGCTAATATTTCTCATTATCAGCTTGTTGTAATAACATTTTTAGATTATTGCACTTATTTGTAGACATTTTCTTTGAGTAGTTTTATCTTATTAAAGTGTTTTATTCCACCGGCAGATAAATTCACCATTTCAAGCATTATAAACAAGCAAAACTATCAGCATTATGTCTTGAAAGAAGTAAACGGACCTGACAATAAAATTAGATACTTTCACTAAATAATATTAAAACAAGCAAAAGTGTACAGAAATTACAACCTCATAACGAGAAATATCAGATATATCGACTACATTAACACTACAAAAATGCAAAAAATCTTATCAAGTAAAAATCCAGTCAATACAGCTTAAATACAGTTAATATCCCTAATACTTTTCATATTTCAATTATTTTTCTTATTTCTAGACATTTTTACTTGTTTTACGTCATTTTATAAGTGAAATAGGCTGATAATTTGGCTTGTTTAATTTCTTAAACAAACCTCAGCAACAGCCAAAGTAGTGAGATCATTTCACCTGATACAAGAACATAAAACAAGTAAAAATGTCTAGAAACAAAAAAAATAATCTACAATCAACGATCAATATTAGAAATATTAGGCATATTCACTAGATTTAAGACCATTTCACTTCACAACAAACCAATTTCACTTGCTAAGAAATTGTTTCAGCCCCAGCTGCTTTCTGAACGTGGGCAGCCAATCAGAACAGAACTCATTTACATATATCAGTCTTAAAGGCACAGCCTGTGTAATTCTTAAGCAGTAGAACCTGAGAGGGAGTGTGTTATCGCGCAATAACATCACAGCTGTGATTTGATCGCTGTAGATCATCACAGCCGTGATGTTATTGGCGATAACACACTCCTCGAGTGTTCTATTGCTTTAATACAACAGTTAAATAAATACAGTAATAAATTAATAAACTGGGCCGTGAACGCGGCGTTTAATATGTTTTAATGTTCGCAGTTCCTTCACCAAGTTATAGTTCCTTAACAAGCAGCTTGTTGCTACGTCAGAGTAACGAGCTCCGCCCACTCGCTGCACAGCCGGCAGTTTCGTTCTCCAGCTCCTTACACTAAATTCCCAAACTGTCATCACCACTGAGCAGCTTTTCAGTCGGCAGCTGAGACAGAAGAACAGCTGAAACAACCTGGAATCAGCCAGAAATGAACCCAACACCATTCGCCAAACGTGTAGTCTGATCTTCAGAGTCTGACCAAATCAGACTGAGCCATAAAACTGCTGCAATATCAAGTTCAGCTCAGTTTTATCAGTTTTTGCCAGATCAGTATTAATGTTGTTTTGTTCCAGCCAGTCTGTAAAGCATCTTACAGCCCATTTAGTTTGGCGAATGGTGTTGGGTTCATTTCTGGCTGATTCCAGGTTGTTCAGCTGTTCTTCTGTCACAGCTGCCGACTGAAAAGCTGCTCAGTGGTGATGACAGTTTGGGAATTTAGTGTCGTCTCATCTTCAGAGTCTGACCAAATCGGCTGTCGGTCAGATGTGACCTTAAAAGTGTCCATTTTCTGTTTGTGGCAAAGTAAGAAGTAAAAACGTTCAAATGGCTTGAGCGTCTCCTACAGCTGTCAGAGTCGTTGTTAAGCAACGGCATCTCAGCGGAGTAATGCGGTGTTTATGGTGAAATAACAGCACGGTTAGAACGCCTCTCAACCAATCAGCTTGCATGGCTGGAACTAACTGTTGTATAATAATATATAAACAGAGATCATGCAGACATTATGGCTGATTTTGGAACACGAATGTTGTATGTGGACTAAGATATAAGATAAAATGGACTCTTTATAAAATTTTTAAATATATATTTTTAAAATCTGTGATTATAGTCCTGCTATTAGTACCTCAGGATGATGTCACTCTCTCCTGCTGTTTTAATTCCTGTGTCTGAGGAGAGCCGGACGAGCACTTGGTGAAAAATGGCTACGACGCTCCGTCCATAAAGACTTTATTAATGAGCTGTAATATTTCAGCGGTGGTGATATTTCAGTGGAGCACCGGGAAGTGACCGAGCGTGTAAAATCACACTCTGTGACCTTGCTCACACATTTCACTCGCTTTACTCCCCCTGGGGGGCTTTACTGCACCGCTCACTATCTCTCTCTGGCTCGCTTTACAGCAGCTCTTACGAGATTCTTTAATTAAAGCAGAGTTTGGGCGCATTTTATGGAGCTGCTGTACGTCAGGCTGTCTGACGGAGAGGAAGGACTGCAGTGCACCTGAGGGATAGTGAGCTGACTGTTCACTCCAGCTTAGAGTCCCAAACTGTGACTATCCGAGCAAGGCCTTCAGTTCAGGCCATAAACGCCAAACCCACCTCTACCATAGTGCTAATTTCTGCTAGCACCCCTATGGGATTCTAGTAGTTTGTTAGCACTAAGCTAACAGCACTTGGTAACCGAGCAAGGCCTTCAGTTCAGGCCATAAACGTCAAACCCACCTCTACCACAGTGCTAATTTCTGCTAGCATCCCTATGGGATTCTAGTAGTTTGTTAGCACTAAGCTAACAACACTTGCTATCCAAGCAAAGCCTTCAGTTCGTGCCATAAACGTCAAACCCACCTATACCATAATGTTAACTTCTGCTAGCGCCCCTATGGGATTCTAGTAGTATGTTAGCGCTAAGCTAACAGTGATTCGCAGGAGCATTTTCTGGTCGTTCTAGATTAAACAGAAACATTTGAAGCTTTTAAAAGACATTGACAAATATACTCTGCAAAAATGATACCTTAGCAAGTGTAAATCTTAAATCTAGTCAATATATCTAATATTTCTCATTATCAGGTCATTAAAAAGATTATGTTTCTGTACATTTGTACTTGTTTTAAGTCATTTTATCCAGTGAAAGTGTCTCATTCCGTTGGCAGATCATTTTACTTGTTTTGAGAAATAATGCTTGAAACTGGTAAACTGATCTGCTAATGAAATAAGATAAAATATAAGTATTGGGTTAGTGGACTTTTAACACCTTAAAGTGTCTCTGGCCACCCGTTTATACAGCACTAGAATCACCACTGGTTTGATCTGTTACTGAAGAAAAACATGAGAAAGAGGCCAAATGCTAAGAAAGATGCGAATAAATAAGTAAATAAATAAATGAATAAATAAATAAACAAAGTGTTCTCGGTGTGAATAACCCTGTTACACTGTATTATCGGGGGACAGGTTTTGTCCACCACCTCCTCCGTCTCTGTACATGATTTATGCCTCAGTAATTAGGCTGAGCTGACAGTGATGAATGTGTAACTACCCACAATTCTGTGGGGCACATTTACAATACTCTGCAAACGTTTCAGACACCTGAGAAAATTATAATAAAAAAAAAACAACCTGGGGCCGTATTACCGAAACATCCTAACTCTGAAATCTGATCAGTTTGGTCTCCATGACGACTTCAGTACGGACTGAATTTTGGACAGTATCTATTCCAGAATAACAGTTCCTACCTTCATAATCTCATCATGAACTCCAGATAAGAAAACAGCATCACACAAACATCCTAACTAGACTGAACCTCCTAAATCCTGTCCTAACTTTAGGATGAACCCCAACAGTGTCCTCACTTCTGTTTAAGGTCCGTTTCTATGGTTTTTAGGCAGCTGAGTCAGCAGCATAGTTCACTACCAGCATAATGAGCTCCATTTATTCCTACTGTAAAACGCTGCTTTCACTGTGAGATGATTTTCTTTTCTAACTCTGCGTTTTAAAGATCTCAGACGCTGCAGACTCGATCTCCACCGCCCCTCTGATCACCTTCGTGTGTTAATGTTGATGATGAAATATTACAGTGATGGTGGTGAATAATGAGGAGACAGAGCTGAACGTGTGTCTGTTTATTAGGAGGAGTAACGTTAGCACGCTCGGCTAAAGCGTTTGGGAAATGGAGACTGAAACTGGAGAGCGGCGACACTCTGATAAACAGCAGGGGGCGCTCTCACAGTATTCACAGCTTACAGTTTATCACTCTTTAGTTCTGTTTGAGCTTTTTTACGTCAGCACTGTATGTTCACCATGCAGCTCAATGTGACTAACCGCAGCATTCTCAGCATTAGCATTCTGGCAACCAACCTCTCTTAGATCTCTGCTAGGATCTTAGCATCTAAGCTAACCTGGTTAACACCGGTTTTGACAGACATACCTGAGAATGACCCACCACCCAAACAGTACCTGCTCTGTGGGGGTCCTGACCACTGAAGAACAGGGTAACAAAGTATGCAGAGAAACAGATGGACTACAGTCTGTAACTGTAGAACTACAAAGTGAAACTATATGGTCAGTGGAGCTGATAAAATGGACAGTGAGTGTAGATATGTAATGTAGTGGACAGTGAGGGGGGTCAGCCAGTGGTCACCCACCCATTAGCTTCACAGTAACATCCTGATTGGAGTCTCCAGGCAGGAAACAGAAGCCTAAACCGCTCCAACTCCGTCAATATTTGGGGAAAGTTGGAAATCTGCTTTTTTTGGTGTGGGAATGTTTCCTTCTGGAGTTTAAGAAATCAAAAACAAACGACTTCCAGCAGAGCTCCAGCACGTACGAGCGGCTCACGACCGTCAAAGAAATTCCACACATTCAACAACATTCAACATCGTAACAATAGTAAACGCAAAACAACTGAACTGTGAGTTCAACAACTGATCATTTACAAAATTATCTCAGCCAATCACAGCCGTCTATCCTGACGATCCGGAGGGTGGAGCTGTTTTAGTTTCATTGCTGAAGCTCAAAATGTCTGTCAAATTACACAGGTTTTTTTGTTTGTATTGAAAAAGACGTTAACACTAGCTAAGCATGGTGCAGATAAATTTTAATGCGAAATTATTATTTATGCTTAATTTATTATTAAAAAACAACACAAAGCATAAAATGTGGTAAGTCCAAAGATTCATTTCAGTCAGTACTTTGTTGGACCCCTTTAGTCTAAAATCACAGCCTCTAGACGTAGACTAGCAGTAACTGTATGTCTGTTCTCGTTTTAGGATTTTTTAAAAATACTTTTCTTCACAGAACATTTTACTTCTAGTAATATTCGTAACTTTCAAATCTATGATGTTATCTGGCTCACTGTCTGGACCAGGGGTCGACAACATGCGGCTCTTTTACTGTCCTTTTGCGGCTCCACAGCAGAATCAGATTTGTAGGTAATAATAAAATAATCCTCCTTTACAGTAAAATAAAGCTCTGCTGATCGTTCAACACAGTTTAACAATAAATGGTCTTAAACTCTGGAGTTAATGTAGAACTGCTGATTCACCCTTTAACCCTGAAGATCAGCGCAGACTGCTGGTCACCATAGCAACATAGACAACAATCTCACCTAGCTAGTGGCTAACGAAACGGCAAAGAGAGAGATTTAAGATGAACATCGATAATTTAGAGACGAATGGACTTATTTGTGTTTATAATCACTCCAGCTGGTTTCCTGATACGTTTAATCTGCAACGAGAAACTCAAACACTAAAAAATCACGATGCTGAAGTCGCTTCTCATTCACCAGCTCGAATTCTCCTGTTCCACCTTAAATGGTGCAGCAGGTGAACAAGAAGCTGGTGAATGAGAAGCGACTTCAGCATCGTAAAAAGTTGAAATTTTACAAGAAACTGTTCTACTTTTGAGGAAAAGTTTCCTGCTGGAGATGCGAGAAAAGCAGCTACAGCTGAGCTAAAGCTTAAAGCAGAGCAGAGTGAGTCTGTGTTTTTTGGTTATATTATAATTTTAGTCCACATTAGAACATACTGAGACAGATTTACAGCCAAGATGGTAAAATGGACATAAAATGTTGTGGCTCTCAAGCTGGTAGTCACAAATAAAATACACACTTAAAAGTGATGGTTCTTCAAGTGTTCTTTAAAGAAGAAAATCGTTCTATATAGAACCATGAACACTCAAAGAACCCTTTGCACGATTAAAGTTTTTTTCCCATCATGAAGGTGTTCTTCAGACTGATGGAGAATGTGCTGTAGATGGTTCTATTTAGAACCTTTTTGAAAAGGGTTCTCTATGGCACCCAAAAAGGGTTCTACTGTTACTGTGTTTTTGGTTATATTATAATTTTAGTCCACATTAGAACATACTGAGACAGATTTACAGCCAAGATGGTAAAATGGACATAAAATGTTGTGACCCAAAGTGGTTTAATTTTTTGTTGAGAGGACAAAATGGCTCTTCTTAACATTTGAGTTGCGGCTCCTGGTCTAAATGAAACTTTGTGGAGTAACGTTACCTCCTTATAGGGAAAACTGGGTTTGTTTTGGTGAGCTAACACTGTCTAATCATCTCCTGTAGAACACACAGCTCATCATGGATGTTTTTAATAAATGCTGGCAAAAACTTCACAATTACAGTGAATATAAATGAAAATGAAAGAAGATAAACATTTAATTGATGAGTAGCCATACAGCATATATTATGTTTATTTATTTTTTACTATAAATATGTAGTTTATATAGTTTTTTAAATCCTATAAATGTTAATATTTAACGTTTAATTTCTTTCTTTTTTCTAATTTTTATTTATAATTTTTAATGTTTTAATAAAAATGAATATTTTTACTATAATATTTAATAGATTTTTATTTTAATAATCAATGTTCCCAAAAACTCTTTGAAATTATCTTTAAATATATATTTGTTTTTAAAATAAGTGCAGTAGTAATTCTTTCATGCGTAGATGCTGCTCTTTGTGTATACCATTATGTCTGTCTTGGTTATCTGTGAACCATGGATTTTGTTGAAAGCGTAAAAAAATAAAAAATAAAAATTAATACACAGCCATACACGACTCACATGCTCTCATTAAAAGGCTGTATTGCTGTTACCATCATTTTTGATGTTCAGTGTTGAAACAGCCTCAAATTAGCTGAAGAATTCAGACTGACTTGTTTAGGACTCGAATATTAGGACCTGGGACCAGAGGTGTAAAATTCAGGTCCAGAAAGTAAAAATCCTTCCCAGGATTTTGTTCCAACTGCCTGGACAGCCCTGCTGGTGGTTTGATCTAACTAGAGAAGTCAGGCTGTTGGAACAAAATCCTGGGAAGGATTTTTACCCCCTAGAGCTGAATTTTACACCTCTGCCTGGGACTTGACTTGAGTCTTGCCTCTATTGACTCGGGACTCAACTTGAGACCTGCCTATTACTGACTCGGGACTTAAATCAAGACTCGACTGCCTTGACTCGGGACTCGAGTGTCAAGAATTGAGACTTACTTGTTACTTGCAACTTAGTGACTTGTTCCCACCTCAGCTTCCCACTTAGAAAATGTAATTTGAGGAAACTTTTGCAGACTCTACATTATGTTTTTCATACAGATCCAAATAAAGTATTTAAAACATGCGCATGTCAAAGAAACCTCTCTAGCACAAGCAGATTTACTCAGAGATGGTCTTTGGAGCAGAAGGGCAACCTGAGTGTGATTTAATCCGATTCTGAAATGACTTAAGCGGCTAAATAAGATCATTACCCACTCGTAGATCACCGTTCGTCCGCCCACGAACCCTCCGTGCCAGCCGAACACTCAAACGCATTTCACTTTATAACTAAATTCCACGCAAACGAGGCACGAGTCAGGACTTTTTTTTCCAGTCGCCGCTCTATGAAGCGCCTTTTCTTTTAATTATTCCAGCGTACGTACACAACAGCCAGCCCACAATAAAATTAAGTTCTAAAAGTGGAACCTGTCTCAGGGGAATTGGCTTAAAGTAAATAAGTGCCTGCGATTACCATCATTACACGCGATATGACAAGCACTCAGAGCCAGATGGGAGACACCGAGATGGAAATATATGCTAATTAAGTTATTTACGGCCAATCACACGTGCAGGGGCGCTGATTGCTATGGAGATTTATCTTTGTCCTTTAATTGCCCACCTCTGCAGAGACTGACATTGTTTCCTCTTGATTGCAGGGAAGCGGATTCAGCTAAGCAGGTTAATACGGGTGTAGAAGTCGTCTCGTTCTGGAGATGCAGCAGCTGTCAGAAGGGAATGTGAGGTTTACACGATATTAAAACCCGCCGACAGCTTCACAATCAGATTAGTCGGCCAGCCTGCGTCTGAAGTTTGCTGCTTGGGTTTAAGGAGCTACGAGGCTAATGCAGCTAACATTAGCTTAGTTATCAATACTGTTAGCATGGTGCAAACTGTTCAGTAGAGCTGCAAGAGTTTAATCTAATTCAAATATGATGATTCCTCAAGGGTTCTTTAGGACAGAAACCAAGAAAATGGTTCTATATAGGGCCAGGAACACTCAAAGAACCCTTTGCATGATTAAATGGCTCTTTGCCTGGTGAAACAGTTCTTTAGATTGATGGAGATTGTGTTATGGTTCTACAAAACACCAAAAAGGGTTCTTCTATGGTTCCAAGCTTGACATCGTAACAATAGCAGAACCCTTTTTTGGTGCTATACAGAATTCAAAAAAAGGCACGTTCTCCATCGATCTGAAGAACGTTTTCACTAGGGGTGTGGGAAAAAATCGATTCTTAGATGCATCGCAATGCAGACGAGGACGATTCTGAGTCGATTCATAAATGTCAAAAATCGATTTTCTAAATATTTAATTCATAACGTAATGATGACGGAACGCAAAGGGCGGAACTTGGAAGTGGGTAAGTGCGGCGCCCGGACTGTCTGTGGCGGCACATAACAAAACCACAACTGGATGAGTGAGAAATCCGACCGGCTCCCTCTGCGTTAAAGCCAGGTTAGGTCAGGAGTCACAACACAAATGATAAGAAGAGACATTTTGTCCTTTCAACAAAAATCAAACCAAATTGGGAGCCACAACATTTATGTCCAGTATGTGATAATGTGCTAAAAATGGGCTAAAAATATAAACGAAAAAGCAGATTTACTTCGCTCTGCTTTCAGCTTCAGCTACAGCCGCTTTTCTTCCAACTCTTCAACTATTCAAAAATTTAATAGTTTCTTGTAAAATGTCTCTCAGCTTTCCGCTGTTTTACGAGCCTGAAGTCGCTTCTCATTCTCCCAGCTTCTTGCTGAACTTTCTGGTTCCATCTTAAATTCTGACTGAGGCGCCGAATGTAAAAGCGGCACCATTTAAGGTGGAACGGGAAAATTAGAGAAGCGACTTCATCTTCGCAGCTTCGCATCTTTTAGTTAGTGTTTGAGTCTCTCGTTGCAGATTTAATGTACCAGGAAACCAACTGCGCTGCTTATAAATGCGAATAAGTCCATTCGTCTCCAAATGTTCGTCTGTCTTTCTCTTTTCCTTTTTCGTTCACTACTAGGCAGGCGAAAACCTCGTTGCTAGGTGACCTGCAGTCTTTCGCACCCCCCCACCATCACGAAACCAAAACCGAAGTAATGAAATCCCTAAAGAATATATAATGCGCTCCGTGGTCATCCATCACCACTTATCTTATTTCACCGTAACAGCGCATTTTATCTCAGATGAGTGGCAGCAGCGTCTCCAAACAAGAGCAGTGAATGAGAGCCTTCCAGTTCACTGACCACATCACTTCCATTTGTTTTATTAATAAAAGATATTGGACGTAAATGCATTATGGATCATTACAGATACTTTGTTTAAAACTACAAAGTCCTCAGACAGTAAGAAAATAGAAATCATGTATAGAAAAAAAAGATGCATCGATAATCGTTTTATAAACGCATCGCAGCCTCTGAATCGTAATCGAATCGAATCGTGAGGTGCCTAGAGATCCCCCCCCACTAGTTTTCACCATACAAAGGACCCTTTAATCATATAAACGGTTCTTTGAGTGTTTGTGGTTCTATATAGAGCCATTTTTTCTACTGTTTCAAGCTTGACATCGTAACAACAGAAGAACCCTTTTTGGTGCTATGTAGAACCAAAAAACTATCAATCTGAAGAACGCTTCCACGATGCATGCGACGAAGACCCCTTTAATCATGCAAATGGTTCTAACTAGAATGGTTCTAACTAGAACCATTCGTTTTTAAAGAAACCTTGAAAAACCATCTGGTTTAAGTAAGTAGTATTGCAGTTAGGTTTCACTGAAAAGCATAAAAAGGCAAATAAATAAAATGGATGCAACAGTAATAAAAACATAATTATTATTATTATTATTATTATTATTGTTGATGTTGTTGTTGTTGATGATGATGATGATATTTGCGCTAACATCTGACAGGATATTTAAAAATGAAATTAAATAAATATTCAATCTCACACACACACACACACACACACACACACACACACACACACACACACCAGAATACAGATGAGTAAAGAACACTGGCTGTTCTTCCAAAATTACATTCTTGATTTTTCAATGTAAGCTACTTCAACAGAGCCAGCAAACTAAGCTAACCTAGCGAGCTACTTCAGCTAACTTATCAAGCTAACTTAGCTAACCTTACTGAAATGTTTACTTACTGGCTTGTTTTCAAATCCCTGCTGGAAAAACCCAGAGAAACCCTGAAGTGTTTCTGTTGGTTCCTGGTGGTTTTGTAATGGGTTGATATCACAGCATAAAGGACCCTGATGGTTTAACTGGTGACCAGTGGCTGATTATAAATGCATTCGATGATTTCCAAATGGGGTCTGAAGGTCTTCTACAGGACACTGCTCTCTAATTGAAACTATTAAGCCAATTCCCATTAGAAAGGAAAATCATTAGGTTTTGATCCTAATGGTCTCTAATAGTCCTTTTTCAGCAGGGTGTACACAATTAATCACACACACACACAACACATTCATTCTTGACTTTCAGTGTAAGTTACTGAAACATCACCAGCTAACTTAGCCAACCTAGCTTGTTTTAGTTTCAACAGAACCCGAGGGGAGTGAGAACCCTGAAAAGTAAGAAAGGGCCTACAGACTTGGTTCTGTGGTTTCTGACACACTATTATCTGTAAACAAGGACACGATTCCTGCTAAACTTCTGTTTTTAGCTCAACGACTGGACTGGATCTGCTATATAACTGCAGTATGTATAGATATATACGTGTGTGTAGCCTCTTTGCTTTGGGATTCAAACCAGCAACTCTCTCTCTCTCTCTCTCTCTCTCTCCCTCTCTCTCTCCCTCCCTCTCTCTCTCTCTCTCGCACCAAAAGCCCTGATTTGTGTGGCGCAGCCTCCTGGGGGCCGGTGATGAATAGCAGCGCTTCATCTGGGTCACGGAGCGCAGCGGGAACATAAACGCCCAGGAGCCGCGGTCACACGCTGAATCAAAGCAAGACGACAGAACAGAACCGCTGCTGTGTCTCTGCCACGATTTACAGCGCTGAAATAACAGATACACTCTGACTAGCTGACCCACTCACAGTTTATGAGGATAGCCTAGCTAGCACAGCGCAACACCGCAACAAAACAGAGCTGCTACTGAGTCTCTGCTGCGGCACGCTGCTAGGGTATTCCAGGTGGTTGCTAAGGTGCTATTAGGTCATGCTATGGTGTTTCAGGTGGTTGCTAAGGTGATCGCTAGGCCTTTGCTATGATATTTCAGGTGGTTGCTAAGGTTGATGCTAGGCCCTTGCTGTGCTATCCCAGGTGGCTGCTATGGTGTTGGTGTCCCAGGTGGTTCCTAAGGTGTTGCTTGTTCACTGCTATGATATCCCAGGTGGTTGCTAAGGTGATGCTAGGTCTTTGCTATGGCATCCCAGGTGGTTGCTAAGGTTGGTGCTAGGCCTTTACTGTGGTATCCCTGGTGGTTGCTACGGTGTTACTAGGACATGCTATGGTGTTGGCATTCCAGGTGGTTTCTAAGGTGTTGCTTGGGCACAGCTATGATATCCCAGGTGGTTGCTAAGGTGATGCTAGGTCTTTGCTGTGGTATCCTAGGTGGTTGCTAAGATGATTGCTATGGCATTGCTAATGATATCCCAGGTGGTTACTAAGGTTGGTGCTAGGCCTTTACTGTGGTATCCCTGGTGGTTGCTAAAGTGTTACTAGGACATGCTATGATGTTGGTGTCCCAGGTGGTTGCCAAGGTGTTGCTTGAGCACTGCCATGATATCCCAGGTGGTTACTAAGGTGATGCTAGGCTTTTGCTATAATATTCCAGGTGGTTGCTAAGGTGTTACTAGGACATGCTATGATGGTTGCTAAGGTGATTGCTTACGCATCACTAATGATATCCCTTGTGGTTGCTAAGGTGATTGCTTAGGCATCACTAATGATATCCCTTGTGGTTGCTAAGGTGATCCTAGGTCTTTGAGAGAGTATCCCAGGTGGTTGCTAATATGTGTGTATATATGCATGCTAGTATGTATGTGAGTCTGTATGTAATGTCTATGGCTATTGGAAATAGTAGATATTGCTATGTTACTTCAGGTGGTTGCTAAGATGTTACTGGGCCATTGTTATGGCGCCCAATGTGGTTACTAAGGTGACTGCTACAGGATTGCTAATGACATCCCAGATCATCGCTAAGGTGATGCTAGGCCCTTGCTATGGTATCCCAGGTAGTTGCTAATATATGTGTATATTGTGTATTAGTATGTATGTGAGTCTTTATGTAACACCTATGGCTATTATAAATAGTAGGTATTGCTATGTTATTCCAGGTGGTTGCTAAGGTGTTACTAGGTCATGATATAGTGTCCCAGGTGATTGCTAAGGTGATGCTAGGCCTTTGCTGTGGTATCCCAGGTGGTTGCTAATATGCGTGTGTATATGCATGGGAGTCTGAATGGAATGCCAATGAGGGGCAGTGTGACAGATGTCCTTTGTGACATCACTGGTGGTACTTAGATTTGAGCGCCTCCCAGTGGAAATGGCACACTAAAACGTAGAATAATAAAACAGCCTTGGGAGTGAACTTAACCAACCACTAACCAATCACAGTGTTTGTTAACCATCCTGACCAATCACAGCTCCGGACGAGTATCTGTGGATGTTTATGGTGAATCAATGTATTTATAATCCAACAAAAGGAAATTATTTTAGCTAAAATAAGGCGATTAACTGTGGACCTATTGACTCGGCAATGTGTTTATATCGTAAGTTGGCGATATGAAGCGATATAAAGTATTAAAGTGAATTTAGTGATTTAAAACAAAGTGAAAAGGGGGATAAAGGATAAAGGGGGGGTGTTGGGTGGTGTGGGGGGATGATGTATTGTTGTAGTCTGTAGTTGGACACATCTCTTAAACACTGTGATCACTGGACTACCCACAATGCCTCAGTGTTTTACTCATGCTGTTTAATTACAGGAGCCCCACAGAGTGAGGGAGGAGAGAGGGAGGGAGAGCTGTACAGATGGAGGGATGAAGAAAGAGAAGAGGCAGCAAACGAACAGCAGGAACTCAGCGGAAACTCTCTCTCTCTCTCTCTCTCTCTCGATCCACACTGTGGCACTGTGAGCCCGTGTTAAGGTCATGTTGCCCACAGATGAGGCCATTACACATTTTAATCCTCCATTTAAGTTGTTTTTCCAGACGCTCACTGTTCTCTAAATTCAATAAATTTAATAATTCTCCAAATTTAAAGGGCCTATATCTTGGAAAAAGCCATTTTTCCTCACTATTTCGACTTTAATGTAGCGTATAAACAATGTTAAAGTTTCAAAACACACTTTTTACACTGCAAAAACAACCTGCCTTCAATTTGATGTTTTTGTGATGTCATAAAATCCCTTCATTCACCTATATTCACAGTTTAGCCCCGCCCACTCATTGTGAAGTTATATAGAGGGTTTCAGCCCGGCCAGCTTTTTGAATGAGGTGCAGGCAATCAGAACAGAGCTCATTTACATATATCAGTCTTAAAGGCACAGCAACAAAATCACCCTGGTTAATTGTAAGAGATAAAAAGAGGCTGGAAAATGATTTTGCAGAAATGATAGAATTAATAGAAAAAATTATGAATTATGACTGTTTTGGGTGAATCAAACTACACAGACATCATTAGTAGATCTCAGAGTGTAAGAATAAACATAAAAAAGGATTAGGGTGCTTTAATCTTTAAGGTAAAAGTGTTTCTTGGCCTGTTTTTATTTATTTACTACTAGTATTAGATAAATCAAATAGAAATCAATGATTTTCTAATTTTGAGTCGTTCAGAGTGGTTTGGGGTGAAATGGTCGATTGTAGAGACTCAGATTTCTTTCAGTGTCAGTGAGTCACTCTTTCCCTTTATTCCAGCTTCCGTTCTTTTCAGGAGCCTCACTTTCAGCTCCTCAAAGAATCTGCAGACACACCTCCAAAGTTCAGTCTTAGAAGTTGGTTGATCATTTTCTGAAGATATTCAGTGATGTTGAGGTCTGGCCCAGGGATGGTCCCCTGTATACAGAACCTTTCTGAAAAGGTTCTATATAGCACCAAAAAGGGTTCTTCTATTGTTACAAGCTTGACATCATCACAATAAAAGAACGCTGTTTTGTGCTATGTATCTCCTCAGAAGTGTCTCTGAAAAATCAGTACGTTGTTCTTTAATGAATGACGGAGTCTCTGAGTTTTACTCGATGCTGCACCTGCTGGTAAAACAGCAAAAAAACAGAACCGGTTCTGTTCTCTGAGGGGGTGAGAGCCGAATTAACAGCGTCTCATGCGGGGCGTCAGTCAGTGTTACGGCTAACACGCACTCTTAAAAAAACAGGCACCGTCACCGCTCACCACCGCCCAAAATAAACAGGTTTTAATTATAGGGGGAAAAATGGATAATTGCATTTTGTATTACACCAGCAGGAATAAACAGAGAGGAAATGAAGCTAATTTAGTCTGTCTTTTTCACTGAGGTAGCAAACGAGAGAAAAAAGGAAGGAAAAAAACAAGCAAAGGAAAACAAATGCCAAGGTGCCAGAGTTAATTTCCAGACACGTCTGTGTGGAATAATAATAATGCCAGAGAGAGAGAGAGAGAGAGAGAGGAGAGAGAGAGAGAGAGAGAGAGAGGAGGAAGAAGACAGAGTGAGAGGGGGGAAGAAGAGAAATGAGATAGAGAGAGAGAGAAAGAGAGAGAGGGAAAGAGAGACAGAGAGGGTATAAGGAGAGAAAAGAGAGAGAGAGAAATAGAAGACAGCAAGAGAGAGAAAGAAAAAGAAGAAAGAGAAAGGGGGAGAAAGGGGAGAGAAAGGGGAGAGAGAGAGACAGAGAGAAAGAGAAAGGAAAGAAAGACAGGAGGAGAAAGATGAGAGAAAAAGAGAGAGAGGGAGAGTGATGGGGAAAGAGAGAAAGGAGAGAAAGAGAGAGAGCAAAGGAGTTAGAGAGCAGAGAGAGAAAGAGATAGAGTGTGATGGAAAAGAAGAGAAAGAGAGAGAGAGCAAAGGAGTGAGAGAGGAGAGAGAAAAACAAGGAGTGAGAGAGGATAGCAAGAGAGAGGAGGGCGAGAGAGAAGGAGAAAAAAGAAAAAAAAAGAGAGGAGAGAGAAATAGAAGAGCAAGAGATAGAAAGAGAGAAAGAGAAGAATGAGAAAAAGGGGGAGAAAGGGGAGAGAAAAAGAGAGAGAGCTCTAGAGAGAAAGAGAGAGAGGAAATGTTCACACTTCATTACCACATTTCTCTCTCCTGTTAATAAAAAGCCAAACGCTACAAATGTTTCGACAGGGAAGTGTTTTCATTTACACAGTGTGAAAAGAGAGAGAGAGAGAGAGAGAGAGAGAGAGAGAGAGAGGGAGAGGGAGAGAGAGAGAGAGAGAGAGAGAGAGAGAATACATTAATGGAATTACAGTAAGTTGCAGTAAGTGGCTGATCATCCGGCTGATTGGAGCTGAGGGAGAAGATAAACAGGCGCAGTGGAGAAGAGATTTACATTCACTTCACTACAGTTTTATTCATAATGCACTTTTCACAACAGATGTTGGTTGTATTCAAATTCCACTCCCCAGGCTCCACCCATAAATGTGCGCTTTTGTAGCTACGCTGGTAAAAACTAGTGGTGAACAGTGACTATCAGAGCTGGGCCTTCAGCTCAATCCATAAATGTCCAAACTGGGTCAAAACATGTAGAAAAACACTTCTAACTGAACAAGAACCAGTTTTGGACACGGTTCAAAAGAGTGCACTGTATAGTGAATTAAAACAAGTTTTGTGCATGGCCCAAATAGTGCACTGAATAGTGAAAAAAGACCAGTTTTGGACATGGTCCAAATAGTGCACTGTATAGTGAACAAAGACCAGTTTTGTGCATGGCTCAAAAGAGTGCACTGTATAGTGAACAAAGACCAGTTTTGTGCATGGCTCAAAAGAGTGCACTGAATAGTGAACAAAGATCAGTTTTGTGCATGGCTCAAAAGAGTGCACTGTATAGTGAACAAAGACCAGTTTTGGACATGGTCCAAATAGTGCACTGTATAGTGAACAAAGACCAGTTTTGGACATGGTCCAAATAGTGCACTGTATAGTGAACAAAGACCAGTTTTGGACATGGTCCAAATAGTGCACTGAATAGTGAACAAAGACCAGTTTTGGACATGGTCCAAATAGTGCACTGTATAGTGAACAAAGACCAGTTTTGGACATGGTCCAAATAGTGCACTGTATAGTGAACAAAGACCAGTTTTGTGCATGGCTCAAAAGAGTGCACTGTATAGTGAACAAAGACCAGTTTTGTGCATGGCTCAAAAGAGTGCACTGTATAGTGAACAAAGACCAGTTTTGTGCATGGCTCAAAAGAGTGCACTGTATAGTGAACAAAGACCAGTTTTGTGCATGGCTCAAAAGAGTGCACTGTATAGTGAACAAAGACCAGTTTTGTGCATGGCTCAAAAGAGTGCACTGTATAGTGAACAAAGACCAGTTCTGTTCATGGCTCAAAAGAGTGCACTGTATAGTGAGCAGGGTGAAGTTTTAGACAAAGCCTTAAATAGCACACTATGTGTAATGAATAGAGACCAGTTTGGGACGTAGGCCAAAGTAGTGCACTTTACAGTGAACTTGGAAAAGTTTTGTGCACGGCCCAGAACAGCGCACTGTTTGATAAATAGGGGCCAGTTTTGGACATACAACAGTGCACTACATAGTGAATATGTTGCAGATATACATCACTATATATAGTGAATATCTGAACATACCAAACACTACGTAGTGAAAAAGGTGTATACTATATTATACACCATGTAGTGAATACAGAGTTCAATATAGAAAGAATGTTTAAATATAGATCACACTATATAGTAAATATAGTGAATACGTAATACACTACATAGTGGATATAATTAATACATAGGACACAATATAGTGAACATATAATACTCCATATGATGACTATAGTTAATATATAGGACACAATATAGTGATTATGTAGAGCACTATAGTAAATATAGTTCAATATACAGTAAATGTTTAGATACACTGTGTAGTAAATATAGTAAATGTATAATAAATTCTTATACTACATATTTAAATATATAGTATACCACACAGTGAATATAGTCAATATAAAGTATACAACATGCTGAATATAATAAATATATAGTTCAATATACAGCGAATGTTTAAATATAGAGTACATTATGTAGTAGATATACAGTATACCCTATAGTGAATATATAGTTATTTATATATATTTAATATACATGTACTACTACACTATAAAAATGTACACTATATAAATAGTAAATTTAAACAGAACACAATATAGTGAATATAGTAAATATATAGTGCAATATACAGTGAAAGTGTAAATATAGAGTACACTATGCAATAAATATGGTAAATATGTTGTACACTACATAGTGAATATTTAAATACACTGGCCTCTATTTAAATATATACCATATAGTGAATACAGTAAATATATAGTGAGTATAGACAATATATAGAACCCTATATAATAATTATAGTGAATATATGGTTCAAAACACACAGTGAATGTTCAAACAGAGTACAGTGCATACTAAATATAGCAAATGTGTGATACACAACATAGTGAATAGTTGAGTATTTACACCAGAGTAAATGTAGTGAATACATTGTACACTACATACTAAACATGTCAATACAGAACACCATATAGTGAACATATAATTTAATATACAGCCAGTTCAGTTTACTTTAAGTATTATGTAGTGTACAGTATGTAATAAATATAGTGAATGTGTAGTACACTAGATAGTGAATATTTGAACATACTGGTCTCTATTCAAACATACAGTATATCATATACTGAACACAGCATATATAAAGCGAATATAGTTCATATATAGAACACTATATAGTACATATAGTGAAAATACAGTTCAATATACAGCAAATTCAATATACATTTACTATATGCACTATGTAGTAAATATAGTGAATGTGTAGTACACTACTACACTACTTGTGAGTATTTGAATATACTGGTCTCTGTTTAAATATATATACCATACCATACAGTGAATACAGTGAATATACAGTGCACTATACAGTGAATAGTGGTGAATATATTGTACACTACATAGTGAACAGGGCACAGCTTTGCACAGAACTGGTGATCCTGCAGTACTGAGTGAACTTCATGCTCTTCTGCTGGAGGAAGGCGACAGAGTGGAGAGCGCGGCGAGGGACAGGGAGGGAGATCTCGTTCAGCGGTCAGTGCCGGTTATTAGCCGAAAATCAAATGAGCCTACATGCGCCGCGGGCAGGGAGAAACTCGGGGCGTCCATTAGGCACAGCTAAAGGATTGATGCGCGTCATCAGCTCGGGAAGTTTCAGGCCGAGGAAATTAAAAGTATTTTTCATCCCTGACGAAACGCCCTCGGCCTGCGAGCGGATCCGAACAGCCGCGCCGTAAAAAAGAGCCATTAGGAGCTCAAAGATGAAGTTCTGCTGATGAACAGGAAACCGGCCGAGCCTCCCGGGAGAGGAAAGCACACGACTTCATACCGGCACGTATCGATCACACACAGCGGCCAGACACGCACTTCTGAAATACTGCCGCACTTCAGCGCCGAAAACCAACGTTTTATTAGGTTTTATATCAAATTCTTCATCAAAGAGTGATCAGAGTTTAGATCAGTGAGAATGAATCAGAATTATTCAACACAAAATCCAGCTCAGTGGCTTCATTACAGAACTTATTACTTTATCTCTCTTCATTCCGTCTTCTTTTCTCTCTCTCTTTCCTCGTCTTTATTCTCTTCCTCTTCTTCCGTCTGTTCTTCTTCTCACTACTCCCTTTCCTTTCCTAAATGATCTCTCTCTCTCTCCCTCTCTTTCTATTCTCTCTTTCTTTATTTAATAATGTAACAGTATAGCAATAATAATATAATAATCTTAGTCAGATATGAATTATTCAGTATATATTGGGAATCATTCAGTAACCACTTTGAATTATGTATTACATAATATGAATTAATTAGTATCTACTATTAATTATTCAGTATCTATTATGAATTTTTCAGTATCTACTACAAATTATTCACTATCTGCTATGAATTATTCAGTAGCAACTATAAATTATTCAGTAGCTACTATGAATTCCTCAGTAAGTAATATTATTCAGTATGTACTATGAATTATTCAATATACACTATGAATTATTCAGTATCTACTATGAATGTTTATGTAACCACTATGAATTATTCAGTATAAATTATCCAATAACTACTATGAACTGTTCAAGAATTACTATTAACTGTTCATTAGCCACTATGAATTATTCAGTCATTTCTACAAACTATTCAAAATTATTATGAACTATTCAGTGACTATTATGAATTCTTCAATAACTACCATAAATTATTCAGTAGGTACTATGGATTATACAATAACTACTCCAAACTATTCAGTCCTGTATTTATAAGTATGAGGATTTGAAGTGGCAACAAGTCAATGGACTTCAAGGGGTTAATAATACTCTTATTTTCTTTATTTCAATTTTATACACATGGTAATAGTCTAGTGTGCTTGCTTAGTCTCTTTAGTGTGTCATATATTAAACCTAGAGCAGCTCTGTGGTCAGAAACTGACCACCGATGAAGGACCAGAGGATTGCTACAGCCTCTAGTTGAGCTACAGTCTCTAACTGTACACCAACAAGGGGTTTATGATAAAGTGGCCAGGGGAGTGTAATTAAATATTACACACCCCACAGGACTTTATCACAGAGAATACAGATCACACAGTCCTGAAATACGGTGATACGACCACAGGCTGCCATTCGACTGCGCTGGACTCTATTGTTGGAGCCTTTATACAGTCTATTAAGAGCAGTGGTCATTAAAGATAACCAAAGGGAACCCATTAGGGAGAGAGAGAGACATCATAACGCGAGGAGTCGCCTCATTGGCTCTGGGGCTGAAAGCTCCCTCAATTAACCACAAAGGCCACGGGGTAAAGTGGGTTTTAATTGACTGGAGCTTGATAAAGACAGAAGCTTAATACTCTACAATGGCTGTAATAGGCCTGCAGTGAGATGTGAGTAAAACTGCAGTGTTCAGCGAAGCTCAGAGTGCTGGAACCTTCGAGGAAAGTGGTGCAGTCAAGGGCATGACCTAGAACCACACGACACGGACAAACTACCATTCCACCTTCACACTACTGCATACTGAAAATGATGACTGCAGTACAGCCCAAACATTCTGCTGAATCAATAATGTAACAGCTAAAGATTAGCCTGCTATGAATTATTCAGTAAATATAGTGTTTAGTAAATACTATGACTTTTTCAGTCTCCATCGCGAAGTATTTAGTAAATACTATGAATTATTCAGTATCTATTATGAAGTATTTAGTAAATACGATGAATTATTCAGTATCCATTGAGAACTATTTAGTAAATACTACGACTTGTTCAGTATCCATCATGAAGTATTTAGTAAATACTATGAATTATTCAGTATCTATCATGAAGTATTTAGTAAATACTATGCCTTGTTCAGTATCTATTGTGAAGTATTTAGTAAATACTATGACTTGCTCAGTATCTATCATGAAGTATTTAGTAAATACTATGACTTGTTCAGTATCTATCATGAAGTATTTAGTAAATACTATGACTTGTTCAGTATCCATCGTGAAGTATTTAGTAAATACTACGACTTGTTCAGTATCCATCATGAAGTATTTAGTAAATACTATGACTTGTTCAGTATCTATCATGAAGTATTTAGTAAATACTATGACTTGTTCAGTATCTATCATGAAGTATTTAGTAAATACTATGACTTGTTCAGTATCCATTGCGAAGTATTTAGTAAATACTATGACTTGTTCAGTATCCATTGCGAAGTATTTAGTAAATACTATGACTTGTTCAGTATCCATTGCGAACTATTTAGTAAATACTATGACTTGTTCAGTATCCATCGTGAAGTATTTAATAAATACTATGAATTATTCAGTATCTATCATGAAGTATTTAGTAAATACTATGACTTGTTCAGTTTCCATTGCGAAGTATTTAGTAAATACTATGACTTGTTCAGTATCCACTGCGAAGTATTTAGTAAATACTATGACTTGTTCAGTATCCATCGTGAAGTATTTAGTAAATACTATGAATTATTCAGTATCCATTGTGAAGTATTTAGTAAATACTATGAATTATTCAGTATCTATCATGAAGTATTTAGTAAATACTACGACTTGTTCAGTATCCATTGCAAAGTATTTAGTAAATACTACGACTTGTTCAGTATCCATTGCAAAGTATTTAGTAAATACTATGAATTATTCAGTATCCATTGTGAAGTATTTAGTAAATACTATGAATTATTCAGTATCTATCATGAAGTATTTAGTAAATACTACGACTTGTTCAGTTTCCATTGCGAAGTATTTAGTAAATACTATGACTTGTTCAGTATCCATTGCAAAGTATTTAGTAAATACTATGACTTGTTCAGTATCCATCATGAAGTATTTAGTAAATACTATGACTTGTTCAGTATCCATCGTGAAGTATTTAGTAAATACTATGAATTATTCAGTATCCATTGCAAAGTATTTAGTAAATACTATGAATTATTCAGTATCTATCATGAAGTATTTAGTAAATACTACGACTTGTTCAGTATCCGTTGCGAAGTATTTAGTAAATACTATGACTTGTTCAGTATCCATCATGAAGTATTTAGTAAATACTACAACTTGTTCAGTACCCATTGTGAAGTATTTAGTAAATACTATGACTTGTTCAGTATCCATCGTGAAGTATTTAGTAAATACTATGAATTATTCAGTATCTATCATGAAGTATTTAGTAAATACTATGACTTGTTCAGTATCCATTGCGAAGTTTTTAGTAAATACTATGACTTGTTCAGTATCCACCGTGAAATATTTAGTAAATACTACAACTTGTTCAGTATCCATCGTGAAATATTGGGTAAATACTATGAATTATTCAGTCTCCATCACAGAGTATTTAGTGAAAACTATGCCTTATTCAGTATCCATCATGAAGTATTAGTAGTATTAGTATTATTACCTACTACGAATTATTCAGTATCCATTATAAATTATTCAGTATCCATTATGAATTATTCAGTATCTACTATGAAGTAAATGAGTATCCTCGTGTGTTTGTTGACCGCTGCTCCCCTTTGTTTAAAGGGAGTTTTTGTTGCGAGTGCACTGCGCTAAGTCTTCTGTGATTGGTCATTCTGGTCATTGGTCATTCAAACAGCTCTTAACTGTCAGAGGTGGCGGTTCTGGTCTACTGGCAGCGGTTAGTCTGGTTATGAGACTGTTCTTACCGCCACTGTATTTCAGTCACTGTCCTCAACTCCTCAACTGCTGCTCGCAGCGCCCACTAGTGGCTTTATTATTACTCAACTAGTCTATGCAACCCGCACATCCCAGCTTGGTGCAACGGACATAGCTAGTAGGTGGAATTGGGAATGATTAAAACTTGGGTAACAATCCAAATAAATAAGAAAAGACAGGAGTTGATTTCATTGGATCATTGCAGAGTCTAACCACACCTCCTGATAATGTATTCACTCTAAACCCACCCCTTTTACTACACCAGGCTAGCATGTGCAAAAATATGAAAATATCAGAAGTATTTTAATACCCACTAGTGCTGTCGCTTTGAGCTTTAGTTACCAAAACAGCAACTTTAATAAAATTGTTCTTAACTTTTAATGCAAGTTATTGCAGCGAGTAATTTTGGATCATTTAATGGTCCATGTTTTTGGACCACTTTTGTTTTTTTTTAATTATGAAAGTAAAGGGCAGTTAGCATTATCAAATGGTCCAAATAGTGTAAAAAAATAGAGATATAAAGTTTCATAACATTGTAAGGTTCTTACGTAAAGCCTCATTCACCAACCGTTCTCAATGTCATAGAAAGTCATCTATAAACACATTTATGACATGTTATAGTGCATTCATAAGGCATTATAAACATGATTATAAATACTTATAAAAATGAATTACACTTCATAGTCATGTTTATTATACATTATGAATTGTTAATATAATGCATTATAAGTAGTGTTAATAACATGTTATACTGTCAGCGCCTAAGAAGTCAGTCCCAGCTTGGAGAGCGTAAAGTAAAAACAAATACAAAGTTTATTTACATCCTGAGATTTCCAGTATTTCATTTCTCAGTGCTGGTGCTGTCAGAGCTGCATCTTCAGGGCTTCAGTCCTGAATATTCAGATGCTCCAAAAAGGCTGTCCAGCCTAGAATCACTGCTACAGTGAGCTTTTCTTACCCAGCGTCTCACTTTAAACACTACATTACATCACAGCAAACCAAGTACCCATCAGCCCCTCCCCTGACCCCCTCTGACATCACACTGAGCGTGAAGTCACTGTGGAGTGAAGGCCTGGAAAGGGAGAGGCGAGATAGTAGAGCGCTGTCATTGTAATTTGTTCTCTCACTGGTTCTAACGTCAAGCGCTAGAACCCTTCACTCTGTAACATCCCTACACTACAGTACAGTAATGCTAATTTCTGCTAGCATTCTATTGGATATGCAGTGTTAGTGCCAAGTTAGTGCCAAGCTAACGGTGGTGTACATTGACTTTCCCACATTGGGTAAAACACTGATGGCAGCTCTAGTTTAAACTCTGACATTTGAAGCCTGTAATGTGCTTTACTGTGAATGTTTTAGTGTTTCAGTAAATCCTTTAGTAAATACTCTCCTTATGAATGCATTATAACATGTTATGAACGTGTTTATAGATGCTTACAAACGTGACATTCATAAACAGTGTTACCGAAATTTCTTCTTACGCAGTTTTTCACGAAGATTCTGGCGTTCACCAGTGTTCTCTTATCTGGGATTTGTTCTTAGGTAAGAACAGAATCTACACACTCAAGAGCACAAAGGTGAGAACAGTTCTGTGCTTTAAGAACACGTCATGAATCTGACGTAGACTTTTTCTTAAGAACTTTATCAAGAACACATTTAACAATATTGGGCTTTATTCTCCAATATCTTTGTTCTCAAATGTGTTCTTGAGAAAGGTTTCACCTTTGTGCTCTTGACTGTGTGTAGATTCTGTTCTTATCTAAGAACAAATTCCAAATAAGAAAACATTGCTGAATGTCAGAACCTTCGTCAAAACTGCGTAAGTGGGTTTTACGAAGAAATTTCTTCTTAAGAACGGTTGGTGAATGAGGCCAAAAATTAAGGTTTGGAGAATGAGGCTCTATATCATTAGGTATACAGCACTGTTCTAGATATTTCCCAAGACTGGTACGCAGAAGAAAAAAAGGAGCTTGGCCTTAGGGATCTCCCCAAACCTTATCAGCCCTGTTCCATCTTGTGTAATTTCAAAACGATTACAATTCGCCACTTAAGATCGCAGATTAACGATGACTGACGGAACTGATAAGATGCGAGTTGGAGTTGTTTCCACGTAAACAAACGCGGCAGGAGAAACCGGAGAGAGACGGAGTGAATCGGTGAGTCTTCGGATCCCAGAGCGGCTCTGAGTGATGCTAATCTGCCCGTTTCCTCCCTGTGGGAGCGCGATACCGAGCTATTTCAGGCTACATTAACGTCTACGTGGCTTCAGACTCATCTCCCAACGTTCAGGACGTGTGTGTGGTACGGCGGAGGACTGTTAACCCTTCAAAGTCTACAGTGATAAGACACATACTGTGGTTTAATGTCAGTGAAATGAGGAAACTGCAGATTATAATCTTTTAATCTGTACCACATTAACGTATGTAAGCAGAAGAGATATTTTATTACAGCTTGAATTTGATGAAAGGTTATATTTTAGTTAGTTTCTATTGAAAACAGCCATTAACAGAGACAATATGCTAATATATATATATATATATATATATATATATATATATATATATATATATATATATATTAGTATTATGTCAATAAATATGGAGATAAAAACTTATTTCAATTGTTGTAATTTTGGATTTTATTATTATATAACATGATTTTGATGTGTTTTATGTATAATATTTGACATTTTAATATATTAAAGGTGCTAAAGATGCTATAAAGTTTATTATTATTATTATTATTATTATTATGATTTTTGAGAATGTGTGATGGGTAACATTTATACTAGACTATCAAAATAACCAACATGACCAGTTTTACCCGTTTCACCAGGCAAAGAACCTTTTAAGCATGCAAATGGTTCTTTGGGTGTTCATGGTTCTATACAGGACCATTGTTTTTACTAAAAACCCTTGGAAAACTTTTTTAGGAGTGTACAATGCCAAAAGAACCATTTTTGCTGCTATATAGAACCCTTTTCAAAAGCCATCTACAACACATTCTCCATCAATGTGAAGAACCATTTCACCATGTAAAGAACCCTTGAAGCATGGTTCTTTGAGTGTGCATGGTTGATATTGATTAACTGTCTTTACTAACGAACCCTTGAAGAACCACCTTTTTTAAGAGTGTACAGCAGAACAGTAATAACGATTTTGACCGTCTGAGAGTTTAGAACACGCTGTATCTGTCCAGGCCCCCAGTGTGAGCTGCGGTCTGTCTGCGGCTGCCAAAACCGACAACATCTACAGGGTGTCGTCTTTAGTTACACTAAGCAGTCTCTGGAGGATCCGTCTGCAGCGTCCAGATAAACAAAAAAACAAAGGCTTAGAACAGAACCAGCCCACACAGTCTTACGTAACAGAGCGGGACGCGAGAGCAGACACGGAGAGGTACAGTCAGGGAGTCGCACTTACAGTAAAGCTGAGTCCTCATTAAACTGTGGATATTACAGAAACCTACAGACTCAGATCTCTTTATAGTGGTGGTGATAGGAACCAGGCGTCGCCATGACTACAACACAAATATAGACATTTTATTTACTATCCAGAACCACCAGTGAACCTACACGAGTCTTCTGAGTTTATATGGAATGTTGATGATGGAAAATAGTGGAAAATCTGAAATAATAAGTTTTCTTTGGGGACTATTTTGCCTCACAGCGCCCTGCATGTATCCCTCCACCATGAATGGAGTTTAGATTCTCAAAACTATCATAAAACAGTGTCTCAGTCATCAGGCAGTGAATTCATAACCATTTCATGTAGGAACTTTCTGTGAGGGAGCTTTTAGAGGTGGACGTCTGGTTCCTATCACCACCACTGTGAACAGTTCTGACTCGGTAAGTTTATCTAGAATGGAGTGTTTCACACCAAACCACTCTGAACCACTCTGAATGACTCTGTTTACATCTTAACCATTTAGTCAAGAATGTTGAAAAATTGGTGGAACTTCCCTTGAAGAATCCATACCCAGGCTCCACCCACAAGTCTTTTCACACATGCAACATTTTGCACCTTTTCTGCAGAACCAGTGAAGCTGCACGCTTACATGTACCCACTACAGGTTTAACAACATAAACATTCGGTTCTTCAAGGGTTCTTCAGTAAAGAAAATAGTTCTATATAGAACCATGAACACTCAAAACACCATTTACATGCTTTAATGGTTCTTTGCATGGTGAAATGGTTCTTGAGACTGATGGAGAATGTGTTGTATATGGCTCTATACAGCACCAAAAAGGGTTCTTCTATTGTGTAAAAATGCCAAGCTTGTAACAATAGAAGAACACTTTTGGGTGCTATATAGAACCCTTTTCAGAAAAACTACTACATAGAACCATCTATAGCACATTCTCCACCAATCTGAAGAACGATTTCGCCACTTCCCAGTTTCAGTCTCCATTTCCCAAACGCTTTAGCCGAGCGAGCTAACATTACTCCTCCTAATAAACAGACACACGTTCAGCTCCGTCTCCTCATTATTCACCACCATCACTGTAATATTTCATCATCAACATTAACACACAAAGGTGATCAGAGGGGAGGTGGAGATCGAGTCTGCAGCGTCCGAGATCTTTAAAACGCAGAGTTAGAAAAGAAAATCATCTCACAGTGAAAGCAGCGTTTTACAGTAGAAATAAATGGAGCTCATTATGCTGGTAGTGAACTATGCTGCTGACACAGCTGCCTAGAAACCATAGAAACGGACCTTAAACAGAAGTGAGGACCCTGTTGGGGTTCATCCTAAAGTTAGGACAGGATTTAGGAGGTTTAGTCTAGTTAGGATGTTTGTGTGATGCTGTTTTCTTATCTGGAGTTCATGATGAGATTATGAAGTTAGGAACTGTTATTCTGGAATAGCTTCTGTCCGAAATTCAGTCCGTACTGAAGTCGTCATGGAGACCAAACACATCAGATCTCAGAGTTAAGAAGTGTCTGTAAAACGACTCCAGGTCTCAGTATCAAAGGGGTATCAGTGCGTGCCTAAATGAAACAGCAGAAAGAGGCACTTTTTTGTGTTAGTCTTAAAGGGTTAAGCTAGTAATCGAGTACCTGCACACAGCTCAGCTCAACACGTGGATTAATACACCTTCAGAGAGCACAGCTGTCTCACTGCGTCTGTAGAGAAAGAGGTCAGCTTACTGTAAACTGAGACATCACTCAGAACGGACGCCTCTACAATCTGTTTGGTTTTTCACTTTTCCTCCCACCTCTCTCTCTCTCGCTTTCTCTCTCTCTCTCTCTGGTTTGATAGTATCTCGCCAAACCGCTAGCAGTTGTGACACTGCTGCTATCTGCGTATCGCCTCATCTCTGCGGTGGGACGTTTTCTCACTCCGAGGGGGCGAGAAACGAGATACAAACTGACACTGTCCCTACAAACCCACAGTGGAAAATCTGTTTCTCTTTCTGTCGCTCGTTTCTGTTCTTTTGTCCCCCTCCCCCTCCCCCCAGCACACTCTGTGGTTGTTTTTGTATTTTGGTGTTTTTTTCTGCTTGTTTGTTCTGTTTTCGCTTCTGTTCGTCTGTTCTTGCTGATTTGCAGTGTTTCAGTGTGTATATTTTCTTTATTTCCTATTCAGATGTGTAACATATTCACTGAAACATGCTAAATTATAACCATACTAAGCCTACAGTTACTGTACTATATTAAATCCAGACCACAACACTCCTGTATAAGAGGCTCAGAAGGCAGGCAGTCTTTAATATAAGCAAAATGCAAATCATCTGTTACTACAGCTAACATTACTAGCCCGACCACATCGTAACTTAATTCGCCTCGTACTTTTCTTCTGGAAAACAGTGAGACTGTAAAGAGTCAGAAGCTAATAAATTCCATGATGACACCGAAAGTTTTATTCTATTAAATCTATACAGTAGAGAATAAAATGATGTTGAGTTTGATGTTTAAAGGAGCTTTTGTGTGCTATAGCTGAGCTCTGTACTACCTACTGCATGTGGAGCTTCTCCTCTGGTGTGTGGTAATCTTAAGATGCCTGAAGTAGTCTTTAGATGGTGTGTGGTAGCCTTTAGACAGCTGCAGTAGTCTTTAATTGGTGAGCTGCAGTATTTAAACAGCAGTAGTAATCTAGTAGCCTCTAGACAGATGGCTGCAGTATTCTAGATGGTGTGCGATCACCATTAGACGGTCTGCAGAAGCCTTTAGACAGTATGCGGTATCCTTTAGACAGCTGCAGTAGTCTTTAAAAAGTGTGCGGTAGCCTTTAATTGGTTGCAGTACTCTTTAGATGCAGCAACCTTACACAGCTGCAGTAATCTTTATACAGCTGCAGTAATCTTTATACAGATGCAGTATTCTTTAGATGATGTGCAGTATTATTTAGACAGCTGCAGTAGTCTTTAGTCAGTGAGCTGTAGTATTTAAACAACAGTAGTAATCTAGGAGCCTCTAGACAGATGGCTGCAATAGTCTAGATGGTGTGTAGAAGTCTTTAGACGGTTGTGGTAGTCTTTAGTCGGTGTGCAGTAGTCTTTAGATGGCTGTTGTAGTCTTTGGACAGAGTGTGATGTAACCTTAGATGGTTGTAGTAGTCTTTAGACATTGTGGAGTAGCCTTTAGACGGTTGTAGTAGTCTTTAGACAATGAGTGGTAGCCTTTAGACAGCTGCAGTAGTCTTTAGACAGTGTGAGATAGCCTTTAGATGGTTGTAATAGTCTTTAGACAGTGTGTGGTAGCCTTCAAACAGCTGTAGTACTATTTAGATGGTGTAAGGTAGCCCTTAGACGGCTGTAGTAGTCTTTACATGGTGTGTGGTAGCCCTTAGATGGCTATAGTAGTCTTTAGATGGTGTGTGGTAACCCTTAGACGGCTGTACTAAATGATTACAACTACACACAACACACTACAGGCATAAAAAGAGCAATTAAAGATGAACTGAAGACAAACATACACATCAAAGCAATCTCATTAAGTTTAACGTCAACACCTGAAGAAGGCTTAGTTAGCGATAGTTCGGCCAAAAATCTAATTTACCCAGTTTGTAGTTGATCAGCCAAAACATGTTGGGTGTCTGCAGTTTGCTTCTGTAGTTTTAGCACTGGAGCTATGAGGCTAATGTAGCTAACAAGTAATCAAGGCTAATGCAAAACAAATTTGCAATGTGCAGTCATCAGACACTCACCTTAAACTCACCTTAAACTGTCTGGAGGTGTTCAATGTCTCTTATAGACTCGATTATGGGGTTTCTGACACTGTGTGACTCACTGTTATCTATAAAGTAGGGACAAAATTCAGGGAATGCTATGCTAACGTACCTTACACGGTTTGTTGATTCAGGCAGGCAGTTAGCATCATGCTAATCAGTGGAGTAAAAGCTTTTTTTTGCTCGTTAGCGACATTAGCCTTATAGCTTCAAGTAAGGAAGCAAACTTCAGGATCCAAACATCTCCTGGCTGACTGACTACCTTTGGGGTGGGGAATGGCGAGGGTGGGGAATGGCGGGGGCGGGCAGGGGGGTCAGGGTGGATGAAGGAGGGGGCAACTGCTCAATTTAGAGTCTTTGCTGAACTATTCCTTTAACTCAGAGCTCGGCCGCTGCGGCGTGTAATGCATTCAGTTCCCTCTCATTTATTCGCCCAATAAATCAATGATTTGTGTACAAAGCAGGATCAAAGCCAGAAGCTGTTCTTCCATCCACTCCAACTTATTGTAGATCCATAAAACAATCACCACAGATCATTTCCACCCTCACGGCTCTGCACAACGATCCTCCGCTCGCCGTTTGTCTGTACACCGTACGCTTATCAATAACGATAAGGACCGGCCTAATGGCTCAAACGCTCCAGTCAATCTGTTCATTCTGCACTCGTTCTGTACAGAGACAGACACGAAACATTAGCTCTGCTGACTTTCACAGCAGTCTAGTCCAGTCTGAGGCCTCTTCCACTCATATACGGACATTTTTTCGTTTGTTTTCAAAATTATATCTGTCCACCAACAGCAAAACTGTGGCTATTAGAGCTGGGCCTTCAGTTCAGGCTATAAATCATCCTCTTGGAATTATGAGGCTAATGGTAATAAAAATCTGTAAAGGACCATGTAAGCATTTTTCTGCCTATTGCTGATACACATGATTTTACCATAGCAGTAATAGCCAAATATGTAAAGTTTGCAATATTATTGTTTTCCATTATTTTTTATACACAAGCCTACTGGTTTTCTAGTAGACTGCTATCTTTTGCTATAGTTCTGTCAGAACGTGTTGCTTCACTGGTGGTAAATCAAAGTAGTGGAGTGAACTATTCAAGTCAAAAACCTGCTACTTTTGATTTAGCTGCTGTTATGTATGGTGTTCCCAAGGGATCAATGCTAGGGCCTCTCCTTTTTACTGCGTACACGCTGCCTTTGGGTCAAATCAAAATAATTTTAGCAGTATTATCATACTTAAAAATCAATGCATTTTAAAATACTTATTTTATCTACAAATATCAGAAACACATTGAATCTGCTGAATCAAAATTTTGTTAATGGACGCACTTAAAAAAGATGATTCTTCAAGTTTCTTGGTGGTTCATGACAATAGCAGAACCTTGCACAAAGTTTCTTTATAGAACCATATACATCACATTCTCCACAAATCCGATAGAAACATATACTCTATATATTTACTACATTCTCCATCAAACCACTTCACCAACTCATAATTCTATATAGAACCACTGCCTTTACCAAAGAACCATTTTTAAGTGTGTAAACCGAATGTTTTTTCCTTTAAAGTTGCAGAGGTACTTCAAGCTGGACATCGTAACAATAACAAAGCTCTTTTTTGTTGCTCTTTTATGTATGTTCTATGGAACCATATACTTCATATATATATATATATACACACACACACACACACACATACATCACCGCTGTCGGAACAATTATACTGATATGATACTTTTAATGTCAAAAAAAGTCAATGGAACCAGACTTCTTTCCAAGTAATTCTATGCCATTTGTTTTCATCCATACATAATAGAATGTATACACAATGTATAGAGCAGCAGGTATTTGCAAATTATGTCTATATATATATATATATATATATACATATAAAACTCTTTATATAGCTCATAATTCTATATAGACCCATTGCCAACCATCTTATCTTTAAGCGCGTCTACTGAACACTTTTTTTCTTTAAAGTTGCAGAGGTACTTCAAGCTTGACATCTTATATATACATATGTATATTGTATATCTCCTGTCTAGTACATATATATATATATATATATAACACACACATATATACATATATATATATATATATATGTATATGATATATACACACAAAATATATATAATACATATATATATACAATATATAGATAAACATAATATATAATCATAAAATGTTTCTATATAGAGCCATAGTTTTAAACAGAACCATTGCCTTTACTAAAGAACCCTTGAATTTGCCCATTGAACACTTTTTCCTTTACAGCTGCAGAGGATGGTGGTTACCACAGTGAATGATATATTGGGTATTTTTGGGGGGTTTTCTCAGCTGAGCAGAGCTCTGCCAGGTTCCTGCCTGAAGATCACAAAAGCAGAGAGCGCCTCTGTTCAGTCTGGACCAGCAGAGCTTTCTCTCCACTGTACGCGAGGACGGAGTGATAAAACAGAACAGAAGCCATTCCCCAGAGTGCATGTCTTGTCCTGTCTCCCTGGAGAGAGCGAGCGAGAGCGAGAGAGAGCGAGAGAGAGAGAAAGAGAAACGTTCTCTGCGCTCTGACAGCAAATGTTGTGTTTTGATTCGTGCAGCCTTGAGGGTGCGGAGATAAAGGCCTAGCCCATCTGTCTGCACGGCTCTGCCGCGCGGGGAATTGATCACAGCCCGTTACAGTAAAGTGCATTTGCATCCTCGGCTCTGAAAAAGCGCTTTATTATCCCTCGCCCCACCAGCTGAGGCCGCGGCTCACGGGGTGACAGAGCGCCTCACGGGCAGACGCCTTTAAAAAGGATCTGACGCTCGCTAATGGGAAAAGTGTTTCTCCATTGTTAGCGCCTTTCTCTTCCTATTTGCCTCGCGGAGGAGGACGGCGGCGCTGCTGAGCCGCCCGAATCGGGTGGAGCTCACAGAGCGGGCGGACGTGAAGGGGAGGGAGAAACGCACAGACGATCAATAGTGGCAGAAAGAAATTAGCAGATTTCACGGCTGCGGAGGAGCAAAAACTCAGACAGTGAATTCATCCACACAGAATCAGACTGCAGTACAGCATCACAGCCGAAACAGCCTCGACTCGCCAACACGGTAACTTAATCTGTTCATTATTCCAGGTGATTCCGAACTATTTCTATTGGTCAATTCATCATCAAGTGTTCATACGATGTAAAGGACACTGAGGCTTTCAAAGGGTGTAGAAATGTAAAACCCATAGGAGGTTTAGATATTAGAGCCATGATTAATAAAGGAAAGCAACAAATATGCAAATTCATCAAGTGATTCAGCCTGGACTAGCCCTTAACTGACTCATGACTCAACCTAGACTAGCCCTTAACTGACTCATTACTCAACCTAGACTAGCCCTTAACTGACTCATTACTCAACCTAGACTAGCCCTTAACTGACTCATTACTCAACCTAGACTAGCCCTTAACTGACTCATTACTCAACCTAGACTAGCCCTTAACTGACTCATGACTCAACCTAGACTAGCCATTAACTGACTCATTACTCAACCTAGACTAGCCATTAACTGACTCATGACTCAACCTAGACTGGCCCTTAACTGACTCATTACTCAACCTGGACTAGCCCTTAACTGACTCATTACTCAACCTGGACTAGCCCTTAACTGACTCATTACTCAACCTAGACTAGCCCTTAACTGACTCATTACTCAACCTGGACTAGCCCTTAACTGACTCATGACTCAACCTGGACTAGCCCTTAACTGACTCATGACTCAACCTGGACTAGCCCTTAACTGACTCATTACTCAACCTAGACTAGCCCTTAACTGACTCATTACTCAACCTGGACTAGCCATTAACTGACTCATGACTCAACCTAGACTAGCCATTAACTGACTCATTACTCAACCTAGACTAGCCATTAACTGACTCATGACTCAACCTAGACTAGCCCTTAACTGACTCATTACTCAACCTAGACTAGCCCTTAACTGACTCATTACTCAACCTAGACTAGTCCCTTAACTGACTCATTGCTCAACCTAGACTAGCCCTTAACTGACTCATTACTCAACCTGGACTAGCCCTTAACTGACTCATTACTCAACCTAGACTAGTCCCTTAACTGACTCATTGCTCAACCTAGACTAGCCCTTAACTGACTCTTGACCAAAACTAGACTAGCCCTTAACTGAGTCATTACTCAACCTAGACTAGCCCTTAACTGACTCATTACTCAACCTGGACTAGCCCTTAACTGACTCATTACTCAACCTGGACTAGCCCTTAACTGACTCATTACTCAACCTAGACTAGCCTTTAACTGACTCATTACTCAACCTGGACTAGCCATTAACTGACTCATTACTCAACCTAGACTAGCCATTAACTGACTCATTACTCAACCTAGACTAGCCCTTAACTGACTCATTACTCAACCTAGACTAGCCCTTAACTGACTCATTACTCAACCTAGACTAGCCATTAACTGACTCATTACTCAACCTAGACTACCCCTTAACTGACTCATGACTCAACCTAGACTAGCCCTTAACTGACTCATGACTCAACCTGGACTAGCCCTTAACTGACTCATTACTCAACCTAGACTAGCCCTTAACTGACTCATGACTCAACCTAGACTAGCCCTTAACTGACTCATTACTCAACCTAGACTAGCCCTTAACTGACTCATTACTCAACCTAGACTAGCCCTTAACTGACTCATTACTCAACCTAGACTAGCCGTTAACTGACTCATTACTCAACCTAGACTAGCCATTAACTGACTCATTACTCAACCTGGACTAGCCATTAACTGACTCATTACTCAACCTGGACTAGCCATTAACTGACTCATTACTCAACCTAGACTAGCCTTTAACTGACTCATTACTCAACCTGGACTAGCCATTAACTGACTCATTACTCAACCTGGACTAGCCATTAACTGACTCATTACTCAACCTAGACTAGCCCTTAACTGACTCATGACTCAACCTGGACTAGCCATTAACTGACTCATTACTCAACCTAGACTAGCCCTTAACTGACTTATTACTCAACCTAGACTAGCCCTTAACTGACTCATTACTCAACCTAGACTAGCCATTAACTGACTCATTACTCAACCTAGACTGGCCCTTAACTGACTCATTACTCAACCTAGACTAGCCATTAACTGACTCATTACTCAACCTAGACTAGCCCTTAACTGACTCATTACTCAACCTAGACTAGCCCTTAACTGACTCATTACTCAACCTAGACTAGCCATTAACTGACTCATTACTCAACCTAGACTAGCCCTTAACTGACTCTTGAATAAAACTAGACTAGCCCTTAACTGAGTCATGACTCAACCTAGACTAGTCCTTAACTGACTCATTACTCAACCTGGACTAGCCCTTAACTGAGTCATGACTCAACCTAGACTAGCCCTTAACTGACTCTTGACCAAAACTAGACTAGCCCTTAACTGAGTCATTACTCAACCTAGACTAGCCATTAACTGACTCTTGACTCAAACCAGACTAGCCCTTAACTGACTCATTACTCAACCTAGACTAGCCATTAACTGACTCATTACTCAACCTAGACTAGCCATTAACTGACTCTTGACTCAAACCAGACTAGCCATCAACTGATTCATGACTCAACCTAGACTAGCCATTAACTGACTCATTACTCAACCTAGACTAGCCCTTAACTGACTCATTACTCAACCTGGACTAGCCATTAACTGACTCATTACTCAACCTAGACTAGCCATTAACTGACTCATTACTCAACCTAGACTAGCCATTAACTGACTTATGACTCAACCTAGACTAGCCATTAAGTGACTCATTACTCAACCTGACCTAGCCATTAACTGACTCATTACTCAACCTGGACTAGCCCTTAACTGACTTATTACTCAACCTAGATTAGCCCTTAACTGACTCATTACTCAACCTAGACTACCCCTTAACTGACTCATGACTCAACCTAGACTAGCCCTTAACTGACTCATTACTCAACCTGGACTAGCCCTTAACTGACTCATTACTCAACCTAGACTAGCCCTTAACTGACTCATTACTCAACCTGGACTAGCCCTTAACTGACTCATTACTCAACCTGGACTAGCCCTTAACTGACTCATTACTCAACCTAGACTAGCCCTTAACTGACTCATTACTCAACCTAGACTAGCCCTTAACTGACTCATTACTCAACCTAGACTAGCCCATAACTGACTCTTGATTAAAACTAGACTAGCCATTTACTGACTCTTGACTAAAACTAGACTAGCCATTAACTGACTCGTGACTCAACCTAGACTAGCCCTTAACTGACTCATGACTCAACCTAGACTAGCCATTAACTGACTCATGACATCAAACTAGACTAGCTCTTACCTGACTCTCAACTCGACCTAGAATAGTCCTTAACTGATTCAACCTAGACTAGCCCTTAACTGACTCTCGACTCAAACCAGACTAGCCCTTAACTGACTCATGACTCAAACCAGACTAGCCCTTAACTGACTCATTACTCAACCTAGACTAGCCATTAACTGACTTATGACTCAGACTAGACTAGCCCTTAACTGACTCGTGACTCAAACTACAGTGAGTAAGAAAGAGATAAAAGAGCAAGAAAAAGATGGAGAGAGAGAAAAGAGAGATGAGAGAAGGAAGAAAAAAGGAGCAACACAGAAAAAGAATGAGAGAGAGACATAGAGACAGGGTGAAAAATAACGGGATAAAAAGAGAGAAGAGAGAAAAGCGAGATAGAAAAGTGAGAGAGAGAGAAAGAGTTAGAACAGAGAGAGAGAGAGAGAGAAAGAGAGAGAGAGGGAAAATAGAGAGCGAGTTAGAAGAGAGAGAGAGAGAGAGAGAGAGAGAGAGAGAGAGTTAAATGCGCCGTGCTGCTGCCTCGTCCCGTTAGAAGCAGTTCAGTTTAACCTTGAAGAGTAACGAGATTTGACGTCCTTAAATGTTAGCGTTCTTAAATCAGCAGGAAGTGCCTCGGCGGGACCCATAATCACTGTGCCAAATTGCTGCGCCCACTAATTTCATTTTTCCCCCCTCGCTCGCTCGCCCGCTCGCCGTTAGACTCCATTACTCAACAACAGCCATTTAATGCTCTCGTTCCCAGAGGTGCTGCATTAAAATGTAATAACTTGCAATGTAAATGAAAACAAAAACCATTACTTTGTGCGCCCCCCCACTTCTCTACCTCCCCCCGTCTCTCTCTCTCTCCCTCTCTCTCTCTCTCTCTCTCTCCCTCTCTCTCTCTCTGTCGGGGGAGTTGGAAGCTAATTCTCAGCCCATCTGGTGCGGTAATGAAGTCGGCCCGGCCATCGTGCCCCGCCGTGGACCCTCGCTGAGAGGCGAGGCACCTGATTGGCCCTTACGGGGTGTTCCGTGTCAACAAGCTGGATGCAAATGGACCACAACTTCTACACCATACAGGATGATATCAATAATAATACTAACACTACCACTAATAATAATAATAGTGTAACATAATATATAATAGAATACAATATATAATAGAATAGAGACATAATTACATACACACATATATATATATATATGTATTTTACATTAGTTATTTAACATATAATTTTTGTGATTTTTAATATATTGTGTATTATATTTTACTTATGTATATTTGTGTTATATATTTAAATATCTATAAAATATTAAATATATTAAAATAACTGATTAATTAAAGTATATGTTTTATAAAATACATGTAAAAAATAATATATATAAATATATCAACATTTTTGTTTTATATATATATTTTAGACAAATATAAATATATTTAATATTTTTTGCTTTTTATTTTCCATTAATTATTATTTTACCATGTTTTTTGTGTTATATATTTAAATCTCTTAATTATAAAGTATGTTTTTTATTTACTTTTTTTAAATATATATTATTTTTAAAAAGATAAACACCTAAAACATTTATATGACTCATCTTACTGGTATCAGGATTTGTAGACAAAAATAAATACTACAGAAGCTATTAGTACATATATAAGTGTCCTCTATTAGGCTACGTGACAAATACTGTATAATTTACATACAAAATGACTGAAAATTTAACAACTGCATACAAACGAGTTAAGAATGTTTATTATATCAGTTTATAAGAGCTACAATATTCGAGAACGTTACCAGTCGAAGGCGTCTCGTCCTCTGCTGTACTGCATGTGCTTTAACAGGCGCTACACTCGCGGTCAGAGGTGACACGGCCCCTAACGCCAGGTTTAACCTCCCCGTAGTGGACACACCTGCGTTCGGTGCAGGTTTGTGCGGGATGTCCAGCTACACGGCGCGTTTGATTATGAGCGGGCATTTCAGCACAGACAGAGCTCCAAGACTGTATTAATAACTCAGCGTGGGGTTATTAGGCCGATCACCGAGCCGCAAAACACCATGTGGACAATCTGCCTCTGAATTCAGCCCCGTCCAAAATCAGAGAGCAGGTGCTCGGATACACACGCCGACGTCCACAACGTCTTAATCTACTACAGCGACGAGACTACACGCACAGTAACGCGCTAAACGCTGCGCAAAGGCCAGCATATAACAATAATATATATTACAGACATGCTAAATAATATGTTAATTAGACATCTGTTACTTTAATGTTTCTATGTTTACCTGGTTCTTATGAGGAAGAAAAATACATGTACATACAGTGCAAAAGTTTAAACTCCCCCAGTCAGACTGCATGTTTACTTAATTTTCTAAGTGTGAATAAGTTAACACGCCCTCTACAGAGAACAAACTTGACAAATATGACACTTTCTGCACAATTTAACTCACTATTTAAATTTTGTTTACAAAATGTAACATATTAGGGGGAAAAAACAAAACATAAATAACAAAATGTGCCTTAACTTTCGCACATGCCTTATTTTCTGCTTTATTTTTTGGTAAATTCAGCAAACAAACTGTCCTAAAGTGCAGGATTAAACTGTGTAGAGGATGTTTGACTTTATTTTCACTTAAGAAATGAATAAAAACTCATTTGACTGCAGTGCATACAACTATTTGCTTATATTAAAGAACATACATATGCATGATAGTAATGTTTTAAAGCAGAAGTGCTACATACATTTAATTTTTATTTTTCTACATCACTTCAACACAGCAGCTTTACACTGTATGAACACCTCATGATGAGTGGACCAACAGAAATGCTCCACAATATCTTTGCAAGTTTTTGTCTTTTCTTGTAAAGTTACTATTTTGTAGATGCATGTTTTCCGGACAGTGATGATATGCATCACATATATGCAGATTAAATATAATGCTGTTGTCGTTTTTCAGTTTTTGACATAATTTGAAAATGCCTGTCGATCTTTACATTGTGTTTAAATTTCATGACAAATGGACCAAAAGAAACGACCCAAAATGACTTGGAAAGAATTCTGGTTCCATTGACTTACATTAAAAGTAAAGTATGTTTTTTCCTTCTCCTGTAAAGTTACCATTTTGGAGAGATGCGTTTTTCTTCTGACCGCAGCGATATATTAATGCTATTTCAAACAGGGCAGAGTTTAGCACGTGCAAACTTTACTTCTTCACCATGATATGCAACTAATTTTTAACAATTTTGATTTTGTAAACAACTCTTTTGGTTTTCCGAGCCACTGCGCTGTAAAACAGCAACTCCAAACATGGTTAAAAGCTCTTTTCTGTTTGTTTGTCTTCATCTCTGAGACCTATTAGCATAACGAGCACATGGACCACAAATGCAGCGCACAAACGGCTTTGACTAAGCAATATTCACCTTTGGCGAACAGCGCGACCTGTTTTATCATTCAGCCCAAAAATAGCTGGTAAAGTCTGCTGTAATTAGCCACCACGGTACAGCTGGCTATCTGAGATAGAGACGTGATAAAGCTCTCCTCCCTAAACACTCAAACTCTTACACAATCGGTCAAATCTGCTAGCCATGATCAGAGGCACGTAGTGGGTTACAGTCCAGAGCTGCCTTAAAGGCACAGCTCTTCGGCCTACAGCTCTAAGAGTGGACGCTAGCGAGGTGAAAACTCTGATGCTAGTGATGGTGCTAATAAGTAGGTCACTAAACCACTGTGCGGGCGACAATGAAGCTGTGAAAATAAGGATAAACCACAGAAAGCTGATGTCTTTGCTCTTAAACTAAATTAGATCACAAATTTTTACTCATGTTTTGTTGTTTTTATGTGAAGCAACAGCTTGTTTTTTGATTAAAACTCTAAAAAATGCATTAAAACTGTTGTCTGTCCGATGCTAAACTAATTTTTCATATATAAATATAATTTCCTTTTGATAATACATCTTGTCCCAGTGGTGTCCCAGCAACAGGGGAACATTCGAGGCCTTCTAGGCCTTCAGAGAAGCCCTAATGACTTCTGGGAGCTAAAAAATACACATCGGTAATTTTTTATTTATTTTTACTCAACAGAATCAGGCTTGTATTTAAACTCTGTAATACAGCACTGCTCTTGTTTCATTTTCAAGTTCTGGATGGAAACAAAAGGGTTAAATTCTTGAAATGTCCATCAGAAAAATCACCCAATCAGGAATTGGTATCTTGGTAGATATAGCTAAGTGAGCTCTCCTATTGGTTAGGACTTCAGGAGCTGAACAGAAGTCCTAAAGTGTTAGAATAGCTATCAACGTAATTATGAGGTGACTGAGGAATCAGCCCATCACATTTGATTTTTTAATGGGACCAATTTTGAGAGAAAAGAAGGTCACTCTAGTCCTTCTGGAAGTTCTAGATATGTCACCGAATGAATATGAGCGGCAGCTTGATCAGCAGGTTGCTAGAAATGGAAAACAGCGGCGGCAGCTCTGCACCAGAGCTCACTACTGAGTCTCTATGAAACGAATGTAAGGTAAAATATACGCTAATATGTCTGTCACAAGCTTCAAGTAAAACATGGAGGTCTTTCAGAAGCTTCAAAAGTCTGTGTTTAATCTAGAACGGCTTTTATAGAATTTTCCATTCCACCTTAAATGCAATAGCAGTTACATTCTGATGTCTAAAGCTGTGTCCCAATTCAGGGGCTGCATCCTTCAAAGGCTGCGTAGAAGGCCGAACTGAAATGAGACGGTCTGCTCTACAAATTCCTGTTTGTCACAGCATCGCTGTTCCCGCCATCACCGCTGCATCACGAAACGCCACTCCTGTCACGTTCTTTTAAAGTTCTTTAAAGACGGAGCCAAAAACTTTGACTTTAGTGTTTTATTTTTTTCATTTATTAGAGCTGGAGATGCGTCTCTCTGTCGGCTCTTTGCTCCCTAAAACAAAACGAAACGTGAGCGTAAGTTTAGCTTCAGACCTCATTTGGTTTTTTTGTCATCTGTATTTTTCGCTATTCGACTCAGTTTAAACCCAATACTTACATTTAAAGTGTCTCCTCAGCCGCCGCTCGCTCCTCTGCTGACGCCGCCATGTTCTCGTATCCTCGCCGGCACACAGTGAACCTCGGGATATGCTGGCTGGCGAAGGATCCTGTTGGATCCTTCGTTGCCATGGAAAAGAAGCGCTCATTTCTAGGCCGCATATGAAGGAGCCTTCGAAATGGGACAGTCTAGTCGCGCCACTGTGACGCAATCAGTCTCCAAATGCAGCCTCTGAAGGACGCAGCCCCTGGATTGGGACACAGCTCACATGTGCGTGCGACGTTTAAGGTGGAACGGAAAATTCGAATAAGAAGCTCACTTCAGCCTTGAACAGCCATTAGCTTAGTGCTAACAAACTATCGTAGAGGTGGGTGTTTTCCTGTTTTGACCAAGGGTTTGACATTTATGTCCCAAATTGAAAGCCTAGCTCTAATAGTCATGTTTTGCCACTGTGTAAGCAGGAAGGTATGATGTTGTATCACCTAAAAATCTTTTAACAAGCAAATTAAACGGTTTTATTTAACTCAGATACTTTTGATGAAACAATGCAAAGCAAAATTTTAGTTTAGATGAACAAAATCAAGGCTTTACATCAATTCAAATCTCAAAAACACTTCACATCAATCTTGTTCCACTTTTCATTGTTTACATTATCAGCCAAAACATAATAAACCAATTACAAAAATGAAACATCTACAGAGTAAATACCTCTACAGTATTCTTGCTGTAAGAACATGAGTGATGATGTTTTGCTGGAACCTGTGAATTTTGCACAGAGGGGTGTGAAGAGTTTTGAAAAAGTGAGCTTGACGCTGTAAAATGCTTCTTAGCAATGGTAAACAAAAACACAAAGGGATTATTATTCCTGAGATGGTTTAACACATTTTCAAATGATTACATGCAAGTTTTCTTCTATTTAATGCTGGAAAAAGCTCATTTTTAGAGCTACATGTTACCTCAGTGATAGAATCGCCCTCTACTGACCTGCTGAGGCGAGCAGAGCACAAACACATGCTAGTCACCATGCTAACAAGCATGCTAACTGCCAGATTTCATGCATGCTAGCTTCTTCTCAGTCCAGAGCTTTTGGCAGTGATATCAGGCTAGGAAATGCTTAAAAGTACACATATACAATGCTATAATAAATAGATAAGTAATAATATATATATACAGGCTTAAAATACATATATGCCATAATATATATCAACGTATTAACAGGTTACTAGCATGGCCCACTGCTTTACTAGCATTGCTAGTTGCTTTCGAGCCACTTCTAGTTGTTTTTAAAGGCTGAATCGCGGAGATGGTGAGAGTTGGGTGTTGTTTTCGGCGGTTTAGGGTTAGTCAGAGAGTTGCAGCCTTGCAGAAAAAGATAAAAAGCCTTTTTTGCTACAGGAAATCAGTCGATACCTGCCTGGGTGCATCTGTTAGCCTGAGGCGAAACCACAGAGTGGAGAGGTGGGAGGGGGAGGGCTAGTGTCAAAACCACAACATGTGCTCTATATCTCTCTCTCTCTCTCTCTCTCTTTTCCATGCTCTGCACTATCAGATACAAAGCTAATGATACGGCGTGCTCCTGTAATTACCCTCCTCCTGCCATTCGCACCGCCGCTACTCGCACAGGCAGCGAGCGGCTGATTTGACTTTGAAATGCATACGGCTTTGTCCACAGCAATCATATTCTCACCCATTATCAGAGACGGCAGAGCACGAGGTGAGGAAGGGTGGTGTCGCACGTCAAGACTGACACATACACAGTGAAAGTGTGGAAACCAAGAAGAAAAGAAAGTGAGAAGGAGGAGAAAAAACTTGACAGGGATCAAACTTGGGTAGCTTTGTAGAGGCGACCCAGAAGAACGATTTCATTAGATAAAAACTGAAGTTTGATGGATCAGAAATGCCTAAATGTGGCCTACATAACACAGACAGACAGACAGACAGACAGACAGACAGACAGATAATCTTCATTTAAACCACACTGACAGGTAAAGCTGATAAAATTAACGAGTGACACTTAGAATTAACATTTTTGTCATCCTTTATGAACTGAAATAAACAGAAATGCCATTTCCTTGTGTGAAAAAGTAAGTACACCCCTACATATATCACTACTTCAAACACGTCTGTTTGAAGTCAGAAGCACCTGATCAGGTGTTCATGATTAGAACACCGTTAGAGAACATCTTGGAGGAACCTGTCTTATTTAAACCTCAGATATCTGCTCTGCTTTGCTCTTTGTAATCGGGGTGTGTGGTTATCATCATGCCCAGATCAAAGGAGCTCTGAGGGCTTCAGAAAGAAGGCTGTAGATGCCTCTGAGTCTGAGAAGGGGTTTAAGAAGATTTCCACAATATCGGAACTCAATCCTTCCACCGTCCGGAAGATCATCTACAAGTGGAGAAGATTTAAAACCACCGCCAGCTCGTCCAGAACAGGCGCCCCAGCAAATTTAACCCGAGAGCAGAACGTAAGATGCTACAAGAACCCTCTAATCTGCAGGTAGCAGCTGATCTTAAAGTGCATCTACCATTTAAAAGAGACACAGATTTGACCTACACGAAAAGAGGAAGGCTTTACTGTCTGAAAAGAACATCAGGGAAGGACTAAAGTTTGCTAATGAATATCTAGACAAGGACCAGAACCTCTGGAACAATCTGTGCTGGACAGATAGAGTTGTTCGGTCGTAATACCAGAAGCCATGTTTAGAAAAACCCAAATACAGCATTTGAGCAGAAGAAACTCAGACCAACTGTGAAGCATGGTGGTGGACGTATCGCACAGTGGAAGAGCTGTTTATCTGATGGAGGCAGTTTTGGTGTCTACCAGGTCTTCCAGGTGGTTGTTAGGAGCTTCATTTTCTCTGTAGCTCCATTTTTTACTTTTATTTTTCTTTGGCTTTCTCTTTCCTTATGAAGGTGGATTATATCCAGTCTGCTCAGAAACATGGCAATTTTGACTAAAAGTTAACTAAATAATGGTCTCGGACGTTTATGTAAATAGATCATAAACAAAAAAATACATAGACAAATAGATACATAGATAGGTGTATGTAGGATATTATATTTAGTTGTTAAGAATGTGTAATTTGTGTAATTTTCTGTTGAATATATTATCACTATTGTGCAAACACTTGATTTTTTGGTTGAGTTTTAATTGGAAAACCCCAGTTACAGTTTGCATTTCATTGCTTTCATGATGAACAGACAAATATAAATGGTCTAAAATTACTTGGAAAAAAATGTTTTCATATTAACATCCATTACACATTACTCTTGTTTATTCCTTCTCGCATAACCTCACTATTTTGGAGATATGAGATTTGAGGTTTGTTCCAACTGTGACAGTATAGTTTCTGATTCTATTCTTGATGTTGAATAATGGCTGTTTTAAACAAATGAACGTGGTCTCTGACTTTTTCCGTAGGCCTGTGCGATAAAGCTGAAGCAGGACACTGGTTTACCTTTATCTCATGTTCTTCCTCCACATCTTCCTTCCTTCCTTACAGTGAGCTGTTAGCAGTTAGCGCCTCCTTTAACACTTTAAACACTTCCTGTGTCAGAGTTATTAAAGCGCTGTGGATCAGTGGTTATTCGTAGAGGTGTTAGGGAGTCTCTTTCAAGGCGAAACCTACAGCTCCTTTAGCAGACGACGCTGGACAGACGCTCGCGGGAGAACTATGAATAAATCAACCAGCAGCAAACCAACAAAAGCAGCAGCTCGGTGGAGCTCCGGTTCCCCTTGAGAACCTCCACTGTAACAAGAACCCACCAGCTGCATGGACGAGAGCGAGAGGCTACAATCACAGAGGAGCTGAACCACTGACTGTATATATGATATATATGATATATATACCCACTGACTGTACATACATATAAAAGATAGTCACTGACTTTATATATAATTATATGATATATACACTCACTGACTGAGTGTACATATATATATATATATATATATATATATATATATAATATTTTTTTTAATATATATCTATGTATATAATAATCACTTAATTTACATATAATATATATGATATATACACTCACACACTGTATATATGACATGATATATAGACACTGACTGTATATATGATATATATGATTGTATATATGATATATATGCTCATCGATTGTATATAAGTATGATATATACGTTCATTGACTGTATGTATGACGTCTTAAACAGACTCATTGACTGTGTACATGATCTATATGATATACACTCAGTGACCATATATATATATATATGTACTGATATATATGATCTATACTATTATTTACTAAATATATATGATTTGTACATTTATTAGACAGGCAGACAGATAGATAGATAGATAGATAGATAGATAGATAGATAGATAGATAGATAGATAGATAGACAGATAGACAGATAGATAGATAGATAGACAGATAGATAGATGTATAGATGTACATATGATAAATATAATATATATGTTCATTGACTATGTATGCTATGTCTGACATAGACAATCATTGACTGTGTGTGTGTGTGTGTATATATATATATATATATATATATATATACACATATATATATATATATATATATATATATACATACACACACACACACACACTAATCGACCCTCAGCCCACCACAGACATTACACTTTGCCCCCCAAGTCCAAAACTGTGCACCCCTCTCTGTGTTTAATGTGGACTGTATAAAGCAGTAAAGCTGCTAAAGTGATAAAGAGATGCAGAAGCACAAAACCAGAGAAGCAGCAGCGCCGACCCACAGCGCTTTAATACCTCAGGAAGCAGCTCAGGCTAGGAAGGAGGGAATAAAGAAAAGGAGGAAGAAGAAAAGAGGATGAAACACGGCTTCCCTCTCTGTGAACTCTGAAAAAAGAGCGCGGCGAATCTCGCTCGCCCGAGGAGACGCCATGTCGGAATCCGCCGGGGCCGCAGCGGCGGCGTTTTTGCGAGCGTGTGCGAGCGGCAGCGCCGAGAGCGCTGCTTAATTCCTCTCTTTGTTTAGGCGGGACGGAGGCTCTCGGGGGCCGCGTACAGCCTGCGGCGCTTTCTCTCCGCCTGCAGCGTTTCCCCTCCTGCTGAGTCTGGGCCTCGGCTCCCTCACCGCCACGGAGAGACAGGCTTTTTCCTTCTGCTGTAGCAGGAAGCTAACGTACCTCACAGCAGCCACTGCACACAATACTTCCACTGAAAAGCACACTGTTAGAATAACACACAGCCTCTGTGTGACACAATAGTTATGTCATACTGTACACTGCAATAATGTTCTAATATTATACACTATAATACTTCTAGAATAAGATACTGTTAGAATGTTATACACCGTAATAATATATACCATAACAGCATTAGAATGATATACTGTTATAATTGTATACACCGTGATAACATTCGAATGTTATACTGTTATAATGTTATATACCGTAATAACTTTCAAATGTTGTTCTGTTTAATGTTATACACAGTAATAACATTTGAATGTTGTATTATTATAATGTTATACACCATAACATTAGAATGATATACTGTTACAATGTTATACACCTTAACAACATTCAAATGTTATTCTGTTTATTGTTATACACCAAAATAATGTTGGAATGTTATACTGTTAATGTTATACACTGTAATGTTAGAATGTTATACAATGTTCTAACGTTATATACTGTAACTGATTTAATGTTAGACACAGTGAGAATGTTTTAACATACTGCAGTAAGGTTCTAATATTGTAGAATATACAGTGTATATATAGTACATAATGTACACTGTTATAATGTTAAAACGTTGTAAACTGTAATTATATACTAATGTTACACACTGCTACAATGTTAGAATGTTATGCACTGTAATAACAATGTTATACACTGTTGATATTCTAATGTTAAATACTGTAATATTGTTACTAATACTAATGTTATACACTAACACACACTTGTAATATTCTCATTATGTTCTGTTATATACTGTTACATTGATAGAATGTTATAAACTATTATAATGTTACAAAATGTTATTTTACAATATTCTAGCATTATACACTGTAATAATATTCCGATGTACACTGTAATAATGTTATAATTATTCTAACATCAGTAATTATTCTTCATTACAGATGTTAAAATGTTCATTTTTATTAACTTACAATTTTACAAACTGTTATTTTATATATTGTTTCAAAGCTCTGGTGGTATACACTGTTACAATGCTCTAATATTATACACTGTTACAATGCTATGATGTTACACACTGTAATAACATTCAGTTACACATCGTAATAATGTTATAAACTATTACAATGTTACAAACTGTTATTTTATGCACTGTTCTAATGTTATATACTGTAAAAATTTTCTGAAGTTATATATTGTAATAATGTTCTTGTTCCTCAGGGTAATAATCTTAAAAGGTTAAACTGTTACAATTTTAATACCATAGACTGTTATAAAGTTACACTATTACACAAATATAATGTTATGATGTTACTGTAACTTTGTATACATGAATATATAAGGTTACAATGTTATAAATAATATAACACAAGTTTACAATGTTATATTCTTAAAGCAAACTGTTAACATTATATTGCTATAACAGCAAATTACATATAATGCTGTTATAATGTCACACATAATTGTATAATCTATTATATTGAAACACAAGGTAGGATTATAATGCTACAATATTATAATGTTATCAGTGCTTCAATATTATGTTTTAGTTACAAAGCTACAACTGTATAATGCCATACGAGCACAAAAAACACTGTTATAATGTTATGCACTCTTATAAATGTTATGATAGCACAATATTACTATAGTATAATGTGATAAAAGCACACTGTTTCAATGTTATAAGACCACAATACTATAGTCCTGTAATGATATAACACAACAAACGTTGTAATGCTGTAAAAAGCGTTATGGAGGATAATCTCAACAGAAAGCATGCTGGGTTTTCTGGACCGAGTAACCAGCTGAAATCATATAAGCATACAGAAATGCTGGAAACGCCGCCGTTAGCCGATCAGCCCGGTGTAAATGGAGACGTAGGCAGAGTTATATGTTAAATGGCGGCTGTGGTGCGAGGCTGAGCGGGTTTAATGTACTGTACTTCCCTCCGGAGAGAGCCAGACCGTACGCCTACAGCTGCGTTAATAAACCACACCGCTATAAATCCTCATGATTTACTGAGCTCCTTCAGAGCACAATCACACAGCACTGCAGCAGCGACGGACACAGGCCAAAAACCACAGAAGAAAGGAGAGTTTGGCAAGGACGACCAAGAAGAAGGAGAAAAACAAGAGGACAGGAGTGGAACTTGATAATGTTCACAAGTGCTGATCCTCCGAGGACAAACTTACACACAGCAATAACAAAAGTGAGGCTGCAAATAAATTATTTCTGACTCGTATAGTTTATTGAAACTGTGTGGAAAGTGCAGATTCTAATGTTGTGCTTCCACTAACTGGCCACTTTATTAGAAACACCCACCCTGTGCTCCCACTAACTGGCCACTTTATTAGAAACACCCACCCTTGTCCTACCACTAACTGGCCACTTTAATAGAAACACCCACCTTGTGCTTCCACTAACTGGCCATTTTATTAGACACACCCACTTGTGCTTCCACTCACTGGCCACTTTATTAGAAACACCTACCCTGTGCTTTCACTCACTGGCCATTTTATTAGAAACACCTTCCTTGTGCGTCTATTAACTGGCCACTTTATTAGAAACACCCCCTTGTGCTTCCACTAACTGGCCACTTTATTAGAAACATCCACCTTGTGCTTCCCTAACTGGCCACTTTATTAGAAACACCTACCCTGTGCTTCCACTAACTGGCCACTTTATTAGAAACACCCACCCTGTGCTTCCACTAACTGGCCACTTTATTAGAAACACCTACCCTGTGCTTCCACTAACTGGCCACTTTATTAGAAACACCCACCCTGTGCTTCCACTCACTGGCCACTTTATAAGGAACACCCACCCTGTGCTTCCACTCACTGGCCACTTTATAAGAAACACCTACCATGCGCTTCTACTAACTGGCCACTTTATTAGAAACACACACCTTGCACACTGTGTGCTTCCACTAACTGGCCACTTTATTAGAAACACCTACCTTGTGCTTCCCTAACTGGCCACTTTATAAGGAACACCCACCCTGTGCTTCCCTAACTGGCCACTTTATAAGAAACACCCACCCTGTGCTTCCACTCACTGGCCACTTGTGCTTCCATTAACTGGCCACTTTATTAAAACCACCATGGGCTTCCACTTTATTATTCAGAGTGGTTTGGTGTGAAACGCTCTGCTCTAGATAAACTTACCGAGTCAGAACTGTTCACAGTGGTGGTGATAGGAACCAGACGTCCACCTCTAAAAGCTCCCTCACAGAAAGTTCCTACAGTAAATGGTTATGAATTCACTGCCTGATGACTGAGACACTGTTTTATGATAGTTTAGAGAACTTAAACTCCATTCATGGTGGAGGGATACACGCAGGGCGCTGTGAGGCAAAGAAAACTTCCTTCATCAGCATTCCATATAGACTCAGAAGACTCGTGTAGGTTCACTGGTGGTTCTGGATAGTAAATAAAATGTCTATATCTGTGTTGTAATCATGGCGACCCCTGGTTCCTATCACCACCACTGTAAAGAAATCTGAACCATTTCACACCAAACCACTCTGAATCTCTCTGCTTACATCTCAGAAATTTAGAAAAATGGGTGGAATTTCCCTTTAAACATATGTTTTCTGGCAGTGCACATATGGTGTATAGCGAAAATATCAAAATCTCACGCCCTGTCGCCCATCCCTCCACACATTTCTCATATGACAGGCGTGCGTTAAGGCCTAAACTGAGCTATTACAGCTCCTGCTCTTCTGTCTTTCATGCTATAGACTCTAATTCCCGCTGTGGAGGTGCGCAGAGTTTAATGGATATTTAATGTGGCTCTTTACTCCGAGGCAGGAGGCGAGAGCCTGCGTCGCATTCATAAACTGAAGAAATGCCTCCGTGGAGAATCACCTGCAACGACGGGACTCATCCCTCATCCCTCCATCCTCTCTCTCTCTCTCTTTCTTCGAAAATAAAACGCCAGCCATTCATTCCCGCTCCCTACAGATGGATGTTTGTAATTGGAGGTTTAATTTACGAGCCGGCTTTAGTTGGATAATGATATCGAGCCGTTGTAATTTGCTGATGCAAATGGTGAGTTATAATAGGCCATAAAGCGTCAGCGCTGTGCAGGAGCGCTACTGCCAAACACCCTGAGCATTCATTAAGTTGCTCATTAAGCCATTCAAGTCCACGTTAAGGGCTTTCGGAGAGGGAAGCAGCATGTAATTGAGGTTTGATTGCGCCGCGGCACGTGTAACGCGCCACAGCCATTTAAAATCATCGCTGTTTCGGCTAAAAGCTGCAGAAAGAAAACGCACTGTAATCTGAAAGGAAGCGATCGCAGGGTGGAGGAACCACAGAGGAGCAGTTAGCGAACAACAGCGCGGTAATGGAGCCAGCAGTGATGTAATTAATGACGACGCGCTAAAGGAACTGTTTGGCAAAAACATCACATTTACAGTTGACGCCCAGTGTAGAGAACCAGCCAAGACGTGTTCGGTGTCTGAAGTTTCCTTTCTTAGTTTTAGCACTGGAGCTATGAGGCTAATGTAGCTAACAGGCTAATACCCCACCAATCAGCACTGGAGCTACGAGGCTAATGTAGCTAACAAGCTAATAGCCCACCAATCAGCACTGGAGCTACGAGGCTAATGAAGCTACCAAGCTAATACCCCACCAATTAGCACTGAGGATAATGTAGCTACCAAGCTAATACCCCACCAATCAGCACTGGAACTACAAGGCTAATGCAGCTACCAAGCTAATACCCCACCAATTGCCACTGGAGTTATGAGGCTAATGTAGCTAACAAGGAAATATCCCACCAATCAGCACTGGAGTTATAAGACTAATGTAGCTAACAAGCTAATATCCCATCAATCAGCACTGGAGCTATGAGGATAATGTAGCTACCAAGCTAATACCCCACCAATTAGTACTGGAGCTATGAGGATAATGCAGCTACCAAGCTAAAACTCCACCAATTAGTACTGGAGCTATGACACTAACGAAGCTAATAATAATAATATTAATAATAATACATGATACTTAAAAAGCACTTTTCAAGAACCTAAAGATGCTTACAAATATAGAAATACACAGAACTGACAGTAAAACACAGCTAACAATTAATGGAAGCTTATAACCCACCAATTAGCTCTGGAACAATGAGGCTAATATAGCTAACAAGTACTGGAAGCTTATCAGTTAGCACTGAAACTATGAGGCTACTGTCGCGAACAAGTCATGGAAGCTAACCCCACCAATTAGAACTGGAGCTATGAGGCTAATGTAGCTAACAAGCTAATACCCCACCAATTAGCACTGGAGCTATGAGGCTAATGTAGCTAACAAGCTAATACCCCACCATTCAGCACTGGAGCTATGAGGCTAATGTAGCTACCAAGCTAGTACCCCACCAATTAGCACTGGAGCTATGAAGCTAATAATAATAATATTAATAATAATACATGATACTTAAAAAGCGCTTTTCAAGAACCTAAAGATGCTTAGAATTATATCAATACATAGAACAGACTGTAAAACATAGCTAACAATTAATAGAAGCTTATAACCCACCAATTAGCATAGGAACTATGAGGCCAACGTCGCTAACAAGCTAACACCTTACCGCTTAGCACTGGAGCTATCAGGCTAATGTAGCTAATAATAATAATAATAATAATAATAATAATTATTATAAAACGCTTTTCGAGAACCTAAAGACACAGCTAACAATTAATGGAAACTTATGACCCACCAATCATAACTATGAGGCTAACAGGCCTCGTAGCTCCAGTGCTAAGTGGTGGGGTTTTAGCTTGTTAGCTACATTAGCCTCGTAGCTCCAGTGCTAAGTGGCGGGGTTTTAGCTTGTTAGCTACATTAGCCTCGTAGCGCCAGTGCTAAGTGGCGGAGTTTTAGCTTGTTAGCTACATTAGCCTCGTAGCTCCAGTGCTAAGTGGTGGGGTGTTAGCTTGTTAGCTACATTAGCCTCGTAGCTCCTGTGCTAAGTGGTGGGGTGTTAGCTTGTTAGCTGCATAAGCCTCGTAGGTCCAGTGCAAAGTGGTGGGGTTTTAGCTTGTTAGCTACATTAGCCTCGTAGCTCCAGTGCTAAGTGGTGGGGTGTTAGCTTGTTAGCTACATTAGCCCTGTAGCTCCAATGCTAAGTGGTGAGGTTTTAGCTTGTTAGCTACATTAGCCTCGTAGCTCCAAACTTCAGACACCAAACGCGGCTCTGCTGATCGACCACGTTTCCAATAATCGGTCTAGGTAAATCTGATTATCTGCCAAACTATTTAATCAATATGAGGCACATCAGCAAACGCAGGAGAAAAAGAGAAAATGAGAAAAAAGAGAAAAAAGAAAGAATAAAGATGAGAAAAGGCACCTCGCCGCCTCGTTTGATCTCGTCAGCATGCCGGGTCTAAACCGCCGACGAGCGCACAAACGTCTTTCCTTCGGCTCTGCTAATCAAAGCCGGACCAGCGCGGAAGCTCGTCTAACGTAAGATATGAAAAGAAGAAGGAAAAAAATCAAACAGGGTCTAAATGGTCACACGTTTCCCTCCATCGCTCCTCTCCACAGTAATTAGGCTCCACTCTCGCCGCCTCAGCGCGCGCTCGGGTGAAAAAAGTGACTCATTAGAACGAGGCACGAAGTGACGGAGAGCAGAAAAGCGCTTTTTGAACATCTACAAAACCAAGGGGAGCAGAGAGGAAAAGGAAAAAGGAAAAAAAAGTTTGCATATTTATTAGCTGCAAATGGGAAGCGCGTAACGGCAGACGGAGGCCTGGGACGGTCTGTGCTCGCGTCCCTCCGTCCCTGCGTCCCTGCGTCCCCGCGCCCTTGTTCAGAGAGCACTCAGGACCTCATGCCGCGAATAAACGAGCTTTAACAACTGACAGAGCAATTAAGGACTAATTCACGTATGAACTGTGAAGCTTCGGAGCTCAAGATGTTCGATAATGTGCTGTGTTCACAGGACCGGCGCCGCCTGGACTGGGCTTCCCGGGGTATGGCCCCGAAAATTAACTGACCAGCCCTGAACCTCACAGCGCTGACACGCCACACACCACCACTTCACTGCTCTCTCTCCAACTCCATTACCCATAATTCTCAGTTCTCAACATCTACAGTTTCATTTAGGGGCACAATCACCCAAATCTCAAACTACAGAGAGAGGGAGGAAGAGATAAGGGAGAGAGAAATAGGGAGAGAGAGTAATGGAAGAGAAAGAGAGAGAGTGTAATGGGAGAGAGTAATAAGGGGAGAGAAAGAGAGAGAGAGAGTAATGGGAGAGAGTAATAAGGGGAGAGAAAGAGAGAGAGTAATGGGAGAGAAAGAGAGAGAGTAATGGGAGACAAAGAGAGAGAGTGTAATGGGAGAGAGTAATAAGGGGAGAGAAAGAGAGAGAGTAATGGGAGAGAAAGAGAGAGAGCGTAATGGGAGAGAGTAATAAGGGGAGAGAAAGAGAGAGAGAGTAATGGAAGAGAAAGAGAGAGAGTGTAATGGGAGAGAGTAATAAGGGGAGAGAAAGAGAGAGAGTAATGGGAGAGAAAGAGAGAGAGCGTAATGGGAGAGAGTAATAAGGGGAGAGAAAGAGAGAGAGAGAGTAATGGAAGAGAAAGAGAGAGAGTGTAATGGGAGAGAGTAATAAGGGGGAAAGAAAGAGAGAGAGAGAGAGAGAGAGAGAATAATGGGAGAGAGAAAAAAAAAGAGAGAGTGTAATGGGAGAGAGAGAGAGAGAGAGAGAGAGAGAGAGAGATAAAGGAGAGAAGCTGGTTTCTGGACCCCGAGTGACCCGACACACATTTTTTAGTGAACATTAGTAAAAACTAAACGAATATCTGAGTGGAAGCTCCGCCCCTCGGCTTCCTTCCTTTGGCTCCACAACAACGAAGGCATTTAGAGTGTAATCCTGAGATCTGTAACAGCCTGTTTGATAAACACTCTCGCTTCTTTCACAGCCTTTGTTTTGCTCATGTGACACAATCCATGTAATTGATAAAGATCTACAAAAACCTTTTGAGCTCAGAGAGGAACATTCATCTGGAGCAGGACTCGGGTCATACGAGCCAAATCAATTACACAAACCAGAGTTTTTTCCTTTTTTTGTTGTTGTTTTTCTACCCACAAATCACTTTGCAGATGTTGTGTTAAATTGCAGATAAATCTAGCGTAAAATGAAAGGAAAATAGAGCAGAGCGAAAGTAATGGAAATCATGTGGCTCCGGAATCAGCGGCAGAATGAAAGCATTAGTTTAACTTAAACACGTTCGCCGCTCAGACTGAAAAATTAGCTCTCGTCATACACAGACGACCTTAGACCTTCGTCATGCGGCGAATTTTTCCACGTTTCAAAAGGAAAACAAACGGTCAGACCCGGGGCCCCAAGTTTGGGTCGTCTTTATTCACTGTGTTTCATTTTATAAGAAACTTTCGCTGAGAAACCACAAAAGACCTTCAGCCACACGCCCACGTGCAGAAATACCTGAGTGACACAAAACCTCCTACATTCAAAGATTCAGATTTTATTCATCGACCCGACCGACCTTCTTTCTCAAGGAACCTGTGGAATTTTCTTATTTCATCTCTCATGAATGCAGAAGAAAGAAATTATGTTCTTTCACATCAGTAATACACTAACTGGCCACTTTATCAGAAACACCCCCTTGTACTTCCACTAACTGGCCACTTTATTAGAAACACCAGCCTTGTGCTTCCACTAACTGGCCACTTTATTAGAAACACATACCTTGTGATTCCACTAACTGGCCACTTTATTAGAAACACCCACCTTGTGCTTCCACTAACTGGCCACTTTATTAGAAACACCCACCTTGTGCTACTACTAACTGGCCACTTTATTAGAAACACCCACCTTGTGCTTCCACTAACTGGCCACTTTATTAGAAACACCCACCTTGTGCTTCCACTAACTGGCCACTTTATTAGAAACACCCACCTTGTGCTTCCACTAACTGGCCACTTTATTAGAAACACATACCTTGTGATTCCACTAACTGGCCACTTTATTAGAAACACCTACCCTGTGCTTCCACTAACTGGCCACTTTATTAGAAACACCTACCCTGTGCTTCCACTAACTGGCCACTTTATTAGAAACACCCACCTTGTGCTTCCACTAACTGGCCACTTTATTAGAAACACCCCCTTGTGCTTCCACTAACTGGCCACTTTCTTAGAAACACCCACCTTGTGATTCCACTAATTGGCCACTTTATTAGAAACACCCACGCTGTGCCTCCACTAACTGGCCACTTTATTAGAAACGTCCCCCTAACTGGCCACTTTATTAGAAACGTCCCCCTACATCAACACTTCGATTTCTGCTACCACTTATTAGATTTCTCTTTTATCGATAAACAAACTTTTCCACTTCATCCAAAGGGCAGAAACTTCTTTTTGCAATATTTAGGCCTCATTATCATGCCTCTCTCTCTCTCTCTCTCTCTCTCTCTCTCTCTCTCTCTCGCTGGTTGCCAGCCCTGATATGTCAGTTCCAGTCTGAGGTGGCTGGAGGCCTTGTTGTGAGTTTTTCTCTAAAATGGCTTCAACTTCAGCATGATAAACACAGCCGTGAGCGAGAGAGGGTGCAACACACTCCGCTTTACACAGGAAAATTAAAAACAACACTAGACAAAAGCCCAGAACGCAGCCAGAGCCGCTCCAATCCATAATAATTTTACAAAACAACTGAACCTGAGAAGTTAAAATAATTACCAGTAAAAATGAACTGTTTGCACTCAGTTTTGGTTCACTGACAGATTATATTTATATACTAAGCATTAGCACAACACACAACAGCTTAGCATAGCAGTGCTAGTTATGCTACCCAATGTCTACAACAAGTACAGATTAAACAGGACTTAAATAAACATATAAATATCAGTAAAAATGAACCGTCTGCGTAACGGACTGCTCAGTTTTGGTTCACCAACAGGTTATATACTTATATACCAAGCATTAGCACAACGGTTTAGCATAACAGTGCTAGTTATGCTACCCAATGTCTGCAACGAGTACAAACAGAACTTAAATAAACGTATATCAGTAAAGATGAACAGTCTGTGTAACAGTCTACTTAGGTGGTTCACTGACAGGTTATATTTATATACTGAGCATTAGCACAACAGCATAGCATAACAGTGCTAGCTATGCTACCCAATGTTTGCAACAAGTACAAACAGAACTTAAATAAACACATAAATATCAGTAAAGATGAACAGTTTGCATAACGGACTGCTCAGTTTTGGTTCACTGACAGATTATATTTATATACCGAGCATTAGCACAACACACAACAGCTTAGCATAACAGCGCTAGTTATGCTACACGCCGTCCTCAACAAGTGACAGCGAGTGTCAGGTGGAGAGCGCGAGCGTGTCTGAGCGAGGGAGCCGAATGTGTTTACATAAAATACAAATATTTATGAGAATCTGACAGTGCAGGACTTTTAAGTTGCTTATAAATAGTTTCCGTGTGACATGCTAGTTGACATTAGCGCTGAAAACTCTGCAGGTATTTGCATTGCCGCTGTTGTCTCGTCACCACGAGGGAATACACGCGCTCCCTCTCAGACTCCGTGTCAAGCGCGTGTCTGAACTTTCAAACGCAGAGGCGGCAGACGCGCGTGTTTATGAAGGCCGCGCGGCTTTGGAGTGAGAGATTAAATTTGAAAAAATAAAAAATAAATAAATAAACGAAAAAGCGAAGGCGTCGGTGGAGAAGAAAGCACATAATACGACGGGTTTCACTCTGTTTTCAAAGTCGAAAGAAAAATATGCAGAGTCTGTGAACCTTGCTGAATTGTTAAAGGAGGAATATTCCCGCGCCTTGACCCGAAACTTCTCCGAGATCTTTTCTCTTTTAGGCTGAAAGATTGACTTTTTCTTCCATTATGCGCTCAGTTTACAGCACCAGTCAACAGACTGCAAGTCAAACAGGAGCAAACATGACTGAATGTATGATTTTTACAATATTAAAGATGTTCTGATGCTTAAATGCTTTTAAATTTCTTCCTAAGACAAACACATCACAGTGAAGTTGGAGCCCAAAACTGCTAAAGGTAAAGTATTTCAATATACTGACATTTATGTGCATATATTAGTATGAACTACACAGTTAAATATATGGAGCACATAAATACTGCCCACTTCAAGTCCACCTCCTCGTTTCTACACTCACTGTCCATCTTATCAGCTCAACTGACCATACAGTTTCACTCTGTAGTTCTACAGTTACAGACTGTAGTCCATCTGTTTCTCTGCATACTTTGTTAGCCCCCTTTTACCCTGTTCTTCAGTGGTCAGGACCCCCATGGACCCTCACAGAGCAGGTACTATTTGGGTGGTGGGTCATTCTCAGCACTGCAGTAACACTGACGTGGTGGTGGTGTTTTAGTGTGTGTTGTGTTGGTACGAGTGGATCAGACACAGCAGTGCTGCTGGAGTTTTTAAACACTGTGTCCACTCACTGTCCACTCTATTAGACACTCCTACCTTGTCGGTCCACCTTGTAGATGTAAAGTCAGAGACGATAGCTCATCTGCTGCTGCACAGTTTGTGTCGGTCATCCTCCAGTCCTTCATCAGTGGTCACAGGACGCTGCCCACAGGACGCTGTTGGCTGGATATGTTTGGTTGGTGGACTATTCTCAGTCCAGCAGTGACACTGAGGTGTTTAAAAACTCCAGCAGCACTACTGTGTCTGATCCACTCAGACCAGCACAACACACACTAACACACCACCACCACGTCAGTGTTACTGCAGTGCTGGGAATGATCCACCACCCAAATAGTACCTGCTCTGTGAGGGTCCATGGGGGTCCTGACCACTGAAGAACAGGGTAAAAGGGGGCTAACAAAGTATGCAGAGAAGCAGATGGACTACAGTGTAGAGCTGTAGAGCTACAGAGTGAAACTATATGGTCAGTGGAGTTGAGTGTAGAAACAATTTCAGAGTGTATTGCACATATGTTTAATATGGGCAAATATATGTACATATCATTTTTCTCCATATGCAAATAACATCATGCTAACAAGTGGCTACCATAGTCCATCCATTGTTAAGGCGTGTATTAGGTCTTTTGCTTTGTACTGCCAAAAAGAGAAATTTCTTGAAAGCATGAGTGTCCCTGCTAGTGTGGGTTCACGCCGGTTTTCTCTCTTTCAGTGAGGCGTAGGTAGGTAGGTCGATAGGTCGGTAGATAGACAGATAGACAGATAGAGAGATAGATAGATAGATAGATAGACAGATAGATCACTTTATTAATCCCAGAGGGAAATTCTTCTATTGCATCAGTAGGAAGAATAAAAACTAAGAAAGAAAGAAACATAGTAAGAAGACCAAAAGTAGCAAACCTAACATAGGTTAGAAAAAACGTCACTCAGGATGGAGCTGCTGCAATCGGCTGCCGCTAGCACGGCACCATCTTGGAGGCATACATTTCAGTGAATATTGAAAGAGAGAAAACCGGCATGAAAGAGAAAGAGAAAGAGAAAAGTGCCTCTTTAGCCTGACTCATAAACAAAATCATTCATTACACCCCAACCTTTTTCCTGCTGTCACTGAATGTCAACATGTTTCAGTAATGTAGCATTTTTACACTCTTTTTCTTACATACAGATCCAACAAAGCTGAATTAAAAATAATAAATCAGGGAAAACTTTGGAAGAACTTGGGAAAAATAAAATGGGTTTCATTACGATTCACACACCAAACAGCACGCAACATCATGTAATAGCTTAGCACAACAGCATTTGCGCATATATTTAAATATTTTAAAAAGGCACAGATTCATATATACATGTTTAAAAACATCACATATATTGTGCATATATATTGATATGAGCAAATATGTGTATATACTTTTCCTCTATATGCAAATGACATCATTCTAACTGGAGGCTACTAGCTTCCGTCTGCTGTTAGCCACATTTATTGTTAGCATGTACAGTCAAACCATTCCTTAAAACCCAAACTATCTTTTATTGTCCATTTATTAGTAATTAGTTAATTCATTAGTAAGTAATTTTGTTTAAAGGAACAGTTTGACTGAGCATCATAAGAATAAATGTGGCCAACATGGAATGGGAGCTGGTAGCCACCAGTTAGCATGATGTCATCTGTGTAATGCTAAGTAGCTCTGTTTGGTTAGCACTTTTACAGTGTTATTTTCTATAGTTTTAATGTCACTATCATTCTAAAAATGTGGGTAAAATCAACAATAAGTATCAAAGCCCATCTATAGGCTGGTGTGTCCAACTTTTCTGACTGGAACTGGACGATACGCCAACCTTATTTCAATCTAAACACTGACCTCAGACCAGCAACAGAGGGAAATCTGCAGTGAAGGTGGAAGAAGACATTGGCCTTCACTCTAAACCACACACACACACACACACACACACACACACACACACAGCAAATGAAACGGCCATAAATATACAGCAGGAGGCATTTACCCAGGGTGCAATGGGACACCTTTCACAATTTAATCAGTTAGTCATCCAAGAGTGATGTCGGTAATATCACCATTTCACCATCACTCTCGTTAACATAATTAAAACGTCCACCGGCGGGGCCATAAACGGGCCGCGAGGAGAGGCCAACACAGCACAGAGCGAGGAAATGTCACACTTACCGAATAACCGCGTCCAGACAGAGAGTGAGTGGAGCTCTGAGGAGAGAGAGAGAGAGAGAGAGAGAGAGAGAGAGAGAGAGAGAGAGAGAGAGCAGTGATGACCTTTAAAAGATGACAGAGACATGATGAAGCTGTAGCACTTTAATATCAATATTCACATTAACCTTTTCCCTCCCCTCTTTAATCTAATGACATCCCTTCATCCCTCCTCCATCCCTCCACCATCCCTACATGCCGTACATCCCTCCACAATCCTTACATCCCTCCACCATCCCTCCATCCCTCCAGCATCCCTACATCCCTCTGAAATCCCTCCATCCCCACACAACCTCTCCATCCCCTCAATCCCTCCACAATTCCCCCATCACTCCATCACTCCACCCCTCCACCATCCCTACATCCCTCCACAATCCTTAAATCCCTCCACCATCCCTCGTTCCCTACACAATCCCTCCATCCCTGCACAATCTGTACATCCCTCCACAATCCCTCCAGCATCCCTCCTTTCCTCCACAATCTCTCCTTTCTTCCACAATTCCATAATCCCTCCACAATCCCTCTATCCCTCCACCATCTCTCCATCTCTCCACATGCATACATAATTTTATATCCCTCCACCATCCCTCCATTCCTTCTCTACCATCCCTCCACCATCTCTACATCCATCCCTACATTTCTGCTCCATCATCCCTCCATTCCTCCTCCACCATCTCTACATCCATCTCTCCATTCCTTCTCCACCATCCCTCCACCATCTCTACATCCATCCCTACATTTCTGCTCCATCATCCCTCCATTCCTCCTCCACCATCTCTACATCCATCTCTCCATTCCTTCTCCACCATCCCTCCACCATCTCTACATCCATCCCTCCATTCCTTCTCCACCATCCCTCCATTCCTCCTCCGCCATCCCTCCACCATCCCTACATCCCTTTTCTTCTGTTCATTCTACTCTTCTTCTTGGAGTAACATGGTTTCTCAGTGTGATGTCACATTTATCTTGATGTGTAAAGAACTGGGCTCTAAATTTTACTTTGTTGTGTCACAAACTACCATTTTGAACAAGCAAACAAATGAATAAAAAAATCCTTCACACTTAATTTGTAAAGACATTATTATTATTATTATTATTATTATTGTTATTATTATTATTATAACAACAACGTGTCCAAAAGTTTGTACCAGCATTATTTCTGAAATGAAGGTGTTAATAGTGAGTTTGTGCTGCAGTAACAGCCTCTACTCTTCTAGGAAGACTTAACACTAAATGTTAGAACATTGCTGTGAGGGTTTTATTGTATTCAGCCACAAGAGCATTTCATACAAAGTTTTTCATTACAAATGATATTATCTGCATAACAGTCTGAGTGAAATGCAGGATCTCTGAAATCTTAAAATGAATTTCAGAATTTCTCAGTATTTGATTCAGTTTGTCCCCCTTTAATAACAGCGGCGCTCAAGCTGGACTCCATAAGTTTGTGTGTAAAAACCGAGTTTTACTGGAAGAGAATCAGACATTTCTGTACGAAGGCCTTCACACGGTCAGTGTCACGAAGTTGCAAAAGTCTGAATAATGACCTACATAAAGCTCAGAATCTTGTACATTTTTTCTACTTTTCTTTTCATTGTTTTAAATTATTCAAAATTCTGAAACTTTCTGTTTTTACTTCCAGGTTTAAATAAATGAATGTATGTTCAAATACATATATACATATCTATATATAGTAAACACCTGTCCAGGGTGTATCCTGCCTTCCGGCCAATGAAAGCTGGGATAGGCTCCAGCACCCCACCGCGACCCAGAAGGATGAGCGGTTTAGATGATGTATGTATGTATGTATATATAGTAAACACATTTTTATTTCTCTGATAATAGTGATCATAATATAGTATTGAATATGACATATTAATAAAAAAAAACTAAAAAGTATTCTATAAAGCATTTTGGAACAAAATACATATTTGGCGTTTTTTTATTCTAGTGCAGAACTTTATTCACTGAGCTGAAGAAATAAAACAAAATAATGAAAATAAAATAACTTTCAAACAGGCCTCATTTACAATTTTCTGCTGTTGTCAGAACAAAACCTTAAACAAAATCTTGCATCTCCAAAACTTTTCAGGAAAAGGAAAAAACCTGTTTACTAAGTTAATGGAACCAGAGTTCATTTTGGGTCGTTTCTTTTGGTCCATTCTTCATGAAATTTACAGACAATGTAAAAAAACACCAGACAATTTCAAATTATGCCACAAACTATAAGGTGGTTCTTCAAGGGTTCTTTAATAACCACAATGTTCGCATAGTGAAATTGTTCTTCAGATTGACGGAAAATGTGTTCTATATGTTTCTATATAGAACCTTTTTGAAAAGGGGTCTACATAGCACCAAAAACGGTTCTTCTATAGTGTACAAGCGTAACATCATAACAATAGAGAACCCTTTTTGGTGCTGTATAGCACCCTATACAGAACTATACATTAATTAGAAGAACCATTTCACCATGCAAAGAAAACCCTATAAGCATGCAAATGGTTCTTTGAATGTTCATGGTTCTATACAGAAGCACTGTCTTTACTAAAGAACCCTTGAAGAACCATCTTTTTGAATAGTGTATATGTTGCTGCTGACTGAACAAAACCTTGTATCTCTATTTTTGTTGTTTTTCAATTTTTAACATAATTTGTAAATACCTGTTGTTCTTTACATTGTGTGTAAATTTTATTTTAAATAGACCAAAATAAACGGCCCAAAATTACTTGGAAAAAATTCTGGTTCCATTGACTTACATTAAGAGTAAAGTATGTTTTTTCCTTCTCCTGTAAAGTTACGGTTTTGGAAATTTGAGGTTTTGTTCCGACAGCAGTGAAATACTGCATATAATACAAGATATGAGAATCTCGAGGGCCAAGCTGTGTTCATTTAGAGTCTCTCTCTCTCTCCCTCTCTCTCTCTCTCCCCTCAGCTGACAGCAGTCACATCTCCTTGGACACTAAACTCTGTAACTTGGCTGCTGTTCTGGTCAAAATGGACAAATTGGCTGTCTTCTTGTCCAGGGTCATATCATCTGAGCGGAGCTGCCATTCTCTTCAGCGAAAAACACCAGGTCTAAAATTATCCTTGCCGATTATAATAGCAATAAAAAAGTTTAACACCTCTCTAACATGTTCTCCCGCGCTCGGAGACGGAGCGCCGCGCCTTTAATCACAACCACACGCAGCGCAAAAGTCTCCTGCACCCGATCGCTCCACACTTCACCGGATTTCGTCAGGTTTTCCCGAACTTTCTGTGGGATTTCTGTGACAGGGCGAGTGTCATTTCAGATCAAACCCGAGCAGCAGCTCGTGTGCCATTAGCCGCACCATTGCGTCAGCCCTGTGTCAGTGTGGAACAAATGGGAACTAACGAGGGAGCTTTATTTTGATGGGACAGATTTAGGTTCAGATTTCCAGCCTTTTGAACACTTCAGGCTTGTTTTAGTCACTCATCAGCATCCATAAACATCTTACGGCCCCGGAGGTGGTTTATGAATTCTACAGAAACTGTCATTCGTCAAAAAGTTTAGCGCTGCGGAGGCTTCGGGCTCTAAACCGAACGTCGAGTGCGCGCAGCATGATGAGAACAGTCTGAACGGCAAGTGAGAACAGACTGGAAGAACGTCTGCAGGGTTTCGTGACTCGGATTAATGTGATTGGTGGCTTATTCAATTAGCCAGTCAATCAATCAGCCAACCAACCAAATCAGCAACAAATTATTAACACGCTGGTTAGAAGAATTACGGTTATTCTACATTTCATTAGATTCATTTACATGCAGACTGATAATCCGTAATAGCTCCATCGGAAGAGAATACGTCCATGTAAACACCTCAGTCGGAACAGGTTAGTCCAATAGAGGCCATTCCGAATCCAATTTCTATCCGACTGATCGAGGTGGGTAATCCTGTAAATAATCCGTTAAATAGAAGAATAAAATCTGCGTAAAAGTCTGTATCTATGGAAATCCGGAGAGGCCATGAGCTGTTGCTGTAATTTTCTGGACTGTTATCTTGAGATAATGAGTTAATTATCTTATGATCTAAAGATAGCAGCTTTGTTATTTTGAGATCACAATTTAATTAACTTGTTATCTCAAGATAACAATTAACTTGTTATTTCAAGATAACAATTTTGTTATCTCGAGATACAAGATAATTAATTCATTATGTCAAGATAACCATCTCAAGATCACAAAATAATTAACTCGATATCTCAAGATAACAAAAGTTGTTATCTTGAGATATCGAGTTAATTATTTTGTGATCTTGAGACAAGATGACAAGATAACTAACTTGTAATTTCAAGATAATAGTTTTGTTATCTCGAGATAAGATAATTGGCTCATTATGTCAGGATAACTATCTTGAGATCACAAGATAATTGACTCATTATCTCAAGATAACTTTTATCTCGAGTTAACAAGATAACTACCTTGTAATTTCAAGATAATTTTGTTATCTTAAGATAGCAAGTTAATTAATTCATTATGTCAAGATAACCATCTTGAGATCACAAAATAATTAACTCACTATCTCAAAATAACTAACTTGTTATATCAAGATAATAATTTTGCTCTCTCAAGATAATTGACTCATTATGTCAAGATAACTATCTTGAGATCACAAGATAATTTAATTGTTATCTTGAGATAACAAGATAACTAACTTGTTATTTCAAGAGATAATGAACTTGTTATGTACGTGTTCTCTACATGCTTGTATGTTATGTTATGTATGTTATGTATAGATAACAATCCAGATAAGTATAACTGCCTCATGGCCTCTCCGGCCTTCAGCATGTATCTGACTACATTCCCACATGGAAAGTTTAAGGACGTGCTGCGTTTGAGTCATAACTGAAGTTTATAACGTTCAACATGGCGGGAGCAGAACCTGGTCTGCAGAGGAGACTTTGGCCCAGTCCCATTTCTTATTTTCACCCCTACCCCTTGTTTTTGACTGTCATCTTGCTAACTGAGTTACAGGGTAGTGGTTGGAATCGTCCCTCTGAAATGGGACCCTCAAATAAAAAGAGCATCACTTCATTAACAGCTACCAGCGCTGCTCTGTAGGAGACCCTGCCAGTCTGCAGTGACAGCAGAGGAGGGTAAAGTTCAGCTCCTCACTGCTGGGCTTTAGTTACATTTAGGGCATCATATGATCTTCAAAGAGGGGGGCAATTATTTATTATCACCCAGCATTAATTCTTCAGTGATATGAAGCTGAAGTCAGATATTCACCAGATTCTGGTTGGCATTTTCCCATTCCACCTTAAATGGAGCAGCAGTTCTGATGCCTAAGGCGCCAGAATGTAACTGCTGCACCATTTAAGGTGGAACGGGAAATTTAGCGAGTTAGCTACTGAGACATCAGAGCACTGCTAGTGATTTTTATGCTTGTTATGAAGAAAAGGACCAAAATACACTGAAACAACATTAAACTAAGATAATACAGTGATTATCGTAATTTTTTAACAGAGAAAATTCTCACATTTGTGTGTTTCTTTGGTCTCTTGTTCTCCGTCTTGCCGGTTTTTCTTTTTTTCTGATATCTCTCTGTTTGGAGTCTCTGAAAAGCCTCCATTTGGAGGGTCATGTAGCCCCAACCCTTCACTCAACCCCTCTATCTCAACAAGAATCGGGACACCCTACCCCTAGACGAGAACGTGCAAAACAGAGGGGTAGGGCTGAGTGCTAGGGGTGAGGGGTGAAACAGGACTGGGCCCAAGTTTATGCTTCAGACTTCAAGGCCTAAAAATAGCAGGATGGACGGCCATAAAGCTGCAATAACGAGATGATCAGACGAACATATGAGCAAATAAATCCTCACTCCTTCAGTACTTTGTGTCTGTCTGGGATTGTGGGGGCTTTTATGCACATTACTGCTCAAATATTTATACGTTTTGGGAGGAGTTTGTTTACAGGAATCTCTAAAGCTTCACTACTTGGAGTCACATGAACATTTCAAACTTTTAGTCTCAAACTAATTCAGGTTTTACCTGATTTCAGTTCACTTTCAAAGTGATTTCTGGTATTTTTTCAGTTACGGTTTCATTTTATTTTGTTCTTATTTATTTTAACATTGCTAAGCTACTGTTTGACGTCGTTTATTTCTTTATTTATTTCATTAATTATATATTTTTTTACATACATACAAATATTTTCGGTAACACTTTCTATGAATGTCACCTTTGTAAGCATCTACAAACACATTCATAACGTTATAATGCATTCATAAGGCATTATAAACATGGCTATAAATATTTATAAAAATGAATTACATGGTATAGCCATATTTATTATGCATTATGAATTGTTAACATAATACATTATAAGTACTGATCATAACAAATTATAAGAGCTCATAAGTGGTATTTGTCTGCTCTAAGTAAAGTGAAGCGTACTGTACTAAAGCCTCCTCCAGTGTTCAGAGTGAGGCTTCAAGTTGAAGTATTTACTGAAGGATTTACTGAAACACTAAAACATTCACAGTAAAGCACATTACAGGCTTCAAATGTCAGAGTTTAAACTAGAGCTGCCATCAGTGTTTTACCCAGTGTGGGAAAGGTAATGTACACCACCGTTAGCTTGGTATTTGTCTTTACTTTACGCTCTCCAAGCTGGGACTGACTTCTTTGGCACTGACATTATAACATGTTATTAACACTATTTATAATCCATTATATTAACAATTCATAATGTATAATAAACATGGCTATAAAGTGTAATTCATTTTTGTAAATGTTTATAATCATGTTTATAATGTCATATGAATGCATTATGACATGTTATAAATGTGTTTATAGATGCTTATAAACGTGACATTCATAGAAAGTGTTACCATATTTTCTAAGCCACTTATCCTCCGGTGGAGCTGGAGCCAATCCCAGCAGCCACTGGGCGAAAGGCAGGAAACACCCTGGACAGGCCGTCTGTCAATCACAGGGCATATACATATTTTATTTATCTTTACTTTATCTTATTTATTAAGTTGCTATAATGTTGTAATTTTAATGGTTTATTTTTTTTTATTTATTACTATGATTGTTAATACTTTTTAGCATTTGTTATGTTTTTACTATCTCTCTCTCTCTCATCTTTCTCTCTCCCTCCCTCTATCTCTAACTCTGTTTTTGCTCTCTCTCTCCCTCTGTCTGTTTCTCTCTCCTCTATCTCTGTATCTCTATCTCTATTTGCTCTCTCTCTCTCTCTCTCTCTCTCTCTCTCTTTCATCTCTGTCTCTCTTTTTCGTTCTCATTTGTCTCTCTCTCCCTCCTCCCTCTCCTTCTCTTCTCTTTCGTTTCTCTCTCTCTCTTTCATCTTTTTCTCTCTCTCCCCTCTCCTTATCTGTTTCTCTTTTTCTCTCTCCTCTTCTCTCCCTCCTCCTTTCTTTTCTTTCTTTCTTCTCTATCTTCTCTCCCCTCTCTCTCTCTCTGTCACTCGCTCTGTCCTCTCTCTCTCTTTTGCTGTCTGATCTCTCTCTCTTCTTTCTCTCTTTTGCCCTCTCTCTCTCTTTCTCTCTCCCTCCTCTCTCCTTCTCATCTCTTTCTTCTCTCTCTCTCTCTCTTCTCTCTATATCTTTCTGTCTCTTTCATTCTCTCTTCTTTCTCTCTCTTTCGCTGTCTCTCTTCTGCTCTCTCCCTTTCTCTCTTTCTCTCTCTCTCTCTCTCTCTCTCTCTCTCTCTACCATGTCTTATGGATTTGAGGAAAAGGAAAAGGCTGTTTTTTTCCTTTAAAATGAAAAGTCAGAGAGAGGGAGCGAGAGGGGAGCGGGGGAGCGAGGGAGGGATGGAGGGAGGAGGTGGGCTGCAGGCTGATAAAAGCGTGATGCGAGCTGACAGGTCTGACAGTGAAAAGCGACAGAAGGAGGCGGAGTGGAGGGAAATTGCGGCTGTAGAGGCTGACAGTGTTAGATATGGCATTTCTCTCTAATCTGCTGCCAAATAAACGCTGCTAAGAAGCAGAACGCCTGCCCCTGTCGTTTATATCTGTCCATCTCCGACAGAGAGAGAGAGAGAGAGAGAGAGAGTCCGTCACTCCGACAGCCTTCAGCAGCGCTGATACTGATTTGATTCAAAACAAGACATGGGGGGGGCAGAAAGACGGAGAGATAGAGAGAGAGGGAGAGAGAGAGAAAGCGCGAGAGAGCAAAAAGAGAGTTATAGAGATAGAGAGGGGAGAGACAGAAACAGAGATGGAGGGAGAGAAAGAGTAGAAACAGAGTTAGAGATGGAAGGAGAGAGAGGTAAAAGAGAGAGAGAGAGAGAGGAGAGAGAGAGAGAGAGAGAGAGAGAGAGAGAGAGAGAGTATAAAAGGTTTCTAGCAGCGATTTTTCTCCGATCCTCTAATTTCCATCAGAAACAGCGCATTTAATCTCTTCATTAAAAACACTTTTTTCATTCCATCACTCTCCCTCCGCCCATCATCACTCGTTTGGAGAGACGCTCGCTCGCTCCGCCGGAGTGAATCTGCCACGGATTCGCGGCGCGTTTGACAGGCATTAGTTAGGGAAGCATATTCAGAATTCATTTAAAATGAGCCACGAGGGAATTAGACATAAATTCTCATTACACTCGCGCAGAGCCTTATTATTTCATCCCACAGCCATTTCAGTAACCCCCCCCCCAACAGCACCACCACACACAGCCAGCGTACACAATCCAGCCCCAACGAATATTCCCAAACTGTTTAACCGCTCTTTATTATTATTACAGCATAATAATACATTACAGTGCAGAACTGCTTTTAAATTTACTGCCATCATTCAGTTCCACTCTCTACGGAGCCGCGCCGGTGACATCGCGCATAAACATAAACAACGCAGGCCACGCCGTGTTAACGCATGGGAACAAGATCCTAACGTGTGACTATGACTTAGTAAGGCATGGGAACAAGATCATGCCTCAATAAGTTGTGGCCACATATTAGGATCTCATTCCCATGCCTTACTAAGTCATAGCCTCAACTTAATTATCTCATTCCCTAAGTCGTGGCCATGCAGTATTAACGCATGGAAAGAGATCCTAATGACTTAGTAAGCCATGGAAATGAGATAATTAAGTCGTGGCTACAACTTAGTAAGGCGTGGGAACAAGATCATGCCTCATTAAGTTGTGGCCACACATTAGGATCTCATTCCCACACCTTACTAAGTCGTGGCCACGCATTAGAACCTCGTTCCCATGTCTTACTAAGTTATAGCCACAACTTAATTATCTCATTCCCATGCCTTGCTAAGTCATAACCACGACTTAATTATCTCATTCCCATGCCTTACTAAGTCGTGGCCAAGCATTAGGATCTCATTTTCCATGCGTTAATACTGCATGGCCATGACTTAGTAAGCCATGGGAATGAGATAATTAAGTCGTGGTTATGACTTAGCAAGGCATGGGAATGAGATAATTAAGTTGTGGCTACAACTTAGTAAGGTGTGGGAACAAGACCATGCCTCACCAAGTTGTGGCCACACATTAGGATCTCATTCCCACACCTTACTAAGTCATGGCCATGCATTAGAATCTTGTTCCTATGCCTTTCTAAGTCGTGGCCACAACTTAATTATCTTGTTCCCCTGCCTTACTAAGTCATGGCCACACATTATTTTTAATTATCAATGATTAAAATAATTATCGGTAATAATTACATATATAATTATATATAGGATGTCACCGCAACTCTCAGCTTTTGTGTTTCTTTTTATTTTAATTTACTCACTAACAAAAGAACAACTTTACACTGAATGTCATCCTGAACTTTACGGTTGACGTTTGTACTGTATTTTAATGTGGGCTGTAACTGACTGTAGCAGTAACAGTAGCAGTAACTGCGTTTTTCATTGGAATAACTGGTTCACCTTCACTGTGCACTCACACTGGACTTTAACATGGACTGTACAGTAGACTTTACTTCAGGTTTTACGCTTCACATTGAATTTTACACTGTACTTTGCAATAAACTTTACATCAGATTTCACACTTTACATTACTCCTCACAACTTTACACTGCACTTTGCAGTAGATTTTCCAGCAGGCTTCATACACTGCAGTTTACACTGTAGTTCACAATAAACTTTACAGGGTTTACTCTTCACACATAATGCAACACTGTACTTATAGTAAACTTTACATCAGGCTTTACACTTTACAGTGCAGTTTGCAATAAACTTTACATTGGGCTTCACACTTTATACTACTACTTACATTGAACTTTACATTGCACTTTGCCACAAATTTTACATCAGGTTTTTTTCATTACAATTTACACTATACTTCACAATAAACTTTACATGAAACTTTACTCTTTACACTGAACGTTACATCATACTTTACAGTAAACTCAAACTCAAAAAATCAGTCTTTGGCTTACCTGTGGACTTGACATTAGACTTACACTGAAGTTTAAACTGGGCTTTAACTTTAATGCAGAGTTTACTGTGGACTTTACACTGAACTTTACTGTGGACTTTACACTGAACTTTACCATTGACTTTATGTTTTACTGTGGACATTATGCCAAACTTTACTGTGAACTTTATACATTACCTTGGACTTTACACTGAACTTTATACATTACCTTGGACTTTACACTGAACTTTACTGTGGACTTTACACTTTACTGTAGACTTCAAACTAAACTTACTGTGGCTGAACTTTATTGTAGATTTTTTTTTCAAACTTCATTGTAGATTTTATAATGAACTTTACTGTGGACATTACTGTTGACTTCATGCTTTACTGTGGACGTTATAGCAAACTTTTCTGTGGACTCTACACTGAACTTTACTGTGGACACTGAGATTCACTGTGGAACTTATACCGAACTTTCCTGTGAACTTTACACTGCACTGAGGATTTTACACTGACCTTCCCTGTGGACTGTATTATGAACTTCAACATGGGCTTTGAACTTCACTGAGGATTTTACAGGGGAGTAACACTGACAGGGTAGTGGAGAGTAATAATTGGAGCTAGACCCCTAAAAGTCATCACTCATTAGCAGCCTAAGGTTGTGACATCAGCAAAGTAGGCGTGTCTGTGCTTACCTCACTGAGGCGGTCCTTGGAGCTGCTGCGGTTGGCTGTGGAGCTCAACTCGTGAACATTCGTCTCTGGAATGGTCCTTCCGGCCTGAGCCAGGACGCTTCGAAACTGTTAAAGCAAAACACAAAATGATTCCACTTTGTTGTGAACTTATTTTGGGCTTTACTGTGAACTTTACATCGGACTTTCTACTAGAGCAGGGGTCACAACCCAAATGTTAAGAAGAGCCATTTTGTCCTTTCAACTAAAATCAAACCACCTTGGGAAGGTTTAAGTCCGTTTTACCATCTGTAAATGTGTCTCAGTCTGTGCTGATGTGCTGGTATAGGATAAAAATATAACATAAATGAAAACACAGACTTTGCTCTGCTTTAAGCTTTAGCTCAGCTGTAGCCACTTTTCTCACATCTCCAGCAGGAAACATTTTCTCAAAGGTGGAACAGAAATATATGCTTCTTATTCATCAACTTCTTGTTTGAATTTTTCCGTTCCACCTTAAATGCTGCCTGAGTTGCCAGAATGTAACTGCTGCACCATTAAGGTGGAACGGGAAAATTCAAATAAGAAGCTGATGAATGAGAAACTGACTTCAGCTTTGCGACTTTTTAGTGTTCGTCAGTTTCTCTGCAGATTAAACGTATCAGGAAACCAGCTGGAGTGATTATAAATGCATATAAGTCCATTCATCTCTAAATTATCGATGTTGGTCTTAAATCTCTCTCTTTGCCGTTTCGTTAGCTACTAGCTAGGCGAGACTGTTGTTTGTGTTGCTATGGTGACCAGCAGTCTGCGCTGATCTTCAGGGTTAAAGGGTGAATCAGCAGTTCTACATTAACTCCAGAGTTTAAGACCATTTATTGTTAAACTGTGTTGAACGATCAGCAGAGCTTTATTTTACTGTAAAGGAGGATTATTTTATTTTTACCTACAAATCTGATTCAGCTGTGGAGCCACAACAGGACAGGGTACATGTTGCCGACCCCTGAGCTATACTTTACTGCGCACTTTACAATGAACATTACATTTACAACTTCACATTGATCTGGTACATACAAGTACACGTACACGCAGCTTTGCAAAGCACTGTTTACCTGAAACGGTTTAATTTTTGATCATATACAATAATATTAACCAAAACTATGAGTAATTGGAATTTTTTAGCACCATAAAACTTGCATCACATCCAAAAACATTTCCGTACTGATCCATACTGAATGCATTTCTGCGTAATGCAAAGCATCTTAAATTGATTTTGCATAAAAATGCCGTCAATTAAATAAAAATGAACTAATTCCCATGTATTCCCATATATATTTATTCCAGATTAAACAAGATATGGATAGAAGATGTACAAGATGTCAATCTATATGTGCAGGTATAGATATTTTATCATCATATTTCATTACATCCTCAAATATTTTATTAATATTTTATGCCTGTTTCCTATTTGAGCTGTTATTTACTTTTCAACCCCTGTGTAATTTGCTCGGCTACATTGTAAATGAGGATCAGTCTCAATGTACTTCTGCATCAAAAAAAAGCCTGGTTGATTGATTGATTGATTGATTGATTGATTAAGCAAACATTCAATAAGAACTCATATAGGTAAGAAATTATCATTGATTTGTTTAATCCAGTTACTGATATAACACAACCGAACTGTGACTTGTGTTACTATTCACACGTTTTCTTGTTCAAAAATGTAGTTTTTCTGACACAGCCTGAATAAAAACATCCGAATTTTCAACTCTGCAAGATCACATTCGTTACTCATCAAATAAACAGCCCTGGGAATCACGTCAGCCTCACATGATCAAGATATCAGGTTAAAATGCTAATTTCTAACGTAAACTCCCCACAAATACATGAATACATGCTGGTGTGTGTATGTGAGCGAGCATGTTTGATGTCAGACGAGCGCCGGGCCGTAATTTATTTGACTCTGTGTATGTGGGTCCCCGGTGGCTGTCAGGGTCTTGCCCCCCAGTCTCCAAATCTCTGCTCTAATTTAAACAGATCACTGCTACAATTAACCTTTCTGCTAAATATCAATTACCGCCCCAGGCAGAGTGGAATTAAAAGGGTCATCAGTGGAGCTGACAGGTCCCGCGTTCAGCCGCCACCTGGCCAGTGTTCCCCCTGTCCTTCTGCCCAACACACATATCCAAAGCCCACTTAATTACAGCGGCCTCCCCTGGCCCACCGGCCCACCGGCCCACCGGCCCAGCGCCTGATCGACAGTCTGAATTAGCACAGAGTACAAGAGGTTAGCATCAGGGACTATAAACGGCTACAGCGCCCGGAAAACACGTGACGGCTATTTTGAGCGTTTCTGCTGCGGCCTGTTGGTTCAAAACAGCGAAAATCTTTCACAGTCGGGAAAACAGAAGGTCTTAATTAAGGTGTAAACGCAATTTCAGACTTTGATTCTGCACAAACACTAGATAACAGCATTACCTTTTCATTTAATTCAGAGCTTGTTTCATTGACAATCTTTTCCACGATTTTCCAAAGATCGTAATATTGCCTTCAACCGCCAACGCCTAAAGTCCACACTGATGGCTGGACGGTGAGGTGGCACTGGAGCCTCAGTTGAACATTGGCTGAATGTCAATGAACGCTGGCTGAGCAGTGACCAAACTTTGATCCGATAACTGCAGAAAATCAGATTTTGTCAGGAATCCGATCAACACGTTTACATGCATTTGAGTAATCAGATAATAGGGAAACTCCGGATCTACATGAGTCAGACAGTAATCAGATTTCTGCTTTACAACCAGCCAATAAACTCACAGAAGAAGACGCGACGTAAACGTAACGTAAAACTCAAACTTCACTCTACGGCTTTTTTTAAAAAACATCGCACCACTTTACCTGAAAATATGAACAAACATCATCTAGAAGATGAAGAATATTTAAATCCTTTATTTTGTCGAGCATGTATTTGGTTTCTCAGTGCTGTAAACTTTTACTCTGATTTCTTTCGGATTTCTCAGTCTGAGCATGTGCAAAAACAGATGGCGGTACTGGAAATAAGTGAGCAGCGTCGCCACGGGAAGCAGCGAAACACTTTTGGAGCGACGCTGCTCACTTATTTCCAGTACCGCCATCTGTTTTTGCACATGCTCAGACTGAGAAATCCGAAAGAAATCAGAGTAAAAGTTTACAGCACCGAGAAATCTGATTACTGAGCTAAAATCCAACTCTTTTTCTTAATCAGATTTCTAGACCTTACACCGATCTAAGAAATCAGAGCGTGCTGTTTACATGACCGTTTGAATAATCAGATAACTGCAGTAATCAGAGTACTGAGTACATGTAAACACACTCAATGTTGACTGAAAACTGCAGGAATGATGGTGAAAGACAGCCTGAGCACTGGATGAATGTCAGCTACATTAAATGTTGGCAGAATGTTGGCTGAGCATTGAGTGGACGTTGACTGAATGTCAACCAAACACTGGCAGATCAGTGACTAAACTTTGGCTCCTAGTTGACTCAAAATTGAACATTGGATGAATGTAGGTTGAATGTTGGCTGAACGTTGGCTGAGCACTGACTCAACATTGGCTTAATGTTGACTTAAGACTGCATGAATAATGGTGGAAGACAGCTTGAACACTGGATCAATGTCAACTAATAATATAAACAATAAAATGTGGGCTGAATGTTGGCTGAACATTGAATAGATGTTGGCTGAATGTCAAATGAATGCTGGCTGAGCGGTGACTCAATGTTGGCTCAATGTTGACTGAACACTGCATCAATGATGGCAGAAGACTCCCTGAACACTGGATGAATGTCAGCTGAAAGTTGGCTGAACACTGATTGGACATTAGCTAAATGTCAACGCCATGCTGGCTGAGCAGTGACTAACATTGGCTCAATGCTGAATGAATACTTCATGAATGATGGTTAAACACTGTCTGAACACTGGATGAATGTCAGCTAAACATTGGCTGAACACTGGGTGAATACTAGCTTAATGTCTGCTGAACGCTGGCTGAGCAGTGACTCAACGTTGGCTCAATGTTGACTGAATACTGCACAAACAATGGCAGAACTGCCTGAACACTGGATGAATGTCGGTTGAATGTTGGCTGAATATTGGCCTAACGCTGATTAGACATTGGCTAAATGTCTACTGAACGCTGACTAAGCAGTGACTCAATGTCAGCTCAATGCTGACTGAACACTGCATGAATGATGGCAGAAGACTGCCTGAACACTGGACGAATGTCAGCTGACCCTTGAGCGGATGTTTGTTGAATGTCAACTGCTAAACATTGACTAAACATTGACAAAACACTGGATAAATGATGGGGGAACATTGCCTGAGCATCGGATGAATGTTGGCTGAACAGTAGTTGAGTGGACATTGGCTGAATATCACCTTAACACTGGCTGATAAACATTGGCTAAATGTTAACTAAACAAAGGCTAATTGTTGGCTAAACGGCTCTGAACACTGACTAAACATTTGCTGAATGTCAGACGAACACTGGCTGGATGCTGGCTGGATGTTTCCAGCTGAACGTTGGCTGAGCGCGGGCTGAACGCTGGCAGAGGAGCTGCAGGTGTGCTAATCAAGCCTGAGTGGATTCCTCCAGTCGGAGACAGCAGCTAGACTTCCTCTGACAAGCTAATCAGTCCCGCTATCTGAACATAAGCAGCAGCGCTGCTGAGAGAGCGTGAGTGTGTGTGTGTTTGAGTGTGTGTGTATGTGTGTGTGTGTGTGTGAACAGTCTGAATAGACGTAAATAGGTGTGTATGTGTGTGTGTATCTCTGAGGCACCCGTCACTGATTACTTTGTTTACTTCGCGCCCGTGTTGACAGATTAAAAATAAAAATGTTTACAAATGCTCCGTTTCTCTTCACGCAATGAAATCAACAATCAGACTGATGACTGACCACAACACACCGCATCT